>NC_080797.1:47098437-47402567 GCF_028018385.1 Neofelis nebulosa
GATTATTCCTAACATATATTTTTTCATGGGTTGAGCGGTGTTTTGGAAGTGTTTGGTGGCGATTCCTCAGTGTGGTGAGGGAGGCATGGAGAGGGTGGGAGCTGAACTTCAGAGGGCCATGCAGCATGCCCATGAATGAAACAGAGAACAGAGAGTAAGCATAAATTCAGGGGCATGTCTTCAAGGAAATATTCTTATTTTTATTTGTGATGGATGATTTAAACTCTTCTATGACAGTAAGATATATTCTCATAGGAACATTCTGGAAAGCCACACTCTCACACATTTCTGCCTTCTTGGTGGACAGTTTCCTATTATTATGACACCATTTCTCCATAAGAGCATTGTATTTTCTTTATTTTGACCCCTTTTTCCAATACTCTGTTTTGGTGTGAGTCTGGATTGGTGGAAATAGCACAAGACTTAGAGGTTAAGCTTTAAATGAAAATCTCTAACCCATAACTTACCAAACTGATGACCTGGGATGAACCACTTGACCTCTCTTGGCCTCATGACTTCTTCTTCAATAAATTTGCTTAAATTATTATCTGACCTCCAAACCTCCCAAATTTATTATAAGAATCAAATAAAAAATCATGTGAGAAAACATTGGGCAAACCATGTAAATATTTTTCTTCCAGTCTTTTTTTGATGATTGTATTTTATTTTCAAATTTGAAAATATCATGAATGTTCAGATTATTTCTGCATTACATTTTCAGTGTAGAATAATGATTGTTGCAAACAAAGGATTATGTGTAAAATACATGTAAGTTCTAGAACATTATAGCATTATGAGAGCTCCTAGAAAGACTACTTGATGTAAGAAATAGAAGTTACCAGTAACTTATACCTACCCACAGGGTCCTCTGCCTCACATTCACTCTCTCCTCCCCAGTGAAACTGTTTTCTTGAATTTTGCATTTGCCATCCTATTGCTTACAAAAACACTTCTATCACATTTTTACATAATCAGTAAATATACTGATTCTGTTTTGTTTTATTTTGAGCTTTCTGAAAATATCCTACTGGACATAATATTCTTGGATTTACTTCTTTTTCCACTCAACATTATATTTTTAAGCTTATTTGGTTTGTTTCCAGGTTTGTTTGTTTGTTTGTTTTGCTATTGAAAACAGTGCTATTTTGAATATTGCCTTATTTGTCTCCAATTGCCATGTTGAGGAGCTATGGGCTATACCTTGAAATAGAATTGCTGGGAGGGACGCCTGGGTGGCTCAGTCGGTTGAGCGTCCTGACTTTAGATTTTGGCTCAGGTCATGATCCCAGGGTTCTGGGATCAGGCCCTGTGTTGGGCCCTGAGTTGAGTGTGGAGCCTGCTTAGGATTCTTTCTCTTCCTCTGCCCCTCTCCTCTACTCTTGCTCTTTCTATAAAAGGAGAGTGAGAGAGAGTGAAAGAGAGAGAGAGAGAGAGAGAGAGAGAGAGAGAGAGAGAGATGGAAATGCTAGGTTTTAAGATCTTCAAAAATAAAACTTTACAAAACGGTGCCAAATTGTTTTCCAAAACTGTTGTACCAAATTACACGTCCATAAGCGGTGTCTAAGTGTTCCCACCAATTCACATCCTTCTAGCAGTTGATATTCTGAAACATCTTAATTTTTGCCAGTTTCATGGGTAAAAAATATTTTCTCTGTAGTCTGTAATCATTTGCATTTCTCTCCTCCCTAATGGTTCTTTCCATGTTTTTATTGCTTTCACTTTTCCTGTGAATGCCTTTCATTAATTTTTCTCTTAACTTTTTCTAGTGAATGTGGGAATTCTCACATAATTTGATTACTGATCAATTGTTGGTTATGTTATATACAATAACTTCTCCCAGTTTGTGATTTGTCTCTGTGGTGTTAATTTTAATGTAGTTGGATATATTAGTCTTTCATTTCAATATGAACTCATTGATCTCTAATTTAAAAAAAAATTGCTTCTTACCCAGAGGACAGAAAGATATTCTACATATTTCTTTTATCTTAACTTAAAAAATTTTTAACTTCTTGAAAAATCTGAGATTTATAGAAAAGTTGCAAGTGTAGTAGAAGGACTGTTTTTTCCTGAAAGCTTGAGGATCAGTAGCCGATCTGATGCTCACCATTCCTTAATACTTGAACATGCATTTTCTGCAAAGATGTTTTCCTATGATACTGCCACACATTCATCCACACTGTTGCAGTAACAATATGTTGCTAGAATCCAGTTTTCAGCCTCTATTCAAGTTTTGCCAAATATCACAGTAAAGTCATCTAGAAAGAGAAGCTGGATCCAAATCACATGTTGCATTTAGTTGTGTCTTTTTAGACATCTCGAATCTGGAAGAGCTTCTTGAATTTGGTTATCTTGGCACTTTCAAAGATTACAGGCCAGTGATTCTGTAGAATGTCCTTTAATTTGGATTTGGCTGATATTTCGGGTGATTAGCTTCAGGTGATGCATTTTGGTCACTCTTTCAAGGACATCCCAGAAGCCATGCTGTGTGTTCTTATTGCATGTTATGAGGTGCGATTGATGTTGCTTTGTCTCATTACTAATGCCCTATCACTTCGATTACTTGACTGAGGAGGTGTTTGTTAGGATTCTCATCTTTGTTATCATTTTTCTCTTGAAAAATAGTAAATATTTTGTGAGGAGGTACTTTGAGACTATGTCAATATCTGGTTCTTTATCAAACTTGCAGTTTATTCTTTTGTTTATTTCTATCTGTGTGGACTTGTATTTTCCTTTTTTTTAATCAATTGAGTTATAATCTGTTACTAATTTGTCCCAGAGTTGGCCAGTTGGAGTCTCTTCAAGGTGCTTTTTCAAGCACATCCTTACTTTCTGGCACAGTGTCATGAACATGCTTATCTTATATTTTCCTGTTCTGGCTCTGGAATCAAGTATTTCTCTAAACAGTCCTGCCAAAAGCAATTTTGGTGAAGAATGGTGTTTACGGGTCACTATCTGGGTGCTTGGAGTGCTCACTGATTTAGCCAGGGTCATGAAGATTTACTCTAGTTTTCTAAGAGTTTTATAACTTTAGCTCTTATATTTAGGTCTTTTTTGAATTATTTTTTTAAGTTTATTCATTTATTTTTGAGAGAGAGGGAGCACGAGCATGAGCCAGAAAGGGGCAGAGAGAGAGGGAGAGAGAGAATCCCAAGCAGTCTCCACACTGTCAGCATGGAGCTGATGCAGGGCTTGAACTCACGAACTGTGAGATTATGACCTGAGCTGAATCAAGAGTCAGACGCTTAACCTACTGAGCCACCCAGGCGCCCCTCGAGTTAATTTTTGTATATGGTATAAGGTAGCAATCCAACTTTATTCTTTTTTGTGTAGATATCCACTTGTCCTCGTGCCATTCATTGAAGAGACTATTTTCCCCCATTGAAGAGTTCTTTGAAAATCAATTGACTATAAATGTATGAATTTATTCCTGGACTCTCAATTCTATTCTTTGGTATATACATCTTGTCAATGTTTCTTTGGAGGGATGAGTCCTGGGAGTTCCCCACTCTGCCACCACTCTATCCTTAATTTATTAACTTATTTAATTTATCTCCCTCTATACAACTCACTGACCATACCAGATCCATTTCCTTACTGCACTTGGGCTTTGGTATCACACTGCAGGCCAGCCCCCCAACTCAGCCAGCTTCTTACACTACTCATGCTCCAAAAATCTCACCTCATAATGTCCCCCATGTGGACATCCTCCTCGCCCTGCTTGGTCTCCAAGTCCTGGTGTCAGGCTGAACCCCTGCATGAACACGCACCTCATCCCTTTGAAGCTTTGATTCCTTGCACTGAGTGATGTTCTCCTCACCTTGCTTTAACACCCACAATGGGCAGGTCCCAGGAGGGGACACCCAGGCTCTGACAGCCCATACTGGGTCACATCCTATGGACACCCCATTCGAAATATGTTTTCATTCTACATTCAGAAAGGATTTTCTCAACTCTATTTTCAAATTCTGCTATTACAGTTTTAATTCCTGTCAACACATTTTAATTTCCAAGAACTCTTCTTTGTTCTGTGACTTTTGTCCATGCCATCCTGTTCTTATGTTATGGCTACTCTACCTTCTTGCTTCTCTCAAAGGATGCTAATTATATAAACTGGAGATTAAAAAAAGTTTTCTTCTGCTTCCCAGGCCATTTCTTTTTTCTTCTCATTTATTTTTCTATTTATTTTGTGTTTGCCCTTTCTGTTGGTGGTCTTCCTTAAACTCCTGGTGATCTTCGATTATCTGCATTTAAGAGTAAGGCAATACAATGCTAATTGGTACCTCTATGTATACTGTAGATTTCACTTCAGGGGTTCAGGTAGAACCCCTGAAGAACCCCCAAGTGACAACACATAAAGGTCTATTTTTCCAGAGCTTTTTCTCCAAAGGAAAAAAAAATCTTGATTTTCTGTCTTTGGCTTAGATGCGAGAATTTTGCACTGGGGTGATGAGCCTCAGTACCTCTTAGTATAGAAAGATTCCTACCTGACATCCCTCTCTCAAGTACATTACTCACATCTGAGTTTGTGACCTCTGCTATTATGAATTTTCTTGGGTAAGAGAGACTTTGCATCATTGTCAAGATCCTTTTGCCTCTGGCCCATTATGTTCATTCCTGTTCCTAGGTGCTTTATATGAATATAGCATTGCTCTTGGGTGCCTACCCAACAGTCATCCCCAGCCACTTCTCCCTTGCTTGTCCCTCTCATAGGTGTTCACTTTGCCAGAACACTTTAAAGCTAGGAGCGCTCACATGTTCATGTGATCCAGGAATGACAAATACTACAAAAAGTGTGTTTGCCAGAGAGCTTTTGGGAAAGATTTTTCCTCTATGATTAAAGGCCAGAGATGTAGGAGGAAAAATAAACTGTCCCACACCCCTTTGCTTCCCTCTAGCCTTTGAATGAGAGTGTGTGAGGACACACATGATTATTGAAGCCATGGAGTCCATCTTGGCTCATGAGGGAAAGGCCAAGAGCATCACAGAGTCACTCAGGTGGTGTCTTGATATCATTGGGCCATGGTCCCACCTGGCTCATTGGCTTTGACTCCCTGATTTTTCTGAATCACCTTTTTCTCTCCTCCTTTTCTTTTGTTTTTGTTTTTTTAAATTTTTTTAATTAAAAAAATTTTTTTAATGTTTATTTATGTTTGAGGGAGAGACAGAGTGCAGTGGGAGAGGGTCAGAGAAAGAGGGAGACACAGAATCCAAAGCAGGCTCCAGGCTCTGAGCTGTCAGCACAGAGACCGATGCGGGGCTTGAACTCACCAACCACAAGATCATGAGATGAGCCAAAGTCACCCAGATGCCCCCTCCTCCTTTTTTTCATATCTCCCATCTCCTTTCCTTTATCCTCTCTTCTCTTCACTCTCCTCACATCTTTAAGGGTTTTGAAGCTGGGATGGGATGAGTCGAGGACGCAGGCAAAGTTACAGGCCCTTACTGCCCTCGTTAAGTCTTTGCTGAAACAAGATGGGGTGTGAAGAAATGGAGGAACAGCTCCCCCATGTCTGTTCCATCCACCCTCTCATCTCCTTCCCCCTGTGGCTGTGGAGGCCTTCATCTATAGGTCACTCTCCTGCATCATGCTCTCCACTGGCTTCTCATGTCCTGTTAGATAAATCTAAATTCATTAACCTGGTTCTTCCAAGCTCTCCAGAGTCTGATCCCTGCCTCCTCTCCTCCCTCATCCCCCACCACTTGCCCTGTGCTCTGGCCTTGCTGAGGTGCTCGGGGTTCCTGGAGTAGATGCTGTGCCATTTCGTCTCTGGGCCTCTGTTCTTCCTGCCAGAAACACACTTCTGCCTACATGCATGAACCATCCCTTTGTTCAAATGTCCCCTCCCCTGGGAAGCTTTCCCTTCTCTTCCAGGCATGGCTAGGTGCTCAGTCCTTTAACCTTTGAGTCCTTCCCTGATAGAGCTGTTTTCTCCTTGATGTGAGTGCATTTATGTGTTTCTGAGTCTGTTTTCCCCACCTGACTGTGAGTTCATTGAAAGCAAACTGTATGCCTTATATTTGTGTCCCCAGCACTGGGCAGAGAGGTGGACCCAGACATGCTCTCTGTGCTCTCCTGCTCTTCAAGGATAACTTCCACTTGTGCTAACAAACATTTACCGAATTTTCAAAATAGGCCAGCTACAAAACTCCAAAGCGATAAGCCACAGTGTAATCAATTTTAAAACAGATAAATCATCCATAATCTCACACGGAGGAATCAACTTTGGGGTTGACATGTGGTTTAGGAGACATTTTACAGACATTTATGTGCCTTGAGAGGAGAAATATATAAACTAGAACATACATGGGCTTTCTCACTGAGAGGTAAATCAGAATCATAAGGATTTAATCTAGGTAATTTAATTAGTTACTGTGAATTATCTTATAGTTAGTGACATCTGATAGTGAGATTGATAAAGGCTATTCCCTTTTCCAGCATTAACACAGGCTATTTTTACAAGCAGCTGGATTTTAAAATGGAGTATAGCTCTAAATTTTGGGAAGAATTAGCTTTTTAAGTTTATAGCTTTTGTATGTTGGAAGAAACCAAAGCTTTGCATAGTGTTTCTATATGCTAGAGGGACTTCATTTTATTAAGTATAAATATTTGTACTGAAAGAACTCAGACCAACTTGGAAACTTCATGTGGAACAGAGAGATTCTATCTAAGAAATCAAAGTTTCCATAGTGCACCAAATTTAGGAAGCCAGGCAATTCCAATTCTGACCAGTTCATCATAATAAGAAAATATATGCACTTCCTGTACTAGTCCTTGTATGAAAGGAAAGATCTTACTGAGTAATAAAGAGTACTAGAATTTTATAGAAGGCCCAATAGAATTGGATATGGATGGGGAATCAACTTTGTGGTCTGGTTGGCAAAAAGAACCCCACAAAGTTTACAGGGTTTCAGTTTCCAAGGTGGTATACAAACATTTTTCCACCTATGAATTGCCCAAGTTAAGATCAATTAAAATTATTTTTAAGATAAATATCAAATAAAATTTTTTTTTAATATATCAAACTGGTCGTGTTGGTGATGCTGTGAGGGAGAACTGTCCACGTGCTGACAAACCTGAGGTAAGTCGTTCTCAGACTGCGGCCCCAGAGAAGCAGCATCGGAATCATCTGAAAGCTTGTCAGAAATGCCAGTTCTCAGGCGCCCACAAGACCTACTCAATCAGACACTGTGCGGCCTGAGTTTCAGTGCACCCTGCAGGTGATTCTAATGCATGCTCGAGTGTGTGAACCACTGCTCTATGAAATGGGTCCTTCCAAAAGTCTCAGACATGTTAATTCTTTTGCAGAGACTCTGTCCTCCTAATTCTATATTTCATGAATCTCTACAATTTTCAATGCCTTTGGTAGGGTTTTTGTTTTTGTTTTTGTTTTTGTTTTTGTTTTGCCCTCAAGGCAGACCTCTCAACTAGTGTTTTTGAGAGACTTAGCAACTTTTTAACAACTCCCATTGCTCCCTTGTCCCCAGTGGGAATCATTCCAGCTCTACTTCCTGAGCCCAACAGTTTCTCCCTGAGATTATGCCCTCTTCCCCAGGGTCACACCCATGAGGGTGCATGGGGGTATGGGCTGGCACCAGGAAGCTGCAAAGGGACATGGAAAGAACCCCCCCAGAAAGATGTAAAACCTGAACTCTCGTCTCCCATTCTGGGCTGAGGAAAGGTGAGAGACTGAGGGTTTCCTCACCTACCAATAGGTCAGCAGTAGTTGGGTTCTTGAAAATACCTGCTAGAGGGTGGGCAGAATAAACAGGTGACATAGACTTGATGGTAGCTAAGTCTAAAGCATGAGGAGAGCCTCAGGAAGTAATTCAGGGGGAATGTACTGTTAAAACAGTGGCTTCGGGTTGCATGTAAAACCTAGTCAATTTAGCAACCGGGCGTAGAGGGGGCCTTAGGAGGTACAGGCAGGGGATAAGTAAAATCACTCAAAACTTCTCCACATAATCAGTTGCCTACTTGAGACATTAATTTGACAACATTTATTGAGCATGTGCCATATCAGAGTTGTTTTTCCAAGTTCTAGGGTTACTGAGATATTGAAATTATAATATACTTGGTTGACAGAAGATGGAACAAGTGAGTGATGATAAACCTATAACCGAGGTATTTTAAAAAATATTATAAGAAGCTGAGAAATAGTAATTCTGCAGGAGAGAGTTGGTGAAATAAGTGGCAGAGAAGGTGATGTCTGAGTGGGTAGTTTCTAAGGCTGAGAAGGTGGGGAACAGGATTCTAGGAAACAAACATGGAAATAAGCAAATATGTGGCATGTTTGAGAAACTACAATCCATTAGAGACAGTGGCTCATCAGATGCAGAGATACTGATTAGGAAGGCAGAAGGAGGCTTCATTTCGACAGCTCGTATGACATGCTGAGTGGATGGTGTGTGCGCATATGCAGGTATGTATTTCCCCTCTGACATGATCTACAAAAAGTATTCAATGTGGCTCCTAAGGAATGCTAGTGAGCGGTACTGTGCGGAAGGTGGACTTGAGGGAAAGCAAATGGATGTGAGCAATTCAAAGAGAAAGCTCTCTAATAGATACTGGATTGCACAGGCAGGTGAGAGAGGATGGGAGACTGAGGCCCCCCTAACCCTGTTTCCGTTGACCTCTCCACCTCCGTCACCTTCTCCAGCTTTGGCCCCGTTCCCTCCCCGGCCCACTGACTTCCTATTTCCCCTTCCTTCACCTGCTCTGTTCCTCCCTTGCCCCTCCTCTTCATCTACCCTTAATTCTTCATCGATTTCCATTTCTTTTCCTGTAATATTTTCCTTTCTCCTCTACCTCTGGATTCAGTACCCTCTTCTGAAATTGCTGTCCTTTCAGAAGAGCGGAGTCTTCTTCAAACAATATATTCGTCACCTATTACTTAATGTCATGATGAAAGTCCCTTATCCCTCTGCCTCTTGTGTCCACATATGTTCTGGGGAGCCTCACCAAGTAAGGGAACACCTATGCTAGAGGGTGGGGGAGACCAGATATCCCAGGTGTTCAATCATGTCTCCATGGGCTCCTCCATGGGCTCCTCCATGGGCTCCTCTGCACGAACCTGCATACCCTACTCACCCACCCAGCGGGCAACATCTGGCACTTATTAAGTACCGACTGTGAGCGTGGATGGGGACTGAGGGACACAAATATATTGTGAAATTGAGACCATCTGTCTGTAAGATGACATGGTTGAATTGTGGAGGAAAAACAGACAATATAAAAAGTTCATTAACATGATGATGTGGTCAATATTGTGTGAAAAGTGACTAAAGGAAAGTGTCTTTGGGAAGAAGGAAGGGTGTCTTTAGAGGAGGAGGCTACACAGAGAGTGATTACCATTTATTTCCAGGCACTATTCTAGAAACTTTGTATGTATCATTCTACTTCAGCCATCTGAAGAGGCCATAAAGTATTTTTATTCCTAACTTTCAGATAATGAGATAGACCCAGAGAGATTAAGTAAACTTAATCAAAGTCAAATCTTAAGGAAATGGAAGACTTGATATTTGACTGATGTTCTGTTGGACTCCAACTGTCTCCCTACCACTGTCTTTGAAAGGCAGGTTGATATGTCTCTGGATGGCGTTAAGATATCCTATGAATGTATATTACAGCACCAACCTGTAAACTCTCTAGAGATAAGCCCATTTCATCAGCACCTAGTGATATGGGCTACACATACGATGCCCATCATATAGACCTGGACAACTCAGTTCTGAGCTCCAGAGCACTAAATAGACAAGTGGTAACTTCATGCATCCTGTGGTTCCTGTGGTTCCTGTGGTTCCTTTTCTTTAGGTGTATGGAGAAAATTGCCATGGAACAAGGGAACCTCACGTGGGTATCAGAATTTGTCTTCCTGGGACTCTCACAGACTCGAGAGCTCCAGCTTTTCCTGTTTCTGGTGTTCCTGTTTGTCTATACCACCACTGTCATGGGAAACCTCCTCATCATGGTCACGGTGACCTCAGACACACGGCTCCACACACCCATGTACTTTCTGCTCCGAAATCTGGCTGTCTTAGACCTCTGTTTCTCCTCTGTCACTGCCCCAAAGATGCTGGTGGACTTCCTCTCTGAGAAGAAGACCATCTCCTACCAGGGCTGCATGGCCCAGATCTTCTTCTTCCACTTTCTGGGAGGTGCCATGGTCTTCTTCCTCTCAGTCATGGCCTATGACCGCCTTGTTGCCATCTCCCGACCCCTCCACTATGTGACCATCATGAACACACAGCTCTGTGTGGGACTTGTGGTGGCTAGCTGGATAGGAGGATTCGTCCATTCCATTGCCCAACTGGCTCTGATGCTCCCATTGCCCTTCTGTGGCCCCAACGTCCTGGATAACTTCTACTGTGATGTCCCACAAGTGCTGAGACTTGCCTGCACTGACACCACCCTCCTGGAGTTCCTCATGATCTCCAACAGTGGGCTGCTGGATGTCATCTGGTTCTTTCTCCTCCTGACCTCCTACTCATTCATCCTGGTGATGCTGAGGTCCCACTCTGGGCAGGCGAGGAGGAAGGCAGCTTCCACTTGCACCACCCACATTGTCGTGGTGTCTATGGTTTTCATTCCAAGCATTTACCTCTATGCCCGGCCCTTCACCCCCTTCTCCATGGACAAGGCTGTGTCCATCAGCCACACGGTCATGACCCCCATGCTCAACCCCATGATCTACACCCTGAGGAACCAGGAGGTGCAGGCAGCAGTGAAGAGACTAGGGAGGCGCCGGCTGGTTTGTAAAAGGGAGTGACAATGAGTGGGTCACTTCTCTCTGGCTTTGTTTTCCATTTGTAAAATGGAGGGAAAGCTACTGTGTCTGCTGGCTGTCTTCATAGCTTGTGCATATGTTGTGGAGGTCATCATAGAAGTGAGTGAGTTTTGAAACTAAGCAACTGACTCAGATTTTTGGGAAAAAGGGAAAAGTCCCCTTTGGTGGCTAAGGTTTGTGCCAGGTTTCTAAAACCCCTGCTCATTGAGAAGTGTTCTCATGACTCTGGAAAGCTACACCCTTCTTTCCCCCTTCTTGGGGGATCGTTTCCTCTTGTGATGAGGACATTTCCCCCAGCGAAGGCACTTCTAGTTTATGTGTTTTGACTTCTCTTCCCAGCACCCCTTTTGACCTGTGTCCAGAGTGTTAGAGAAAGCACAGACCTTGAAGACATAGCCTTAGCTTGGGAGCCCTTGACCCATATGTTACCAGACTGCTGACCTTGGATAAGCTACCTGGCCTCTCTTGAACTCATGGATTCCTCCTCACCAAACTGGCATAAAGCAATATCTGTCCCAATAATCTCACAGATTTGTTATAAGATCCAAAACGTGTATAAGAATATTTTATCAACCTTACATAGAACCTATGTGAGGGTTATTGTCATTGTTATGATTATTCCTAACATATATTTTTTCATGGGTTGAGCGGTGTTTTGGAAGTGTTTGGTGGCGATTCCTCAGTGTGGTGAGGGAGGCATGGAGAGGGTGGGAGCTGAACTCCAGAGGGCCATGCAACATGCTCACGAGTGAGTATAAATACAGGGGCGTGTCTGCACGACTCTGACTACCATCAGAGCCTGCCATCTACCCATTAAACCCCATTTTCAGACTCAACACTTCTTGCAAACAGGAATGGGAAGATCCATTCATTTGTTCATTCATTCATTTTTGTAAAGATACATTTGGGGCCTGCTGCAGTACTTTATGCATAGACAGTGCTCTGTAACAGTTTGCTGGCTCTCTGTTTCTCTTTATCCCCATCCCTTTTTCCTTCTCTACCTCCCTGCATTGATTTCTGCCAGTTCAGTCTTTACATCCATCTGGGCTTTCCCTCCATCCCCAGTTCACTGGTGTTCCTTGCTTCCTCTCTTCCTAAACCTCATTGCCATGCACCCATCATATCTTTCCTTCACTATCACACTGGGGCTTTGGGATCAGGTTGTTAGACAGAGTTGAAGAGAAGAAATAGGTTATGGTTAGAGTTGCAAGGGGTTGCAACCCCGACAACTTTCAATAAAAAGAGGAGGTTTAAAGTTCTCTCTGAAGTTGCATATTGTGGGTATAAGAAGCTGTCAGGACTGACACAGCTGGTCTCTCCTCTTTTCCCTCCCTCCCTCCTAATGCAGTCACCTTATATATGGCTCAGATGGGAGCCTCAGCCTGAAAACCTGACTTTCCCATTCTGCTTTCTGCAATCAACTAGCTCAGTGTCTCAGGTTCCAATTCCAAAACCCTATGAAAATAATTTGATTGGCTGAGGTTGGGCCACATGTCCCATATGGCTGAGGGGATGTGAATATCATGTGACAGAAGCATGACCATCAAGGTCCGTCCCTTCAGCGAGAATTGTGGGTGAAGGTTGTTCCCAGAGAAAGGGCATGTGGGTAGACAGACTCCCCCATAGATATATCTGCCATGAAAGGCACAAGGAGGATACCCTTTAAATGACACCATCCAAGGAACTTGTAATTAGTTATGTCTAGACATTCATGTGTTTATTCATCCATTAAATAAGTATTCATTGCTTTCCAATTTAGTTTTTCTGTTCTACTTGTCCTTTTTACCCCAGGTTCTTAGGGAAACTGTCTTTGTCTTGGCTGAACTGAGGGGAGAGAGGGCAGCGTCCTGGGGAAGCAGGACATTCTCAGAGGACACATGTGGCAGCAGCAGTGGCTGATCCAGGAGAAGCCATCAGCAGTCGCTGGGGGAGCTGGGATGCAGAGAGAACTGAAAGCAGGAGAGGAAGCAGCTGAGGCACCAAAGACTATGGTGCCTGCCTGGACGGCCATGTACAGGCATATCTCCTGCATCTCATGGATGCAGGGACATACCAAGGAAAGGGCAGAGGGTGCCTGTGCAGGCCATAGAGGGATCTTTTTCTGTGGAGAATTTAAAACAATAATAAAACTGACTAAAGGTGCTTCAAAAAGTACCATGCCTGGGCAACTCTAAACAATGTTGGAGCTAAAATTCTCCCTGCCAAGTGGGTTATTCCTACCACCCTGCCTTTCATAAACCTGGTGTGTGTGTGTGTGTGTGTGTGTGTGTGTGTGTGTGTGATATACAGGCAGGACTCTGGGAAAGTGGGAGAAATAATTAGAACTAGAGAAGGGAGAAGACCAGAGACCTTATGAAGGAGGAGAGTGTATGCAGTGGAAAGAGAGAACTTCATGCTTTCTCTGATTCTGTACTGATGTCAATAAAACAGCAAGGTTATGGGGAGACCACTGAGGTGCAGGCCAAGGGGGAAAGACGAGTTTGAGCTGTAGCCCTGTCTCCCATGACAGGGAATCTGCCCAGGGAGCCCCTTGCAGCCCCCCTCAAGAACATGAAAATGGGGCCCACAGGCCCTTGGGCTTGCCCCATGCTGTGAATTGACAAAGAAGCTACAAAAACCAGGACACCTACTGCTTTGCAGTGAGAGCTGTCATAAGAAAAAGACACATCATTTGCTCCTTTCATCCTCCCCACAGGAGGTGCTGGAAAGAGGAAGGAAGACTGTGAAGGGACAGATGAGTAATAAATGGACACATAAATAATTTCAGGAACAAAACCTATGAAGGAAAGGCATGGAGCAATGTGTCTGGTAGGGTGGGCAGTATATAGTAAGATGTGGTGGGGGAAGGTATCTCTGAGGAGGGGATATTTGAACAAAGATCTGGATAATGAGGAGTCAGTCAGTTCAAGATCTGGGTGATGGGCAAGCATTCCAGATAGAATGAAATAGCAAGGTCCTGAGGTAAGAATGAACTTGGTGGCCAAAGGAAGAAGAAAAGAGACTATAATAGGAATGTGGTGAATAAAGAGGATCTTGGTAGGAGGTGAGCTCTAAGATGTTGTATTAATTATCTACTACTGCATAACAATCCCAAACCTAGCAGCTTACAAGTAGTCATATGTTATCTCTCATGAGATCCATGGGCCAGGAGTTCTAGCAGGGCACAGCACAGACATCCTATCTCTGCTTCTTGGGCTTCGGCTGGAAGACTCAAAGGTGAGGGGTGGAATCACTTGACTTTCATTCACCCGACATGTCTGGCTATTGATGTTGGTATCAGCTGAGTACCTAGGTGGGGCAGTGGACTGGTCTCTCCGTGTGGCCTGGGCTCTCTCACAACCTGGTAGCTGGGTTCCAAGGACATATGTCCTGGGGGAGAGAGACAGGTGGAAGCTCACGTGGCTAGTCTCAAAAGTCAATGAGCATCACTTCTACCACATTCTGTTAGACGAAGTGAGCCACCAAGTATAGCCCCCATTCAAAGGGGGGACTTAAACTCTATCTTTTGAATGAGGAGGGTCAAAGAATTTGTGGATATATTCTTTTTTTTTAAGTGTTTTGTTGTTTTTATTTTTTTTTCAATATATGAAATTTATTGTCAAATTGGTTTCCATACAACACCCAGTGCTCATCCCAAAAGGTGCCCTCCTCAATACCCATCACCCACCCTCCCCTCCCTCCCACCCCCCCCCCCCCCATCAACCCTCAGTTTGTTCTCAGTTTTTAAGAGTCTCTTACGCTTTGGCTCTCTCCCACTCTAACCTCTTTTTTTTTTTTTCCTTCCCCTCCCCCATGGGTTTCTGTTAAGTTTCTCAGGATCCACATAAGAGTGAAACCATATGGTATCTGTCTTTCTCTGTATGGCTTGTTTCACTTAGCATCACACTCTCCAGTTCCATCCACGTTGCTACAAAGGGCCATATTTCATTTTTCTCATTGCCACGGAGTACTCCATTGTGTATATAAACCACAATTTCTTTATTCATTCATCACTTGATGGACATTTAGCCTCTTTCCACAATTTGGCTATTGTTGAGAGTGCTGCCATAAACATTGGGGTACAAGTGCCCCTATGCATCAGCACTCCTGTATCCCTTGGGTAAATTCCTAGCAGTGCTATTGCTGGGTCATAGGGTAGGTCTATTTTTAATTTTCTGAGGAACCTCCACACTGTTTTCCAGAGTGGCTGCACCAATTTGCATTCCCACCAACAGTGCAAGAGGTTTCCCGTTTCTCCACATGTGGATATATTCTTAAGTTACTATTGATGTGTAGATAAGAGCCAGATGATGAGAGAGTTTGAATTTTATTCTGAGTGCAGTGAATCTTTGGAAGGTTTGGATGGGAGGCGGGGTGGTAGCATGACTTAATTTATATTTTAAAAAGGTCATGTTGGCTGCTGGACAGAGGATGAGTTATAGAGGTCAGACCTGGTAGAGGGTGGTGAAAATTTGACTTGGAGAAAAGAGAGCTGGATTCAAGTTCAAGTTCCTGCACTAAGTATCTGTTACCTTGGGCAAGTCTCCCAACACAAGGATATAGGAGTACCCTTTTGCATTTATATGAGGATGTACCTCGGGCTTCTCCCTCAAACCTGCAGGGGCCAATGTTTGTTTCATGTCTCTCCCCTGTTCGATGCCTGTTTTTGCTCACCACCCTAACCCCAGTGCCTAGCACAGGACCTAGAATGTGAAGGCTCTCCACAAATATTTGTTCAAAGAATAAATGAACATATAATATTGTAAATATTGTTCCTTAACAGCAGACCTCTCTGACCTTCTGGTCCTGGAGAGTATCCACCAACGCCATAGGCCTTCAGTGATAAGGCTGTGGTGAGGAGGAGCATTGAGGGAGCATCTGGCTGCATCTCTTCTGGAATGATCCTGTGCCCATTGTATTCAGAATGCCCATTGCATTCAGAACCATTATCACTGTCCAGATGTACATAAAGAAAGCAATTCTAAAGGTTCAGAGCCATCGGGGCTGTGGCTGCTGTTGCACTTGATGCCTGCCATCCCCTGTAGCATTGCATATTCTTGCTTGTAAATAGTTGGTTTGATACAGCAGTGAGAACACGGTGATTGCAAAGATGAAGAGACAGAACTTGGGTTCCTTCAGTTCCGTCACTTTATGTGACCATTTGGAGTTATCAGTTGTGTATAAAATTTAAGACCGTGAAACAGAGTATAAACTGCGAAGTACAATGTTCTTAAATGGAAATTTTACTTCATAGATGAATGGTGTACTGAATTTGAGTATCTTTACCATTGAAATGTATTCTTCTTCTTTTAAAATTCCAAATTGTTTATTTTAAAATAAAACAAAAATCACCAGAAACTATAAGAATATATTAAATATTATATTAAAAACACCAATTTGTAGGTAGTTTTTCTCCTTTATTTATTTATTAATTTTTAGATGCTTATTTATTTATTTTGGGAGAGAGCGTGCACACACGAATAGGGGAGGGGTAGAGGGAGAGGAAGAGAGAGAATCCCAAGCAGGCTCCGCACCAGTGCACAGCCCCACCTGGGGCTCTGATCTCATGAACTTCAAGATCATGACCTGAGCTGAAATCAAGAGTCACACACTTAACCGACTGAGCCACCCAGGTGCCCCTCCCCTTTATGTAAAACATAGTCACATAATTAAAAAGTATTAAACCAATACTTTTTTCCTTTTTATATTTAAAAAAATTTTTAAAAAAAATTTTTTTTTTCCAACGTTTTTTATTTATTTTTGGGACAGAGAGAGACAGAGCATGAACGGGGGAGGGGCAGAGAGAGAGGGAGACACAGAATCGGAAACAGGCTCCAGGCTCCGAGCCATCAGCCCAGAGCCCGACGCGGGGCTCGAACTCACGGACCGTGAGATCGTGACCTGGCTGAAGTCGGACGCTTAACCGACTGCGCCACCCAGGCGCCCCTAAAAAATATTTTTTAAAAGTTTACTAAGAGAGGGGCGCCTGGGTAGTTCAGTCAGTTAAGCATGCAGCTTCGGCTCGGGTCATGATCTCATGGTTCGTGGGTTCGAGCCCTGCGTTGGGCTCTGTGCTGACAGCTCAGAGCCTGGAGCCTGTTTCAGATTCTGTGTCTCCCTCTCTCTCTGCTCTTTCCCTGCTCTCTTTCTCTCAAAAATAAATAAAACATTTTTTAAAAAAAGTTTACTAAGAGAACTTTCACACATTTCCAACCATTATCATTACTTTTTTCATTATGTAAAAGAGGGGCTATCAAAAAACAATCTGCTCCTGGTACCAGATACTCGAGGTTGCCATTGGGCAACCTTGGGGCCACTGGGGGGTAGAGGAGGGCCGTTGAGGTGGGAGGCAGGGGCTGCAGAGGCCGGAGACTGGGTTTAGGTAGGGCATGGGGACAGGAGGTCCGGGGGCAAGGACTCTTAGAGCAGGTGAAGGTCGATACTGAGGAAGGGATGGCCCTGGGGCAGGAACAAGGACAGACAGGCTGTGGGGCCTGGGGGTGGGGAGTGGGGTGGGGTGGGACAACGATCCTGGAGCTGAGCAGCAGCTAATGTGCTCTGCAGGTGGAGTAGGATGTGGGGGAGCCAAGGACGATCTGCGCCTAGCGGAGGACACACGGGAGGAAAGGCCTGGTTGTGAGAAGGCGTGGCCCTTGGGGGCCTTCCACCCTTCTGATGTGGAATTGGAGGCCCGGCTGGGGTCACACAGGTAGTGACAGAGCCGATCCAGACCTAGGCCCCCTACTCAGCTTGAGCCTGCCGCTGATGTGCGCCGAGAAAGCCCGCGCAGGAGCACTGAGCCCAGGACAGGACCTCTGCTTGCATGGAGGTCTGCCACCATCGCTCTGCTGGTGTGTTTCCGGTGACATCTCATTGTCTCCCCCGATGGCCCCATGATGCAACCCTTTAATTTTCAGGGCTCAGCACTGCCTCAGCCATTACCTCACCCTCTCCTGGCATCTTAGAGCTAGCAGGGATAGGGAGTAAGGGAGGGGCCTAGTCACTGACCTGAGGTTTTTCATGCACTCAGTAAACATTCATTGAGCACCTGCTGAATGCCAAACCTTGTGCTGAGGGGTCTGGGGAGATACAAGAGTAAGGCAGACCCAATTTCTGCCAGGGGAGGAGAGGAGCCTTTCCAAAGTTCTGGCCTAAGTCCCATTTTAGGGATGTGGAAACAGGCCTGGAGAGGGGAAGTGACTTGCCCAAGATCGTACAACTACTTAGTGTCAGGACTGGGCCCAATCTTCTGAGGCTTGCTGCCCCTCAATCTTCCAGCAAATACACACTGAGCAATGCCTGTTCCAGGTGCTGCCTTATGCCTTGGGAGAAACACATCAGTGAGCTCAGTAGCAAAGGGGGCTGGGGGTTCAGTCTCACAAGTCCACTGAAGATCAGAGGGAAGTTCCAGAGCTCCACCTCAAGAGGCTGGACTTCCCCTCCCTCACCCTAGGACAGGATATAAAAGTCCCTTCCCAGCTACTTCCAGAAAAGAGGAGGAGGTGAGAGGTCAGTTTGGGGATCTCCAGGTGAGAAGGAAGCAGGGGACCCACCTACGTGCAGGATGTGGGTGTCAATCCCTTACCCCACTGTGGCTGGGGTCTCACGGCAGAGAGGAAGCTGTTCCTAGCCCTGGCAGGGGTCTTAGCTACACTCATCCTGGCCCAGCCCTGTGAGGGCACTGTCCCAGGTGATATCCCTCTGCACAGCCAAGGAGGAGGGCAAAGGAGGGGGAAGTGCTTGGGTCTGGGGGAACCTGTGGTGCCCCTGGACCTTGAGTCCCCTTCCCTCTGGACAGCCTTCCCCAGGACAGTGGAGACCTCGGCCCTTTGGGGCTGTGTAACAGAGGCCCCGTTGCTGGTGAATGCTACAATCAGACTCAGGAGGTGGGCCTGGGAGGGTTGATGAGGTGGGGATGAGGGCTCCAACCACAGTCATGTCAGCTATCACCTGCCCCTGGGCACCTCGGGCCAGTGCCATGTGGGTAGAGAGCCTTCCTTCCATCCATCCATCCTGTCCACACTGCCCTGACTCTCTGCCACCAGGCTGGAACTTCCGCTAGGTAGCTGAGCTTCCTTTCTCCAGCCCTCGCCCTCCTCTTGCAGGTTCAAGCAGCAGCTTCACTGCTGAGGCTTGGCCAGCCCCATGGACATCCTGTTCTACTTCAAACAACCGTTAGCAGCCACCAGGACAGTGGTTCGGGCTGCTGATTGTATGCACGTGGCTTTGGGGCTGCTGGAGGAGCAGTTGCAACTCCAGGGATCCAGTTCCTTCAATGTCACTGGTACTGTGCCCCTCCATGGAGTCCCAGGGACTGCTCTGGCCTGAGAGGGCAGGGTGCCCAGCTGGGGGTGTTGGGAGAAAGAGGGTACAGGGATGGGAGATGTGGAACAGACCAGCTCAGCAATATGAGGTAGGTTTTATACCTAAGATTCAGCTATATTACTCGCCCCAAGTCTCTTAGCTGGCTGAGGGTCAAGCCTGGATTCAAGCTGCCTCTGGGCTGGGCTTTTACTTCCCATGCTTGTAAGTGATGGAACATCTTCCAGACCCTCAGCTGCTACTCACGAGAGGGAGGAGGAAGCCACTGCACCTCTTGGTGGGTGTCCAGCTGAAGGGAAGTGACAGCCTGTCCTCTTACTCAGCTGGCAGCCAGCGGGCCAGGGCCTGGTTGGAGGCCCCCAGCAAGGGTCTTTCCCTGCAGCAGTGAGTGGGCTCCAGTCAGAGGGTTCTGGGGCTGGAGGCCACTCGGTGTGGAGTGAGGGGTGGAGGAGGGGAAGGGAGGCACCCTTGGGTCAGGGGCAGCCCCTGCACCCACTTGTTGCATTTCCCAGTGATGGTCCTTTACTTGTCACTGCACTTCTCCTCCTGGTCCCGGAGAGCACAGCCACTGACCTGGGACAGAAGCTGAAGCTGGGGTTCCATCAGCATGTGTGGGGACAGGAAAGGTGGGCAGGGGCCTGGGTCCAGGGTCCTAGCTCCTTCCTGAGCTTAGTATAAGCATCTATATAGGGTGTGATCTATTAGTACCAGCCATTATAGTATTGTTTTTTCTACAGGAGTTAGTGTCAAAGTATCTTGCTAAATATAAAGAGTGATGTGCCTTGTTCTATGTCTATTGATCTAAATGATTTCACATTTATCAGTTTATCAATTTTCTCTTCACATGTCAATATAACAATCAATCACCTACTCATCTACCAACATCTATTTATTAATTCTTCTTCCATCTATTCAATTCTCTCTGTATTTATTATCCGTCACCTACCAACTAGGCATCTATCTGTCAGTCCTGTCATCTAGGCATCCATTGGTCCATAAATTGATCTATCAATTTGATCTATTTACCTCTTTGGAAATGCTCGTGGGGTCTCAGCCAGCCAACCTGGCTTCTCCCCTTCTCTACTCCTGGAATCCTCAGGGCCACACCAGAGACCATCCTTCTCGGGATGACAGCCACACAGCAGGTGGGGATGGGAAGGGAGGGCAGGAGAAGAGGAGACACTGTGTTAACTCCAGCAGGAGCAGTCTGCTGCCCCTGAGTCCCAGGGTGGCCCCAACATTTTGTGGGGTCCAGGAGCCCACGCCCCACACTGACCTATCTCCACACTGGGTCTGGGCCATCTCGAACCAGATTGTGCTCTTCTCCAGTGAGAGGCTGACCTCCCACCGGGGCCTGACCCTTATGTTCATGCAGTGCGGCCAGTTCATTGACCACGACTTGGACTTCACCCCTGAGCCCCCAGCTAGAGTGGCCTTCACTGTGGGGGTCGACTGTGAGAGGACCTGCACCCAGTTGCCCCCCTGCTTCCCCATCAAGTTACCCCCAGCCAGTCCCCCAGGCCCCAAATGTGGCCCCCACCCCAGGCCCTGAGCTGGAAGACTACCATGCCCTCCTTAAGAGCTGTCTATGATGTTTGAGTATCAGACCAAGGCAGGAAGCACGGCCCGGGACAGACCCTCAGTTCTGTGCGTGTTTGAGGGCAAGACTCTGGGCTGCTGTTTTTGAGAGCCTGTAGGTTCCTTTAGCTCTTGCCCTTCTCTCTTTCCTGAAGTCGTCCAAGGGCCCTGTATCTCTCACCATCTCCTGGGATCATGTGTGAGCAGGACACTATCCTTCAGGCTGAGAGGCAAGGGTGATGTGGAACACTAGAGAAGAAAGGATGGATTCCAGGGAGCAGAGCCTCTCTGGGAATCTGGGGTGGGCGGTGGGGGAACACATATGCATACACTCCCACATTCAGCGACATTCTTGGGGCATGACGTGTGAGGGCTCCTGGCTGGCTCCTCCCTGTTGCAATCTCACCCCTTCCTCTGGCTCTGGTTCGGGAGCACCTCCTTGGGAGAATCTTCCCATGTTTTCCTATCACACCTTTCGCTTTTGGCTTTTAGATCAAGCATAGCAAATAGCGTCTCAATTTAGAGTTACGTCTCTATGCGTGCATCTGTTTTCACTGAACGCCAGCTTCCTGCAACGTGTGCTGGGTTTTGTTGAACTTCGTAGTCTCCAAAGCACCAGGCATAAGCGTGCTTAGGAAATGTCGAATAAAATGGAATAAAAGAAGCACAGGCCTAAATGTCAAGAGAACTAATCCTTCCTCTCCTGCTGAGTAGTTGTCACTACCCCTCTCTGAGCCTCAATTTCCCCATTGGTAAAATGGGGATCTAAGGCCTCACCCGTTCCTAACCTTTCATGACTCTACCATACAAAGTGCTAAGGCTGCTCAGACTGACCTGACTAGTACTGCGAGCAGCACTAGTCTGGGTGAGTCAGGGAGGGCTTCCTAGAGGAGGGGATTTTCGCCCAAGGTTTTGAAGCAGGTGGGGGATGATCGAGAGGAGTGAGCTTGCTCTTCAGGGGTCCCCATGTCAGTGGCTCCGCTTCCACCTGAGATCCCATCCAGTGACCCCCGCATTAGGGACCAGAGTGACTGGATCCCCTTCTTCCGTTCAGCGCCCTCATGCCCCCCAAACAGGAACCAAGTCCAAAACCAGCTCAGCGCGCTCACTTCCTTCTCAGATGCCAGCATGGTGTATGGCAGCGAGGTCTCCCTCGCCCTGCAGCTCTGCAACCAGACCAATCACCTGGGGCTGCTGGCCATCAGCACCTGCTTCAGTGACAACGGCTGGGCCCGGCTCCCCTTCGACAACCTGTGTGATGACCCCTACCTCCTCACCAACCCCTCCCTGTGCGCCCCCTGCTCCCCGGCAGGTCAGCCCCAAGCAGCCTACTGAAGAGTATGTTAAATAAGACCTTGTACAAAAGGTTTAGTTCAAAGGCAGCGGATGACTGTGTGTAAGGCCCACCTTCAGGAATTTGCTTTCCTTCCTGGCCTCTAGGAGAAGCTGTGGCTGCAGGAACAGGCTTCTCGTTCTCTTTCCCTGGGGCCCCTGGGGAGAGCGGTCTGACACCAAGCGCACAGCTGGGGAAAGGTCCAGCCCTCGGCAGGGAATGTGCCGATGGATACAGTTCATGGGATGGGTGGGTTCACAGTCCCAAGGCCAAGGTTCCCAGAGTCATCTGGGTCCCTCGGCCAGCCGTGGTCTCGCTTACTTACAGAATAGAATCCTCAGGCCCGAGTCCAGAAGCTGCTCCATGCTTTCCCACCCTGCCTGAATCTGTTCCGGTAACTGGGATCTGAGACCCACAGTCCCCCTGCTCCTGACCCATTGTGCTGGAGCGGAGGGTGGCAGTCAGTGAGGAAGTTCATAGCACAGTTGAGGAGACGGAGGTCTGGCCAGGGCGGGGAGCCTGGCCCGGGTCACATAGTTCTACCACCTCTTTCTAGTCCCCAGAGCTCTGTCTGCTTCAGCAGAAAGACACTTCTCTGGGAAGGGCTGTGGTGACTCTGAACTCGGGGTTTTCAAGGGGACTGTCGACCATCTGAAACCCCCAAACTGGCAGCAATGCATACCCTGTTTATGCGGGAGCACACCCGGCGGGCTATGCAGCTGAGACGCCTGATTCCCCCGTGGAGTGGAGACACCCTGCTCCAGGAGGCCCGGAAGACCGTGGAGGCCACGGTCCACGTGGGGAGTCCTGGGTCCCAGCATCCCTGAGAAGACAATCTGGCCTGAGACACCATTTGAGGGAGTGGCTCCCACTTCCCCTAATGCATCCTTTGGGGAAGTGCCTCAAATCAGCTAGGTCTGGGTGGTTGGGAGTGTACCTGAGATCCCACCTGTACCCCAAACTGTGCCACTAACTGGCTGTGTGTGACACCGTCCTTGTCATCCAGGTATCTGGGCTTCAGGAGCTTCACCAGCCAATGGGAAATAAACATTTCCACTTTTGACATGATGGCAATAAGGAATTAATATGTCTGAGCAGCCCTTCGGAAAGCGGAAGTTTTGTCCAAAGGCAAGGGGATGGGGTGGGCGGCCTCTAAGGTTATGTTCCTCCGGTCTTCTCTTGTAGATCATCACCTACTGAGACTTTCTGCCCCTGGTTCTGGCCGAGGCCCAGGCTCCCCCCGGGAGAAAACCCTGGGGCCCTACCGGGGGTCTTGCTCCAATGTGGACCGTCGTGCGGCCAGTGTCTTCACCCTGGCCTTCTGCTTTGGTCACACCATGCTCCAGCCCTTCATGTTTCGCTTGGACAGCCAGTACCGCGCCTCAGCACCCAACTCATGTGTCCCTCTTAGGACTAGCTTCTTTGCCAGCTGACGAATCGTGCATGAAGGTGACCAAGTTTTAAGAGCAGATGGGAGTGGGGGTGGGGCCAAGCTTAGTGCCAGGAGGCCAGGCTGCTGCTCAGGCCCCTGCTAATCATCTCCCCAGAGCAGTGAAAACAAGGCGGGTGCCACCAAGACCCTAGGTCCTGGGCATCCCATCCCCTCAGGGATCAGAGGATTTCCAAAAATCCTCATGTCAGACTGGTGGCTTGCGGGCCTCACAGGAGCTTGTCTTCTGCTCCTTCTTTAAGAAGTGGGGGTCACTACTTTCTCTGCCAGCCCCAGCACACTTCGAGTCTACCCAGGCCTTTGTTTCCGGATACAAACATTATAGAATACAAGCGACCAGCTTGTCCAGCTCTGAGCTAACTCGGCGTCACGCGATGACCCCAGGGCTCCCCAGAGGCTGATCTAGTGTGTGCTGTTCACGTTCCCCACCACCGGGTGGCATCAACCCCATCATCCCAGGCCTCATGGCCACCCCTGCCACGCTGAACCCTCAAGATTCCGTGTGAGTGGACGAGCTGCGGGACCAGCTCTTTTGTCAAGTGAAGAGGATCGGGCTGGACCTGGTGGCTCTCGACACGCAACGCAGCCGGGACCACACCGCGGCCTCCCGGGTCAGGGGGCTGCCCGTCCCTCCTCCCAGGCTTTGGCCTCGGGTTGCTGCTGCTGGTGGTGAGCGGGTTTCAGAGAAGACCCTTGGTGCATCCTTTCTGACTGCCACCATCTAGGCGATGTTCTGTGGTCGAGAAGCATGCGAGGCCACGCTTCATGTGGTAAAGCATCCCTGGGACCAGCCTTTGGCCATCCTGTCCTATCTTCTCCAGCCACTGTACGGCCTCTGGCTGTAGATTCACAGCACGGCCAGGACTTGGACACAGGAGTGGACAAAGCAGTTCAGGAATTTCCGGGTAAACAGTAGATCCAAAGGGCGGGGAAGAACAGCTCCATTCCCCACTTACCCAGGCGAGCTCCAAGGAGGAAGACTCAGGTTCCAGAGATACAGAAAATGACTCCTGCTCTAAGTGCAGAAAGGCCAAGAGCCCCAGAGGCAGGAACAGTTGGAGTAAAATTAAGACAGCCTCGGCTGTTTTGTGACGACACAAAAATCCCAGGAAAGAAGAAAAATTCATCCCGGAAAAGGAGAAAACGTAGGCACTCTGCTAGGAATTTTCATGGATATTAATCATTTAGTTCTGCCAATGACCTTGAGAAGCAACAATTACAGCCATTTTTATAGATGAGGAAATAAGCTCAAAGATATCTAGTAATTTTCTGAAGGCCACATAACTAGGAAGTAGTAAAATTTGAATCAAGTTCAAAATTTCTTTCTTCCCCTTGTTTAAGCTACTATGTTAGGGGAAGGCTTTGGTCACTACCTTGCTCCCCTCTCCCTCCCCTGAAGTCCCTACTTTTTTGTCCAAATACAACCCAAAGCCCTATCTGCTTTGGCTAATCTTTGGCCGTGTATGACGGAGTGGGGGCAGTCTCTACTGCACCTAACACAGCACTTGGCGGGCACACAGCAGGCACCCAGGAACCTGAGTTTCTTTCCTCCTTACACGCGGGTGCTATTGACAACTAAAGAGCTGTGGGCGCACCCTGATGGAGAACTGAGATTGCTAGCCCCCGGCCCCCACCCAAGGGCCACACAGTTTTTGTGCCCCCACCCCCCATACCCTTTCCTCCAAGCTGTCCCAGAAATATTCTCCAGATACTAGCTCTGACAGTCTCCTCCATTCCAAACACCAAACCTGGAGTTGGAAGATCTTGTTTGAACTCCACTTAATGGTGGAGTGACCTTAAAAAAGTCACAGTTGGGGGCGCCTGGGTGGCTCGGTTAGGCATCTGATTTCGGCCCAGGTCATGATCTCATGATTCCTGGATTCGAGCCCCGTGTAGGGCTCTGTGCTCACAGTTCAGAGCCTGGAGCCTGCTTCGGATTCTGTGTCTCCCTGTCTCTCTCTGCCCCTCCCACACTTGTGCTCTGTCTCTGTCTCTCAAAATGAGATAAATAAATGTTAAAAACATTCATTTTGAAATTTTTTAAAAACGTTTACTTTTGAGAGAAAGAGAGAGAATGTGAGCAGGGCGAAGGGGCAGAGAGAGAGAGGGAGACAGAATCTGAAACAGATTCCAGGCTCTGAGCTGTTAGCACAGAGCCCGACCTGGGGCTCGAACTCACGAACCACGAGATCATGACCTGAGCCGATGTTGGATGCTTAACCAACTGAAGCACCCAGGCACCCCCATAAAATTTTTTTAAAAGTCACAGTTGCTCAAGCAAATATCCATTGATACAATGGAGATTACAAAATGCCTCACAAAGGTATTGTGAGGATCAGAAGAGATGATCACATAACTGTGCTTAGTGAGGTAAAACATTGCATCATTTTCCTTTGCTCAGCTGGAAGGCGGTGTTTGTGAGTTGTTCAATGGACAATATTGGGCAAGCATTTCTTCAAGATTGGGCCAAACCTCTCTCATATCTTGCTGGTCCCCACCCCATCATCGGGCTTGGTTCTATTGTGGGATCCTAATAGCAGAGAAATCAGTATGGCTGGTCTTTGGAAATTTCTGAGCAGCTGAAAACAAATTTTAAAGCAACTTTATCGAGACATAATTAGCACATCCCAAAAATCACCCATATGAAATATATGATTCAATGACTTTATCAATGACTTCAGTAAATTTAGAGTTGTGCATTGTTGTTTTTGTTTTGCTTTTGTTTTTGTTTTGCCTGTTAAGGTCTTTGGCCCATTGATCTCCATTGCTAATGTCAGAACATTTTCATCACTCACAAAGAAACCTTATAATAACAGTCCCTCCCCGTCCCCACTCCAGCCCCTGACAATCACTGATCATCTTTCTATCTTTACATAATTGCCTATTTTGGGTCTTTCGTGTAAATGGAATCATAGCATGTGTTCCTTTTCTGAGTAGATTAACCACATTTCATTTCTTGCTTTGTTCACTTATTTACTTCTTCACTCATTCCTGCTACAAACCTGATTCTTTTATGTTCTAGGCCCTATCTTATTTGCACCTAATTGATGTGCCTGAGCCCAATAAATCATATCCCTGTGGTTATGAGTGTTGGATTACTGCAGCTTCTTATGTTAGGACACACTCACAAAGCCTGGTTGTCTACTCGCTTTGAAAATTAGAGCGCAGTGGTTCGACATTTGGAAGGTTCGGGCCTCTTCTGTCAGCAGGGATCTTGTCCTGCCTAACATTTCCGGACCACAGAGCTCTCTCAGGAGAAACTGGAGAAGTAGAAGCTAAAGGGAAGTCAGACTGAATCCGCTTCTGCCCCTTTCCCTACAGGGCACAACGCTCGGAGGCGCTTCTGTGGGCTTTCCCAGCCCCGGAATCTGGCACAGCTTAGCCAGGTGCTGCAAAACCCGGATTTGGCAAGGAAGCTCCTGAATCTGTATGGGACACCTGACAATACTGATGTCTGGATTGGGGCCATTGCAGACCCTCTTTCGCCAGGGGCCCAAGTGGGGCCTCTTCTGGTTTCTCTTTTTGAAAACCAGTTCACAAGAGCCTGAAATGGTGACAGGTAAGTTACCCTACCCTAAAGAGACCAGCCCCAGAGGCAGGGCAGAAAACCACTAGCATTTCAAGTCTCAGCAAGGGGGAAAGTGCCTTTTTTTAGATTCATTTTTTTTTCCAAGTTCACAGGGTCTAAGACCAGGAGGCTCCTCTGGGGAGAGACTGGTCAGAGGGAGAGAGACAGTGGGCCAGGCAAGGCTGATATTGCCTGAGCTACGGACATCTTTAACCCATGAGACTGGTCAGCCTCGCTCTTCCTGGCTAGTGGATCCCAGAAAACATGGACAGAAAGGGCTAAATCTGGTTTCCTTCCTAAACTTATGGTTAAACACTTGACTTATTTGGATTTGGTATCTACCTGGGTTCAAATCCAGTCCTGGCCGCTGAATTACTGTGCATTTATACTGGGCAATTTACTTGACCGCTGAACCTGTTTCTTCGTCTATGAAATGGGAATAATACCTATTTCGCAGGAATTCTGGAGAAGTGAATGAAATGATGTGAAGCACCTGGCATGCAATGGGTGCCCGTCCTGTTAATTCCTCCCTACCACACGAGGCCCTGAGCCAGGTTTCCTGGTCTGGAATTGCGTATGACCATACTGGTATCCCCACCATTTCGAGGGACATCTTCAGGGCCAACACTTACCCCCAGGGCTTTGTAAGCTGCACTGCATCCCCAAGTTGGATCTGTCAGCCTGGCAAGGCTAATGAGGCCTCTGCAGGTAAGGGGCGGGGGGGGGGGGGGGGCTTCTCCAACAGCCCTGGGTGGGGACAGGCTTCCACATCCTTCCCTGGACCAGATGGCTGAGACCCTTTAGGCCTCTCAGCAAAGACAACAAAACTTGTCACTAGGGACAGGGTACTCTCCCCTAGTGGCTTCCCGGTATGCTAGTTTCTGGACTGTTAATCCAAGGCTCAGGACTTTGGGGGCAATTGGGAAGTGTCGAATCAACCCCAGCCCAGTCATCAACACCCCGACACAGCTCCATGTCTGCACACCCAGCAAGTTCCACACTGGCCCACTTGTGCTGCTTCCGCAGGAGCCCATTCCACGTCTGCAGCCTCGGACACAGGATCACGTAGGGAAGACCACAAGGCTACCTTCTCCCCCGGAGCAAGCACGCCTGCTGACGCTTTTGCTGGCTATGGCTCAGGGCTGGTTCTGTGGCTGGGAGTCACGGCTGGGGCTCCCAGCAGCAGTGAACCCTCCCACCTTGGGAACCTCTTAGGTAGAAGGTCAGGCATCAGCTCTGGGTGAAAGGAGGTCTTGAGGCCCAGGCAGGAAGAGTCATCTGAACGATTTCCAGCTTCTTTTTTCTATTTCCCAGCCTGTCCCCCACACCTGCCCGTGGCTGCAGGCCACCCCACACCTGGTCCTGGCCATCCCACAACCCTCTGCTGGAGCCTGCAGGCTGGGCAGCACGCTCTGCTCGTACCAATAAAGGACGGCTGGGGGGCAGGAGCTGGTTTCTGAGTTAGGCTGGGGAGGGCATGACATTTGGGCTTTGCTCCAAATGTCTAGAAGGAGCACAGCCAGGACACCGGTGGCACTAACCCCTAAGGCTCTCCTGCGGGCTCATATAAGAGAACCGAAAGAGACACTATGGATAGTTAAGGGTAGAAAAGGGGAAGATTCAGGAGAACACCTTGGCCACGCCAGCAACCTGAGCAGAAAACCAGCCAACACATCAGTCAATATACAAAGTTTTTATGTACAAGGAAACACAATAAAGGTACTACCCAGCTAGCAGAAAGGACTGGGCACTGCCTTTAGCCTTCATTTACTCCAGAAATAAGCTGTATCTCCAAACACAACAAGCCCAAGCAGCAAGCCCAGGCTACCCTGGAAAGAGGAGGCTGAGGCTCTCGGGCCAGGAATTCAAGATATCTCTCACCTTTCTTTAGCCTCCATTGTTCTTTTTACATTTTTTTTATTTAAGTAGGCTTCACGCCCAGCACAGAGCCCAATGCGGGGCTCGAACTCACGACTGTGAGACCAAGACCTGAGGTGAGAGATGAAGAGTCAGACGCTGAACCGACCGACCGAGCCGCCCCGGTGCGCCTTGAACCTCCATCTGTAATGCAGGCTGCAGACCAGGAGTTGCCTGCGGCTCTCCGCTGGGAGACGGTGAGACAAGCCAGAAAAGAGGCCGTGTTGAGGACTGAGCCAACTGTGGGGTCACCCCAAACGGAGCTAAACCAATAAGTCTGCCTTGGGGTGACTCCCACTTGCAGTAAATGAAATATGAAGAGGGGGACCATAGGGTCTCCAGCTTTATTGCTTCGCAGCAGGGAGGAGACCCTGCTGAAGACCAGGCAGAGGCACCGGCCTGGGATTTTCTCAGCTCTTCTGGTTCTCGGCAGGTCAATGGGGTCACCAGTCAGAAGGACGAAGGTAGGGGGACACCAGCGTTAGCCATCACGCATCTTGTCCTCTTGCCCAGGGGCCAGTGCAGCAGTGCGCTAGGACGCCATGGTTCCCGAAGGGCTCACCAGGTCCTGGGGAAGGCTTTCTCGGGCCTCCTGCATGCGGCGCCGGGCGCGACGGAAGGCCTCTGCGAGGGGAGCAAGTATAGCAGTCAGCTGCCACGCTGTGGGGAGGAGCGTGGCTGCTGCTGGTGCTGGGTGGCCGGCTGCGGGGGGCAGGGAGACCTACCCAGCACACTGTGAACGGAACTCTGCTGGCTGAATCCCTCCAGACGGTCCAGCACACTCTGCATCCTTTTCCGGAGGAAACTGGACTCCATGAAGGCCCTGCACACAAACCCACCACACGGCCACAGCTGCTCTCCAGCCCTCAGGGGTAAGGCTCCCCGAGGCAGAGGCCAGGGTTACTCACCTGGATTGCTGCAGACAGTGCAGGCGGAAGGTGACACTGCCTGTGGTCTCAGTGCGGAACCCAAAGCGGCTCAGACGCTCTCCCTGTGGTGTGCAGTTAAGACAGCGTCAGGCTTCTGTGGCTTCTAGATCCCAGGAGCACGCTGGCCTCACCCCCATCCTTACTCCCATTCTCGGAGAGAATGGGGAAACCTCATTCCAGCACCCAGACTCCATCATCTCAAGGCTAACACTGGGCTCCCAACTGTAAATGAGGGGACATTCCAACCTCCCTGGAGAATAGCAGCCTTATAAGCGGCCTGCCAATCCTCTCCACCTTCGATTACTGAAGCCTCCGTGATGGGCTGGAAGGAGGGGCCAGTAACTCTGACGGGACCAGGGGAATCTCTGAGTATACTCATTTCCAGAGATCTCCTAGGATAGGAGATTTCCTAGGATCTCCTATGTCTGTACCTGGTTCAAGATGTGGCCATGACCTCCAGCTTAAACCACAGGCAGGAAGGGACTAAGTAATAATGATGCAATTAAGGGGCTTTAACCCTGATCCCACCTTCTCCAGAAGAGACAGGAACCTAAGCTCCCAGCATGAAGTCTGCCTAGAGACAAAAGTGACCTTGAAGGTTCCCGGTATCCGCACGTAGGAGAGGTCCTCCAGTTCCAGAGAGCCGCCAATGAAAAACCTCCTCAGCTCAGCCACTGTGCCAAGTTCCATGGGTCTCCACGTGGTGACTGTCAGGGTGTGAGAGCCTATGCAGAAAGGACAATGGGGCCACAGCCAGAAAGAGCATGTGGTCTCTCACTGACCCCCAGCAATGACACAGGCCTACCAACCACGAAAACACCTGACCTCTGGTGAAGGTTATCATGGGGGCTTGGGGCACCTGTTTGGAAATCAATCAGCTAGAAATTAAAAGCTCTGCCAGTTGTTACTTGCATACCCAGGTCAAGTTTCTTAACCCCCATGATCTCCGTTCTCCTCACTGGTAAAACGGAAATGGTATAGCGCCTACACATGGTATACAATGGTATAGCGACCTCGCAGAGAGGTCGGCAGAGTGAAACGAGATGCGCTTCGTGCAATGCCTGACAACAGAAGACAGTGGCTATTACTTCAAAATGAATGCTGATCCATCCAATACATGTGTGCCGAGAGCCCACCCTGCCTGAGCCGGTCCCTCAAGGCCAAGAGTCAAATCAGCAGAGCTCGGAGCGGACGCCACAGATGCTCAGGCTGCTCTACTTTGCGGGTTGTTGCAATTTCACTCAGTTGTCTCTAACAGAGCAGGGGAAATTCCTCAAAACGAGCAAGGAATATTGCAAGTTAAATGCGTCTAATTCCTAACCGTCCATACTTCTCACTGGAAGCGATGGAATCTTTTGGAAATGTTAGTCTCGCTCCTAGGAGCTGGGGCACAGAGGCCACATGGAGGGCAGGGACAAGAGGTCACCTGGGGTGGCGGGCAGCACCACAGCCCCGTAGCCTTCCACGCGATACCTCTGCCAGAAGTCCAGTGAGAGGACCTCACAGTAGAGCACAGGCCACTCTGGGAGAGCATCTGGGAGACATGAGAGAAGCAGCAGGTCACAGGAGGCCTTCACCAAGAGAGGGTACCACCAGAGGAGATGTCGGGCCCAGGATCTACTGAGCTACTCACCAGCAGATTCGTCTTCATGGAGGAAGGAGGCCTCAAATGTGAATGGGTAGGAGAAGTAAGCCACCTTATCCTAAAAAAGAGAAGTTTTATTTTATACTCGGTGTCATGGGATAGGCTAGGCCTCAATGGGAACTTGTTCTCTCTGTGGCCGATGACATACCTTCACGAGGGAAAAACTCTCACTCAAGATAGGAAATAAGAGGCTGAGAGGGGAGGGGACGCCCAAATACAGGCTGCTACCATCCACAGAAAGACAGAGAGGGAGCCCTTGGACCAGGCAGCCCTGCAGAGCCCACAGAGAAGGGCCAGAGCCAACTCTGAATCCTCCCCAGTCCTGATAATCTTCGGAGTCCTGTTCCCCTCCAGATACCCCTATTGTTTTCCATACCATTCCCAGGGATTTGGTGGCACAGGTCTGTGTTATTCCTGAGAGCTGCTGGAATGCTGGGCTTGACCAATCTGAAAGCCAAGGGGCATATATACAGTCAGTTGACCTGGGAGGAAGGCAAGTGGTTGAGAAAAAGACAAAGTTCCTTTATCAGTTCATTCACTCACACACTCAGTCATTCACTTAACATTTACTGAGTGTCTCCTATGTGCTATGACCCATCCTGGGGAGAGAAAAGATCCCTGTCTCTCATGGAACTGACATTCCAGTTGGCAGGGGAAACACAACAAACCAGCCAACAAGAGGCTATTGGGTAGTGACAGATGCTCTGCTAAAAATAAAACAGGCTCATTTAGACTGGATGGTGAGGGAGGACCTCTCAGAGGTGACACTTTGGCTGAGACCTAAACTCGGAAGAACCATTCGTGCAAAGATAGACAGAAAGGTTTTCAGACAAAGGAAATGATCCCCAATAGGCCCTAAGGTGGAAATGAACTTGGCATGTTCAAGAACAGAAAGTCTGACTGGAATTCTGTGAGGGAGACATAGGCAGGGGCCAGTTCATTCAGGCTCTGGAGCTTGGTTTTTACACTAAGTGGGAGGGGAAGCTGTTGGGGTTTAAAGCCGAAGAGAGACACAGCTAGCTTCCATTTTCAAAGCCATGTGGCTCTGGCGCCTGTGGCAGATGAGGTGTAAAGGAAGCAGCAGGGTAAGTAAGCAAGTTAATGCATTGGCCACGGCAGAAGATGAGAGATGCAGGTGGCTTGGTCTAGGGTGCTCGAGAGAGCAGATGTTCAGGACATCTTTTGAAGACAAAGCCGACAGAACTGCTGGTAGAATGACGGGCTGCAAGGAGCTAGAGAAAGTGAGGAATTCAGGGTGTCTCCTGGGTTTTCGGCACCAGCAACTAAGTAAATGACATGGCCATGTCCCTTAGGGAAGGGACTCTTTCCCTAAGATGGGGGAAGACCATGAAGGCAGGTTTGATGTAGGAAGGAGAATCAAGAGTCCTCTGGGTCATGCTAAGCAGAAATGACAAAAGAGGTAGCTGGATATGAGCCTGGAGCTCGGGGGAAAGGCCAAGGCTAGAGAGAAATCTGGGGGGTCTGAGACGCCATTACACGTCATGGATGGATGGGACCACCTAGAAAGGCTGTAAAGACAGAGTAACAGAAGGCCCAGGCCCAGCCATGGACACTCTAATGCTTTAAGACCAACAGATGAGCAAACAACCAAGGGGACTGACGAGCCACCTACAAGAAAGAAGAGAGAAGTGTGGAGCCAGAAGCCTAAAGGAGTTTCAGTGAGGAAATGCAAGCTGGGCCACGAGCTTCTGAGAGGTCATGTAGGGTGAATGCACAGAGGTCACCACAGGATTTGACAACTTGGAAGTGATCTGTGACTTTGAAAAAGACAATAACTATTTCTTTGAAAAAAGGTGGGAAGGAGGCCTGACTGAATTCCTCTAGAAAATTGTCAGAATGGGTATAAAAGAGACTTATGAAAATTACTTACTAGTGGTTGGCAATTCCACAAAGAAGTGCACATAGAGATTGTCATACTCGTAGCCTTGGGCTGAAACTAAGAAAACAAGAAATGATTTCAGCTCATTCTCCTATCACCCTTAGCACCCGACTCAGTCCTGAAAGGCCTACACACTTCAGGAAGCAAGTCCCTGGAGGGCCAGGAACTCTCTGCGTTTCCAGGAAAGACTCAGGACTGAGTTTCCCAAGTAGTGCAGACAACCTGGTGCGTCCACTGCGGCTACAGGAGCTACTTCGCAGCTCTACGGGGCCCCTGCCCAAGCATCAAGGGATCTCTGTCTGGCAAGGCACTTACCTACCTCTCCGTTTACAAAGAGCCGGAGGGCACCTGGGGCAGTCTAAGGTGGAGAGAAGCGGGAAAAGATCAGGGCATCTGGGGGAGTCAGCACTTCTCCTCCAGCCCGTCCACGAACCCCAGGAAGACCTGACACCGGCCGCCAGATCTGGGTGCGTCACTATTGCGCTTCCTCCCTACCCTGCCACTCCACAGATCGGTTTCCTTCATTTCTAAAATTTGTAACAGAAAAGAAAGCACATAATTTAAAGGGTGAGGAGGGCAATGAAGTATGGAGAGTTTACAGGAATAGCCAAGGGAAGCAACAACCGCCGCCCTTCGCCATACAGGGTTGGGGGGCGCAGCTGGACACCCCTGTTCCCTTTCGACACCTGGTCAAGGAAGGAAGGAGCTCACTTTTTGAATTACTTGTGTTTTCTTATCTAACTTTTTAACACTGCCCGTCTACTGTTAATGCAATATAAAAATAACGAATTGGTTTGGGGAGAGAGGGAGACTGCTGGGTAATCCTGTGCTTGTTTCCTGACCTAGGAATGGAACTCCCGGAATAAAGAAGACAAAGAACAGGACCACAGAATGACTGACATAAACTATTTTGTTTTGGTTGTTTAAGAGCTAAATTATTTGACAAACAGAAATGATTCCCCTTCCTTCTCCATGGGGCATCTTAGGAAAAATATCCACATGAAGAATGAGGAAGACATTTTTCTTCCCTACATTTATTTTTAAAAACAATTATAAAGGAACACCTGCATGTGTTAACCACTGATAAAAACGTAAAACTACTAAGTTTAGGGAATGCAAAATAAACATTCCTGACGTACCCCTCTCACCACCCAACCCCCACCCCAGAGAAAGCAATCCATAGCACGTGTGCCCTTTTAGAACCTTTTCCCTGACATTTTCTTTTTCATTAATGGTTCTGTCAATATGCTGGATTTCAAAACACGTAACAAGAACTGTGCTCTACATGCTATCCTCTGACTTCCTTCTGGCATAAAGAATATGTCCTTTAAGAAACGTGCTATTACTCAGCCACAGTCCGAATGCCCTGGCCAAACCCAGCTCGTGGTGCTGCGGGCAGCCACGCTACTCACCATCTCAAAGTCAGTGCCCACCAGGCTGCTGAGATATTCCTTGTGGCGGCCGTAGAGCTGAGGAAACAAACCACATGAAAACTAAAGATGCAGCCCCAGCCAGGCCATGGGTCAGGTCTGAATGGGTGGGAGAAAAGAAGCTGTGGCAGGAAATGCCGCAGAGAGCTGGAGGCCTAAGCATCCAAGCCACTGACTTTTAAATTAAATTTTTTGAGAGAGAGAGACGAGAGAGAGAGAGAGAGAGAGAGAGAGAGCGTGCACATGAACAGGGGCGGGGGGAAGGGTCAGAAGGAGAGGGAGAGGGAGAGAGAGAATCTTAAGCAGGCGCCACATCCAACGTGAAGCCCGACGTGGGGATCGATCTCACAACCGCGAGATCATGACCTGAGCCGAAATGAAGAATCAGACACTTAACTGACTGAGCCACCCAGGCACCCCAAACACTACTATCACTGACATTTTAAAGTGAAGCACAGAGGCTCTGGAGTCTGCTGGTCTGGGACCAAATCCTGGCTTTTGCACTTACAAGCCCATGACCTTGGGCAGACTTCTTAGCTTTTCAATCTCAGTCTCCTCATTTATAAAATGGTAATAATAAAAGTATTCACCTCAAAGGGTTGTAGTATTGTATAAATGAAATAAAGCATGTGAGGGGCCTAGCAAAGCTTGGCAAACACTCAAAATAAATAGTCATTGTTATCATGTTATGTGATCAAAAACTTGTGGCTGACACTCAGCAGTGCTTCCCATGTAAGAAAGACTGCAACTGCGCACATCAACCTCGGACGTGGGCTCAGCTCCTGGGCACCAAGGCTCGTCCCTGCGCTCGGAACGAACTCGCTCTTACATCCTTGAACACACGTTGCTCCCGCTCCTCTTCCTCCGGCTGTGCGAGGGAGGACACGTTGTCGATAGTATACTTCCACAGCTCCTGCTTCTCCCCCTCGGTCTCAATTCTGTCAGGTCAAACCACAAAAAGACCAACTCTCACCAACGATGAAAAAGGCCAAATGATGAGGAGAGAGAAACAAAGTGGAAGAGCAGAAAGGGCATCAGAGTGGACACAGAGTATAGGTCCGGGGCCCCTTTCTGCCTCACAGTCACGGGGAAGCCCTAAAGCACAACTTCCCTGGCACCCGGTTCTCTCACCCGAAAAAACAGACAGGTAGGTTTAGGTCATTTCTAATTTATTGTCCTGTTATTGTAAGACATGGAGGCAGGAATAGCCAGCCCAGAGAAGGAGATGTGGCTGAGCTCCCCTTGCCCTGTTCAGGCCGGTCCCTTCATGTAGCGGCACCGAGGATCATTTTCACTTAACTACACCACCGAAGTTATCCCTTTCAAACTGGTATAGCTGCACGCTTTCTGAGAACGGGGTCCCCACGATCCTATGAGTCTATCAGAAAACAGAATACGAACCATTGCCTGGGAATAAGGAAATCAGAGAAGATGAAGGACTTCTCAGAATCCCAACTAGGGGCCAGAAGTGAAGCCAAGGGAAGGAATGCCAGTCTCCACTCTCCCTTACTTCTTTCCCTCACCTGTAGGGTCCTTTGAGGCCGGTGAAGTCAGGTTTTACTGTGATCACACCATTGCTGTCCACCTTCAGAGTACAGAGGACATGTTCATACTTCTTATAGCCAAGCCTAGATACCAGAAAATCAACACCCAGGTTCAGGACCACTGGTCCCACCTCCAGAGAGAGGAAGACATAGTCAGCCCACGTCAGGCGAGAGGACAGAGGCTATAGCGAGAACCGTCATAGTACCTTCTTCTGAGTACAACTAAGAAGTAAAAGAGGAAAAAGTCCCTCCCTCCCACATACCCCAGGATGACTGTAACGGGTAGGTGATGGTTAGCGAGGGAAGAGGAGGAGAATCTGAGCTGGGGGGTGAGAGGCTTCACTCACTTTCCATAGGGCCCCAGGTCTGCCATGATGTACATTGTCTGAAGAGGGGTGTTGATGACATGGTTGTTCCTGACAAATTCTTCTGATGGTTCCCAGGTGACAATTCGCGACTTGAGGATGCCGCCCTCCCTGGGAGACACCACAGGAAGGGTCACTTCCCCGGCACCTCCTAATGAGCCTAAAGGAGGAATCTAGGGGAGCACACCCAGGGAGGACCTACTGCAGAATGGGAAGCTCGAGTGGGTGAACATATCCGGATATTGGCCTGGAAGGACTACAAAGCCCCCCCCCCCACCCCTTCCCCCATACAGATTTGCACTCACATCCCTCGCCTGTCCTGCCGTCGCCGCCTGACATTTGCCATTCGCTCAACCAAGAACGATGGCACCTCCCGGGCTGCGGTGGTCATTTTCTGACAGTGCTAGGAGAAGAGAGCAGCCCTGTGTGATCCATCTGGTCAGGGCCACATGGGATCAGGTACTGAAGGCAAGCCTTCCTTCTGAAACCTCATCTGGGACCCGAATCTAACAGTCACACCTCACAACTGTATGTGTCAGTGGAGGAGAGCAGTAACACAAACATGGCACAGAAGATTTCTACCGTGCCTTGGTTTGCTCCAAGATTTTAGCAGCATATCATCCTTCAGAAATGAGTTTCTTTATGATAATATTAAAAGGAGTCTGCAATCTCTGAGTACACACCAACAAAAAGTTGGGCGAGTGTGCCTGGTAGCTGTTGACATTACCAGGTACTTGGAAGATGCCAAATGGGATACAAAGTATCGCGTGAAAAGTCCTTTGCATGGGTAATTCAGCACTAAGTGTAATGTCATTTACTTTTCTAAAATAGAAAACCCAAATTTTATATGCTACCAACCCAGAGCCTTCCTAACATAAGCACCAATCTTTCAAAAACATTCATTTAATACCTGCTCCTTGCAGAGCTACAAGGTCATAGATAAAAATCAGAAAATACAGGCTCCAATCTCAAGGAGCTTAACATTTCCCAGGAAGAAAGAACATGTCCTACAGGGACGAACACGTAAAGCAAGTCCACAAGGGTACGTGAGCACAGGCAAAGGGCACTAAGCTGCTCCCGACGGCTGTACTGAATCCCTCTTCAAACCCACAGACTCAGAGTTGTGGCTGCATCCCCTGATGAGTTTTATCTAGATGGTTCAGGACTCCACCCACCTGTGTCATCTCATGATGAACGGAGGAAGTCCAGCCCAGGGGCTGCTTCCCTCGGGTCCGTAGTCTGCAAGCCTATCATTAGACACACTACCAGCTTCCCTGGGCCCTCTAGCAGGTGGAGAAGGAGCAGCCACACCACCCGAAAACTGTGCCCACTGTCCGGCTTGGCTCCCAGCAGCACGAGGCAGTTCCTACATAGGCTGTCTGTTGCCCCTTAACAGGCTTCTGGCTTAACATACAGAACCCGGTGAGACCAGAAGCTAGGGGAGGAAAAGGAGAAGGAAGCCATGGGACCCCAGAAAAAACCAATACCTCCTCCACATTGGTGTATCTATCAGAGTCAGTGTAGGTAAAAATCCGTCGGTTCTTCCTGTCACCCGAAGCCTCCAGCTTCAGGATCTCTTGACGGTACTGATGATCCAAAGGGCTCTGACAGGCCGCTTCATTTCGGTACAGATCTACTTCAAACTGAGGTAACAAGGACACAGAGATGTACTGAGAATATGTCAAACTTTTGTCCCTGTAACTGTTTAGTCAAATCAGTTCTATAGAGTTAATGCTATTTGGGGCGCGTGGGTGGCTCAGTCGGTTAAGCAACCGACTTGAGCTCAGGTCATGATCTCGCGGATCGTGGGTTCAAGCCCCGCATCAGGCTCTGTGCTGACAGCTCAGAACCTGGAGCCTGCTTCAGATTTTGTGTCTCCCGCTCTCTCTGCCCCTCCCCCACTCACACTCTGTCTCTCTCTCTCCCTCAAAAACTAAATAAACATTAAAAAGAAATTTAATTATAGAGTTAATGCTATTTGACATGTTTTCATAGCCAATTTCCATTTATCTGAACTAGTGCAGGGCAAGGGATCCAAGAATGTTAGATCTAAAAGGAACCAGAGTGATGGTCTAATCCAACTTTGCTGTTACAGACGGCAGATTTCACCCAGAGGTGAAAAGTGCCTTACCCAGGATCATAAAACAGGGTAGCGTTGGTCACTATGTTATACTGCCCTTTAAACACATCAGGGGAATGTATAAACTGCTATAACTTTCTGGAAATTAGACAATATGTGTCAAGAATCTTTCCCTGCTACCAGCCAGGTGGAGGTAGACCAGGTAGAGGTAGGTAAGTGACACTGGCTTACCTGGCTAAAGAGCTTCTCCTGCCACCCAATCATGACCTCTTCCTCTTCCTCTTCCTCTGAGCGGTGTCCACCTCCAAAGACCACAGAGTGAGTCAAACGTCTGAGTCAAATCAGCACCACTTCTTGCTCTGTGATTGGTTATTACTGAAGTCCCTGCTCTGATATTTGCCACAAAACCAGCTGGAGTTTGGGGATTTATTAAGCACTCACTCTAAACAAAGGTTAGAGAGGCTGTGGATATATGTAGAAGCCAGGATTAGGACCCAAGAAGTTTTAATTACTACTTTAATTTGAATAAAAGGAAGTCGTGGCTCCCAGGAATTACTTAATCTAATTCAGTGTCAGGAGTCAAATTTAGATAAGGGCTGAATACCTCTTCCTCAATCCCAATTGTCTACATTTGCTAGATAGGAACCCTGGTGTTTTTACCTTTATTGTTCCTGAAACCATATATCTAGAACCACAAGCCCTATAACCTTTAGGAGACCAAGTGCCAGAAGAGAGGAGGAAAGGTGAGTATTTATTTATTTATTTATTTTTTTGGGACAGAGAGAGACAGAGCATGAATGGGGGAGGGTCAGAGAGAGAGGGAGACACAGAATCGTAAACAGGCTCCAGGCTCCGAGCCATCGGCCCAGAGCCTGACGCGGGGCTCGAACTCACAGACCGCGAGATCGTGACCTGGCTGAAGTCGGACGCTTAACCGACTGAGCCACCCAGGCGCCCCGGAAAGGTGAGTATTTAAAGAACCAAATTGAATACACTCGTAGCTGAGTATGCCTTTTTCAGAGACACATGCTTCACAACCCACCAGCCCACCCTTGCCCAAGAATATATCTGAACAAAAACAACAAAAGCAGAGAGATTAGTGATTTAACACAAACACACTGTCCTCTCTTCCTCACTCTTCTGGCTTCCAAGATAAGGTAAACTGCAAGACACCAGTTGATGTTAATATGTTCCCTTTTCAAGCAGATGCCAATTAAGAATTATTTTTAAATAGTGTGTATGTGTGTGTGATATAGATATAGGTATAGATATATGTAAAACTTAAAGTTATTTTTAGGGGCGCCTGGGTGGCTCAATCAGTTGAGCATCCAACTTCGGCTCAGGTCATGATGTCACAGCTCGTGAGTTTGAGCCCCGCATCAGATTCTGTGCTGACAGCTTGGAGCTGGACCTGCTTCAGATTCTGTGTCTCCCTCTCTCTCTGCCCCTAACCCACTCGCATTCTGTCTCAAAAATAAGTAAACATTAAAAAAAAATTTTTAAGTTGTTTTTAAAAGCGTGTGTATATATAATATACACATATATTAGGAATTTGGGGCATATTTTCTCTTAGAAAAAAATGCCACAAGCAGTATTTAGGTTTCTAGGCAGATTTATAACATATCTAAGGTATAATCTTTGTTATTTTACTACATTTGACCACAATTCGGATCAACTCCTGATGGCAAGAATCAGGTCTTACTCAATTTCCATACACAACATAATGGAGCAATTAAAACTGCTTGGGATCAAATCCTTGCTTCAACATTTACCAGCCGTGTGACCGTGTGACCGTGTGACCGTGGGCAAGGAACTCAACCTCTCTATGCCTTTTCTTAGACTACAGAACCGGGTCTACTAGGTCTTAAAAGGTTACTACCGCCCCAGGCCCTTCCCCAGATCCCCAAAGGGTCGCATCACCACCAAACACCCACTGGCAGTTGGGTGAGGCCTAAAAGTGGCCAAGTCTATGAGGTCCTTCCCAGGCTGGGCAGCAGGCTGGTAACGGAGGAAGTTGCTTGATGTGATTCTTTGCAGGTGGACTCTGTCAGGAAAAGAAAAGCCCGAAATACTGATTACAAGACATACAACCTGGAGATGAACAAAGAGCAAAGATGGGGGGGGGGGGGGGGGGGAACCAAAAGAAAGAAGAGGGCGGGGCTACCAAGGTGGGCCTGGTGCACCGGAGCGCGGCCCGGGATCCTAAGGGAGAGTGCCAATTAGAGAGTGTATTGGGTACACAGAGCTCCGAGGAATTTGAGAAGGGCAGAGACTTGAGAGGGCTTGGACAGGTCTGGAAGTTGTGAGTGGAGAGGGTTGAGGGTAGTGAGGGAGACGCGAGGAGACCAGAAAGGCAGAGATCAGGATTGAAAGCGGAAGTGGGCACTCAGCAAACAAGTGAGGTTCAGGCTCGAATTATTTGAGAGTATAAAAGCACAGGGCTCTGGGACGATGCGACTACCGGAGGCGCAAGTTGCGCACGGGGTCCCGGGAGCGATACACAGCCTCCCCGGTGTCAGTGCTCCAAACTGTCTCCGCCATGACAGCTGCGACTCGTCGCGACAGCGCCGGAAAGCGCACAGCCCCCAGTTCCCCTGGCAACGGAGACGCGGGGTTTGGGAGGCGATGGAGGTGCTGCGCGCGCAACCTACGGTTCCTGGCACGGCGCCGCAGGCCAGCGACCGGAGCTGGCGGGACCCTGCTGGAGCTATTGGGTGCGGTCAGGTTGCGGTACCTCTGGATCATGTGCGTGCGACCTTATCGCATGTACGTGCGACAAAGCTCGTTCACACCCAGGACCGGATTTGGTGCCCTTTACAAGTGAGAAAACTAAGGCAGCAGCATCGACTCCTTTCACAATGGTGAAATGGTAATTCCGAAATGGTGATGGAGATTCAGACCCAGGTGACCTGAGTCCTCGACTCGACTTGTCTTATCACGCCACACTGCCTTCCACTGATGCTCGAAAACTTTGACCTGAAAATCGGTGAACGTGATTCAGAATGCACCCATTCTTTCAGGGAAGGCGTTGGCACTTATTCAGACATGAAAATATATTCTTGGAAGAAAACAAAAAAAGTGTCAGAAGAGTTATTAGTCCTTGAATTGGTATTCCCTGAGCCGGAGAAAGAAGGAACAAGGAAGCTAACAGTAAGGAAGGAATATTTGTTATTATTGAACTGTTTTTTCCCCTGAATGTGTTGGTTCCGGATATTTAAACCATCTTAAGAAATTGCACTAGCCTCCTGAAAAGCCAACAAAGTGCTATTCGACAGGCATGTTTCATTGGCCATCAAAGCAAGACACACCATTATATGGAGTATGGCTCTCTGGCACCTTGAGGTATATCAACAGTTACCGAACTCTGACATTTGCTACTCCCCCAACAGAGTAAGCAATTGTCCCCTGAACTCAGCAATCTCTTGCCAGTTTGATTATATGGCTTTGGGAGCCCTGGGCAACCTAGCTGCTGTTGTGTAACACCGAGGACTTAACCATAATAATAGCACCATTTATTTAGCATCCAGTACAGCCTGGGTGCTTTGTTTGCATTGTCCCTAATCCTCATAGAAACCCCTTAAGTAGGGTTACTCCCATTTAAAGGATGACATTAGGGAAGGCCAGGGTTTAAAAGGCTTATTAAGATTGAACTCTAGTAAATGGTGAAGGAGCTGGGATTCCAGCCCAGGTCTGTCTTTTGAAGCCTGAACACCTTCCAGTCTGCCTTGCAGCCTCTCACCCACCATTTTATTTCATAAGAGCACACAGTTTCCAATGTGAGAAATAATTATTTCAACAGATGAAACTGGAGGCAGAATTCTAGCTCTTAAGAAATGGTCTAATTTTTCCTTTCAAAGTTGTAAATAGACAACACTATGCCACATGAACAACAAATGATAAAGGTGGAGGATGCATCAAGAGTTTAGTTTATTGGGGCACCTGGGTGGCTCAGTTGGTTAAGTGCCTGACTTTGGCTCAGGTCGTGATCTCACAATTTGTGAGTTTGAGACCCGTATCAGGCTCGTGTGCACTGACAGCTCAGAGCCTGGAGCCTGCTTTGGATTCTGTGTGTGTGTGTGTGTGTGTGTGTGTGTGTGTGTGCCTCCTGCCCTGCCTGTGTGTGCTCTCTCTCTCTCTCAAAAACAAACGTTAAAAAAAAAAAAAAAGTTTAGTTTGCAACCAAATCAAACTTATAGCCAAGTCAATCTGACATAATTATAAGCAAAATAGGAACTGTACCACGTGGTATGGAAACATAAGTTATTGTATAAGTAACTATAAATGAATTATTTTTATACTGGTAAACCAGATTTTTGTTATTTTCTCTTTGTTTACTGGTATCTATATATCAGGATTCTTAAACCTGGGGTCTATGACTGAGGCTCAATGGGTCTATTAAGTCTTTCCCTAGAATTTTGTGGCATGCATTTTCTGGAACAAGTTCATGGCTTTTATCAGATTCTGAAAGGAGTTTGTACTGTGATATCAAGAATGGTGTGCTTCCCACTACACATATATACTGACATCTTGTTAAGAGTCAAAAGCTTGGGTTGCATTGGATAAAGGACAAAATCTCTTGAACCACCACCAGCAACCCTACCACCCTCATCTGGATGGCTCAGAGTTGACATTTACTGTGTTCTCCCTAAAATAACACCATCATGTGGAGAAACTGGTTTAGAAAGCATTTGTACAAACCATCATGAAGGGCAAATATTGCCTTCATATCACATACTTATAAACCAAGACATTAATTAAATTTCTCACATTCTTATGACAAGGAAGCACAGGACCTGGGCTTACATTAAAGGTGTTCTGACTCCAGTCTGTGGGCTTTTCTTTGCATTTTGATTTTTTTAATGTTTATTTTTGAGAGAGAGAGAGAGAGAGAGAGGCAGAGAGAGAGGGAGACACAGAATCCAAAGCAGGCTGCAGGCTCTGAGCCGTCAGCACGGAGTTTGGGCTCTCCTTTGAATTGTGCTGTTTCCTTATATCTACTCCTGCCCCAACCCCTTCCCTAATTTTTTCATTACAAAACCAGTGAGCCACATCAGAACAGTCCAACACTGTCCCTTTCCCCTCCCCAACGTGTACTTTATAGCTTACTTGGGCTCTCCTTACTCCTTACTTAATAAGACTTTAGGAGAGCATGAAAGGAAGAACATTATTATAGTTCTTCAAAAACTTGTCTCGGTCCCCCAGTGTCCATGCTGTGTGCCTAATAAATATCCCTCAAACTCACCAGTCCCAGGAAGAGATCCTCCTGAATGAAACCACCTTAGGAGGCGTAATAGGATTGATTTCTGCTTTATTCTCTTTTTCTCCAACTTTGAAGATGGAGGAAGGGGCCATGAAATGTAGACATGCCAATTATAAAATTGTTTTAATGTTTATTTTATTTTTAAGAGAGACAGAGCATGAGCAGGGGATGGGCAGAGAGAGAGAGGGAGACACAGAATCCGAAGCAGGCTCCAGGCTCTGAGCCGTCAGCACAGAGCCCAATGCAGGGCTCAAACTCATGAACCATGAGATCATGACCTGAGCCGAAATTGGACACTCAACCTTCTGAGCCACCCAGGTGCCCCTAAACATGCCAATTATAAATCAGAGATTGTCAGATTAGATAAAAAGTAAAATCCAACTATATGCTGCCTACAAGGAACCCACTTTAAATAAAAAGATAGTTTAAAAGTTAAAGGATGGAAAAAGATATACCATACAAATATTAAAAGAAAGCTGGAATGGCTATATTAGTAACAGGCAAATAGACTTAAAAAATGAGGAATATTAGCAGAGATAAAGAGGTGTATTTTATAAATTTAATTATATATTGATAAATGCAATTCATCAAGAAGACATAAACCTAAATGTTTATATACTTAATAACAGAACTTCAAAGTACATAAAGCAAGAAATTAATAGAAATGAAAGGAGAAATAGGAAAATCCACAATTACAGTTAGAGGTATAACATATTTTCTTAGTAGATGATAAAATATGTGGGGAGAAAATCAGTAAGCTTATAGAAGGCCTAAACAACATCATCAACCAATTTGACTTAATTGACATTTGTAGAACATTTCAGTCTACAGCAGAATGTATATTCTTTTCAAATGCACATGGAACATTGACTAAGACCATTTCTGGGCTATAAAACAAGTCCTAGTAAATTTTAAAAGATTGAAATCATACGAAATACATTCCAAGACCAAAATAGAATCAAAAGCAGAAAGAGATCCAGAAAATTCCAAGTATTTGATATTTAACTTCTAAATAATTTTTCAAGAAAGAAGTCATATTGGAAATTAGGAAAGACCTTAAGATTCTCTCTCTCTCTCTCTCTCTCTCTCTCTCTCTCTCTCTCTAAATATATATATATATATATATATATATATATATATATATATATATATATTTATTTATTTCTGTCTCTCCCCCTTCTGCCCCTCTGCCCCTCTCCCGGCACGCTCTCTCTCTCTCTCATAAGTAAGTTAATTAATTAATTAATTAATTAATCCACCCTGCAGGAAGGTGGACAAATGAGAAACTTCCAGTTATAAGAAGAGTAAGTACTAGGGATGTAATGTATGACATGATGACTATAGTTAACACTGCTATATATTATATAGGGAAGTTGTTAGGAGAGTAAATCCTAAGAGTTCTCATCACAAAGTAAAATTTCTTTTTCTTTCCTTTTTATTGTATCTGTATGAGATGATGGATGTTAACTAAGCCTGTTGTGGTAATCATTTCACAATATGTGTAAATCAAACCACCATGCTTTACACCTTAAGCTTATACAGTGATGTATGCCAATTATTTCTCAATAAAGCTGAAAAAAAGTACAATTTTTTCTTGTACTATCTTTTTTTTCTATCAGATTTGAAAGACAATTGCATAAAGGAAGAATTTTAAACTGTGTTGATGAACTTATCAGGAATAAAGATGTAATTTGTAAGACAATAAAGGAAGAGGAAGGGAACAGAGCTATACAGGAGCAAAGCTTTTGTATGTTATTGAAATAATAATGGAATTAATCTAAACTGGGTTGTTATAAGTTAAGATATTAATTATAGGGGCACCTGGGTGGCTGGTTAGGCATCTAACTTTGGCTCAGGTCATGATCTCATGGTTTGTAGGTTTGAGCCCTGCATTGGGCTCTGTGCTGACAGCATGGAGCCTGGAACCTGCTTTAGATTCTGTGTCTCCCTCTCTCTCTGCCCCTCCTCCACTCACACTCCATCTCTCTCAAAAATAAATAAACATTAAATTAATTAATTAATATATTAATTATAATCCCTAGAGAAATCACTGAGAAAATAACTCCAAAAATTTTTTAACGTAGTAAAAAAGACAGTAATGGAACTTAAATGGTACACTAGAAAATATCTAACACAAAATAAGGCAGTAATAAAGGATCAGAAGAACAAAAAGAATACATATAGAAAACAAATTTTAAAAATGGCAGATGCGCTCTGGAAAGCAGTGTGGAGGTTCCTCAGAAAATTAAAAATAGACCTACCCTATGACCCAGCAATAGCACTGCTAGGAATTTATCCAAGGGATACAGGAGTACTGATGCATAGGGGCACTTGTACCCCAAAGTTTATAGCAGCACTCTCAACAATAGCCAAATTATGGAAAGAGCCTAAATGTCCATCAACTGATGAATGGATAAAGAAATTGTGGTTTATATACACAATGGAATACTACGTGGCAATGAGAAAGAATGAAATATGGCCTTTTGTGGCAACGTGGATGGAACTGGAGAGTGTGATGCTAAGTGAAATAAGCCATACAGAGAAAGACAGATACCATATGGTTTCACTCTTATGTGGATCCTGAGAAACTTAACAGAAACCCATGGGGGAGGGGAAGGAAAAAAAAAAAAAAAGAGGTTAGAGTGGGAGAGAGCCAAAGCATAAGAGACTGTTAAAAACTGAGAACAAACTGAAGGTTGTTGGGGGGTGGGAGGGCGGGGAGGGTGGGTGATGGGTATTGAGGAGGGCACCTTTTGGGATGAGCACTGGGTGTTGTATGGAAACCAATTTGACAATAAATTTCATATATTAAAAAATAAATAAATAAAAAATTTAAAAAAATGGCAGATGTAAATCCTCACCTTATCAATAACTATATTAAATGTGAATGGATTACATACACCAATCAAAAGGCAGAGATTGGCAGAATGATTTGGAAAAACATGATCCAACTATATGCTGTCTACAATAGACAAACTTTTGTTTCAAAGAGAAATAGGTTGAAAGTAAATAGATGGGAGAAGGTATACCAAGCAAACAGTAACCAAAAGAGAGAGAGAATGACTCTACTAGTAATATCAGACAAAATAAACCTTTAGACAAAAATTGTTATCAAGACAAAGGATATTTTATGATCATAAAAAGGTTAATCCATCAAGAAGACATAATTCCTAAATTCAAGAATTAAATAGGGGCATTACTACAGACCTTACAGAAATAAAAAGGATTATAAGAGATTACTATGAACAATTGTATGCCAATAACCTCAATGAAATGGACAAATTCCTAGAAAGGAAAAAAAACTACCAAATATGACCAAAGAATCAATTAAAACTCTGAATAGACCTATAATGAATAAATTGCATTCCTAATTTAAAAAATCTTCCCATGAAAGGAAAACTCAGGCCACATAACTTTGTTGGTGAATTCTTCCAAACATTTAAATAATTAATGCCAATCCTTCACAAACTCTTCCAAGAAACAGAAAAGGGAACACTTCTCAATTCACTCCATGAAGCCAGTATTACCAAGATAACAATCAGACAAAAGACAAAACAGGGAAAGAAAAATGTATACCAATATCCCTTATAAATATAGATCCAAAAATCCTCAAAAACTACTAGTAATGTGAATCTAGCAATATATAAAGTGGCTAATACCTCATGACCAAGTAGGATTTATCCCAGGAATGTAAGACTCAACATACAAAAATCAATCAGTGTGATACACCATATTAATAGAATAAAGGATAAAACCATATGGTCATCTCAATAGTTGCAGGAAAAGCTTTTGACAAAATCCAACACTCTTTCATGGGAAAAACACTCAACAAATTAGGAATATAAGGAAACTCCCTCAACCTGATAAAGGACACCTAAAACAAAAGTAAAAACAAAAAACCAACCATACCTAACATGATCGATAATGAAACACTACAAGATTTGGAACAAGATAAGGATGTCTCTCATCATTTCTATTCAACATTGTTCTTGAGGGTCTAGCCAGGGCATTTAAGCAAGAAAAATAAATAAAAAGCATCCAGATTGGGAAAGAAGGAGTAAACCTATTTCTACAGAAGACATGATCATACTTACAGGAAATCTTAAGAAATTCACAAAATAACTATCAGAACTAATCAATGAGTTCATCAAGGTTGTAGAATATAAGCTCAATATAAAAATTCAATTATATCTCTATACACTAGCAATGCACAATCTGAAAATTAAATTAAACATTCCACTTACAATGGCATCACAGAAAACAAAATATGTAGGAATAAATGTATTAAAAGAAGCACAAGACTTTAAACACTGCAAACTTCAAAATATCATTGCAAAAAATGAAAAAAGACTTAAATAAATGGAAGATATCCCAAGACTTAATACTGTTAAGATGACAATACTTCTGGGGAGCCTGGGTGGCTCAGTTGGAGCATCCAACTCTTGATTTCAGCTCAGGTCATGACCTCATTGTTCGTGAGATCAAACCCTGAGGGGGCTCTTCACTGACAGCATGGAGCCTGCTTGAGATTCTCTCTCTCTCTCTCTCTCTCTCTCTCTCTCTCTCTCTCTCTCTCTCTCTCTCCTCCCTCCCTTCCTCTCTCTCTCTCCCCCTTCCTCCCTCCCTTTGCCCCTCTTTCCTGCTCTTAGTCTCTCTCTCTCTCAAATAAAAAATAAAACAAAATTTTAAAAAATGACAATTCTTCTTAAACTGATGTACAGACTCAACATGATCCATACCCAAATCCCAGCTTCACTTTTTTTTCCAGAAAGTGACAAGCTTATTTTAAAATTTATATGGATACTCTGGGGCACCTGGGTGGCTTTGTCAGTTAAGCGCCTGACTTCAGCTCAGGTCATGATCTCATGGCTTGTGGGTTCAAGCCCCACGTTGGGCTCTGTGCTGACAGCTCAGAGCCTGGAGCCTGGTTCAGATTCTGTGTCTCCCTCTCTCTCTCTGCCCTTCCTCTGCTCATGCTCTGTCTCTCTCTCAAAAATAAATAAACAAAAAAATAATAATAATAAAAGAAAAAAAGAAAAAAAACAAAATAAATAAATAAATAAACATTTAGAAAATATTTAAATAAAATAAATAAAATAAAATTTATATGGATAATCAAAGCTGGAGGACTCACACTTTCTGATTTCAAAATTTACAAAGCTAAAGGAAGATGGTGTGGTAATGACATGAAGATAAACATATAGATTGATGGAATAAAATGAGACTCCAGAAATAAACCTTTACCTTTAGGGTCAATTGATTTTTGACAACTATGCCAAGACAATTTAACGGCAAAGAGTAGTCTTCAATAAATGGTGCCAAGACAATTGGATATGCACATGCAAAAGAATGAAGTTAGATTCCTACCTCAGGGCATTTGTAAAAGATTCAAAATAGATCAAAGACATAAATGTAAGAATTAAACTATAACACTTTTAGAAGAAACAGGCATAAATCTTTATGACTACAGTAGGCAAAGCCTTCTTAGACATGACACCTAAATAGAAATGATTTAAAAAAATAAATTGGACATCATCAAAATTCAAAATTTCTGCACTTCAAAGGACAATGAAATATTAAGAAAATGAAAATACAACTCATAAAATGAGAGAAAATAGTTTCAAATAATGTATCTGACAAGGTACCTGTATCTAGAATATACAAAGAAGTCCTACAAATCAATAATAAAAAGATACATAATTCAAGTAAAAATATGAACAAAGGATTTGAGTATACATTTCTCCAAAGAAGATATACAAATGACCAAAGAGTACATGAAAAGATGTTCAACATCACTGATCATTAAGAAAGTGCGAAGTAAAACCACAGTGATATACACTTCACTCCCACTAGGATGGTTATAATAAAAGGATAGATAATAAGTGTTGGTGATGATGTCAAGAAATTGGAACTCTCATACACTGTTGGAGGGAATACAAATTGGTGCAGCTGCTTTGAAATTCAGCCTGGCATTTCCTCAAAAGGTTAAAAATAAAGTTAGCATATAATGCAGCAATTCTACTCTTATGATATTTACCTTGGAGAATTAAAAACATACGTTCACACAAAAAGCAGCTAACATCATACTTAGTGGTGAAATACTGAACACTATCCCTAAGACTGGAAACCAAGAAGAATATTTGCTTTCACCAACTATACACAACATGATCATGTATGTAAACAATCCTAAATAATCTACAAAAATACCACTGGAACTAACAAGGTTAGCAAAGTCACAGAATATAAGGTCAATATACAAAAATCAATTGCATTTCCATATATTAGGAACAATTTGAAATTGAATTTTAAATATTAAAGCCATCTGCAATAACATAAAAAAAAGAAACAAAAATTAACAAAACATGTGCAAGACTTATAAAACTTCAAAATATTGGTAAGATAAAATAAAGACCTAGTATATTGAATGAGGTAACAGGTTTATGGATTGGAAAAATTAATATTAAGATAGTCTCCTGGGGCACCTGGGTGGCTCAGTCGATTAAGCATCCAACTCTTGATTTCAGCTCAGGTCATGATCTCATGGTTTGTGAGATCAAACCCCAAGTGGGGCTCTTCACCGACAGCATGGAGTCTGCTTGAAAGTTTCTCTCTCTCTCTCTCTCTCTCTCTCTCTCTCTCTCTCTCTCTCTGCCCCTTTCCCGCTCATGCTCACTCATGCTTTCTCTCTCTCTCTCTCTCTCTCTCTCTCAAAAAAATCCTCTCCCCAAAATGATCAAAGTCTCAATAAAAATCCTACCAGGTTTTTTGGAGAATTGACAAACTGATTCTAAAATTTACATGGAAATGCAAAAGGTTAGCCAAAAACAATCTGACAAGGAAAAACAGTTGAGAGTTTACAATATTTGGTTTGTAGACAATATAAAATACAGTAATTACTACAGTGTCCCATTGGCATAAAGGTAGACATATGGATCAATGGGACAGGATAGAGTCCAAAATAGATCCATACATATACAATCAATAGATTTTAAATTTTTTTTAACGTTTATTTATTATATATAGAGAGACAGAGAGAGAGAGAGACAGAGCATGAGCAGCAGAGGGGCAGAGAGAGGGGGAGACACAGAATCGAAGCAGGCTCCAGGCTCCAAGCTGTCAGCACAGAGCCAGACACGGGGCTCAAACTCACAAACTATGAGATCATGACCTGAGCCAAAGTTGGTCGCTCAACCAACTGAGCCACCCAGGTGCCCCTACAATCAATAGGTTTTAGATTTTTGACAAAGGTCCCAAAGTAATTCTATGGAGAAAAACAATATTTTCAATAAACAATGCAGAACAACTGGATATCTATATGCAAAAAAAAAAAAAACACCCCAAAACAAAACAAAATCAATTCCTTACCTCATAGAATTTAACAAGTTAAAGCAACGTGGATCATAGACCTGAAGTAAGAGCTACAACTACAAAACTTGTAGACAAAAACACAAGAGAAAATCTGTGAGATCCTGAGTTGGGTAAAATTTTTTTCTTAACATCTTTTTATTGTATCTCTCTTTTTAAAAAAATTATAGTTGACAGGTAAAAATATTTTTTAGCTAATACTCAAGATGTACAAACTACAAAAGAAAAAAGCTAATGAATTGGTCTTTATCAAAATGAAAAACCGTTCTTAGAAAACACCTGTTAAGAAACAAAAAGATGAGAAACATATTGGAAAAAAATTGTAAATGCATATGTGATAAAGGACTTATATCCAGAAAAATAAAGTACTCTCACAGCTCAGTTATCATAGGACAATCTTATATTTTAATGGCCAAAATATTTGAACAGATATTTCACCAGTGAAGATATATGAATGGCAATATGTCCATGAAGAGATGTTCAACATCATTAGTTATCAAGGAAATGCATTTTAAAACCAAGATAAGACATTACTGAACATTTATTCTACCTATTAGAATGCTAAAGTTTAATGAGTAGAAAATAACAAATTCTGGTAAGGATGTTTAGCAACTAGAACTCACAATATTGCTGGTCAGAACACAAAATAGTATAGACATTTTGGAAAAATTAGACATTTCTTACAAAGGGAAACATTTACCTACCATATGATCCAGCAATCCCATTCCTAATTATTTACTCAAAAGCAATGTCAACATATGTCCACACAAAGATTTATATGTGAATATGCATAGCAACTTTATTCCTAATAGTAAAAATGGGAAACAGCCCAGATGTCCACCAGCATGTGTATATTTAAATAAATTGTATAGTATTTATACAATGGAATATTACACATTAAAAACAAAGTAACTACTGATACATAAAACTACATGGATGAATCTTCGAAAGTCATTAGGCTAAGTGAAGGAAGCTGGACATAAAGTGATATATTCTGTGTGGTTTCTTTTATATGGCATTCTAAAAAAAAATAAAAACTATAAAGATGGAACACAGATCTGTGGTTGCCTGGGGTTGGGGTTGGAAAGACATTGAGCATAAAGGGGCAGTGGAGGGAATTTGAGAAGTAATGGAACTATTAAAACCTATAGAACCATGTGTGACAATGAGTGCATTTTATTGTATGTAAACTCTTTACCAGATTGTGACAGGTACCTAAACTGTAATGCAGAGTATGACAAAGAAATTGAATTGTGTTATAAGTTATTCACTTAATCACACTGAAGGAAAAGACAGCCAACCTAAATAACCTCAGAAAACAGTATTTTGATTAGAAACCCAAGGCTAAAGTAAAAAGAACTGTACACAAGTGCTGTACTATAGTTGGTAAATTTCTTTCTCAGGGGGGTGTGGGTTAGCAATTCTGAAACTAATTTATGTGTATACTAAGTTTGAACTAATAAGTAAATATATTGTAAATAATGAGAGACATATTTCTCCCTGCCTGAGATAGAAATTACAAATAAGGGGAAGGGTGAAGGCAAGAATGAACCCTGTGGTGCTGAATTAGAGTTGGAGTTAGCAATAAAAACTCATGGGTATGTAAAAATATGTATAAAAACTGGGTCAGAAATGAATGTAGGTACATATGTATGCATGAGTTGGCATCCATACATAGCATTCTTAGCTCTGTCCACTGAGAGAGCCTAGACGTAATGACTCCCCAGTAGAAATAAGCCCTCCCATACCCAAACCTTGGTTTCTAACTACCATACCACTCCACTACAAAGCAATCAGGGTTCATTGGAGAATTGATTGACTCCCTGAAAGAAGCAGAATAGAACCTCTTAGGCAGCTCTAGGCTAGGGAGCACCCATCAGCCAAGAGCAATCCTGAGACATGTGCATGTATTAGCTGTTGACAGACAACATGCTCAGCAGCTAATCAAGTGGACCTGGGCAGGGCACCAACAGCATCTGTTACAAGTATATTTGAGGGATGTGATCCTAGGAAACACTGGTATGGGAGTGGCACTAAACCCAGGCCAACTTGCTCAGGGCATCCCCACTCAGACAGTGTACCAACAGGTGGAATAGGTAAGACTACATGGGTATTTCCACACTGACATTACCAGAGTTGGTAGGAGAAGAAAATACGTCAGTGGTACCCAGAAGTTCAGCTTCTTCTTTTTAAAAATGTTTTATTTTTGAGAGAGAGAGAGAGAGAGAGAGAGAGAGAGAGAGAGAGAGAGAGAGAGAAACACAAGTGGGAGAGGGGCAGAAAGGGAGGGAGACAGAGGATCCAAAGCAGGCTCTGTGCTGAGAGCAGACAGCCAATGTGGGACTTGAACTCATGAACCGTGAGATCATGACCTCAGCTAAAGTTGGATGCATAACCAACTGAGCCACCCAGGCGCCCCTAGAAGCTCAGTTTCTGAATCAGTTCACTCATATGCCCCAGTCAGATCTCAAATGCCTTTTCACAAGAAATATACTCAGTTTCTGGTAATTAACTGCTTTTATCTTGAGCAGCCTCATTTTCCCTACAGTGTGTCCCAACAGGTTAGCCCAGGTCTTCAGTGACTGTTCACTCCTATCAGTAGGAGTGTTCTAAATTGTAGGACTCTGATGACATTGGCTTCTATGGTCCCTCCCCCTCCAAGATGCTTCAATTTTTAGAAATACAGAGACTTTAAAATTCACCTTTCACGCTCCTCCCTTTCTTGTATTTCCTCCTGGAAATACAAAGAAAGTAGTTTTCAATAAATTCTAATAAGTGGCAGAACTTTCTGCCAGCTGCAGGACTCCTTCAAGTTTAATCTTGTTAAAGTCTACTGACTTTTCCCAAATCAGAAATGACCTTTTGACAGTCTATATTCATATCTACACAATAAGTTTGATTCAAAGTTTTGGCTATTCTCTCAAAAAAAATTATTTGGCTACAGTTATTGGTATTGAAAGTAGATGGTGATGAAATTACTTTGAGTAAGGATTCTCGGCAATTCTGTCCAAGCCCAAGATGTGGTGGTTATGAGTTTGTTCCACCATTCATCAATTAATTCATTTATTCATTTAACAAATATTTATTGCTAGTCTCTATGTGTGGGGCACTGTGTTAAGCCCTGGGGATGTACAGTCTCTGACCTCATGGAATCTACATTATGGTCCAGGTAAATAGAAAGTAAACAAAAAAGTAAAACATGGTACAATATATAGTGGTCAGTTCCGTGAAGAAAAATAAAGCAAGGAAGGATGATAAGAATTGTGGGAGGAGTTTGAAATGTTTTTTAAGGGAAATCAGGAAAACATTCACTGGAACTGTGATATTCAAGTAAATACCTGAAGATGGTGATGGAGCAAGCCACATGGATATCTGGAGAATAAGCATTCCAAGCAGAGAAAACAATGCAAATCTGGGTGATGGAGCATGGGTATGCATTGTATTTATTCTCAACTGTATTATGTGAATAATTATAATAGTATACATTGTTAAATTAGATCTGGTTCCAAGCTTCCACTCAGCAAAGCTGATGGAAATCCAGTGTCAGTCAATATTAGCAGCCTTTTCCACTCCCTGGAGTAGTGTCCCCCTGCCTTGGAAAGACATCCACTCCATCATGGTCATTACTGGGATGGTCATGGTCTGCACTCTCCGAGGAGCAGCTACTTTCTGATCATCATGTCCATCTTCCTCATGACTAACTCATGTCCATCTTCCTCATGACTAACTTCCTCATGACTAACTAATCCCCAGCCTTAGGGATTAGCCACAGATATCCATGTGCCACCCCATTAGAGGTCCTGCCCCACCTAGGAAAGCTGAAAAGGAGCTGAAGTTCCCTGTTTCTTGGCCTTGCATCTCCAACATAACTAGCAATCCCTCCATCCCTTCAGCCTTCAGAAACCAAGCTGTCTCCTTTCTACTTTCCCTCCTCCCCTGAGTACCTCGACGGAGCTCCCTAACCTTTGTGAGCTACGTTTGTCAGTTATGTTGTTGTTGTTGTTGCTGTTGTTGTTGTTGTTGTTGTTGTTGTTGTTGTTGGCGGCGGTGGAGGTGGTGGTGGTGGTGGTGCGGGGGGTGGTTAATTTATTTGCTTGTTTAGGTAAAACAAACGCTTATTAATTTCCCAGGAGGCAAGGAAAATGCAATCCACCAAGACACAAAACTTTAATTGCTTTCTTGAGGAAGGGTTGAGGGGAAAGTATTTTTATTCTTTCAACAGAAGAAGATAGAGTTAAGGCCTCAATCAGGTTAATCTACCGCATAAATATCTCTGGAATCTTGTTTTGGCTCCCCACCTCCAGGACAACCAATCACTATCTTATTTCAAGTTACCACTAGCTCTTGCCTAGATGACAGCAATAGGTTCCCACCTGACCTCTCCGTCTATAGTCTTTCCCCATCCAACTCTTCTCCATACTGAAACCAGAGTGACCTCTCTAAGGCAATAATCTGATGAGGTTTAAAATCTCCTTGCCAATTAAGAAACCAGCATGTGATCCAATTCAGGCCAATGAGATGTGAGAAAAAAACTTGCCAACATTACTGGGAAAGCTATTCTCTCTCTTCTGTGAGATTCTCCGCCTGTCTCTGAATGTGGTTGTGTGCCATCTTGCTTCCAAAGGAAGGATGGCAAGAAGCTTGGAGAAGGCAAAGCCAGGAGAACTGTAGAGTAAAGGAAGCCAGAACCACTGAATTAAGTCAATCCTGAAGTCCGCCTTATCTCTAGACTTCTGGTTAGATTTTTTTCTTTTTTTAATGTGTATTTTAGATGATCAAAAATGTGGAACAGACGTTGGTTGCACAATGATGTGAATACATTTAATACTGAACTGTGCACTTAAAATGATTAAAATGGTAACTTTTATGTTAAGTATATTTTACCACAATTTTAAAAAAGTTACAATGATAGAAATATGGAACAAATAGTATTAATGACTACTTGTGTATCTAGCATCCAACTTAAAAATTTCCCTATTAATTAGGCCAACTTGAGTTGGCTTTTTGGTGACTTGGACCCAGCAAATGCATGATAAGTAATGCAGAATTTGGTAGCAATAAGTAGGAATGTTTAAATGAACAAACAGATCATAAGCCTGATGGAATTGGCTGAACTGAAGAGATAGGGGTTGATCATGGGCTGGAAAGTCAGCAATCCTTTTTTAGGTGATTGTGATATACTTGGTTTATCTGCCTCTTGAAATTTAATGGGCAAAAAAAAGAAAATAATTTAGGGGTCTCGTTCAAATGACTCCAGTTCAATAGGTCTAGGGTGGGGACCAAGAGTCTGCATTTCCTTTTTTTTTTTTAAGGTTACTTTAATGTTTATTTATTTTTGAGAGAGAGAGAGGCAGAGTGCAAGAAGGGAGGGGCAGAGAGGGAGAAACACAACCCAAAGCAGGCTCCAGACTCTGAGATGTCAGTACAGAGCCTGACGCAAGGCTCAAACTCATGAACCCTGAGATCATAACCTGAGCCTAAGTCAGACACTCAACCGACTGAGCCACCCAGGTGCCCCAAAAGTCTGCATTTATTTCTTTCTTTTTTCTAATGTTTATTTATTTTTGAGAGAAAGAGAGAGAGAGGCAGAGAGCAAGAGGGGGAGGGGCAGAGAGAGAGAGAGAGAGACAGAATCGGAAGCAGGCTCCAGGCTCTAAGCTGTCAGTACAGAGCCTGATGCGGGACTCAAACCCACAAACTGTGAGATCACAACCTGAGCTGAAGTTGGACGCTTAACCAATGGAGCCACCCAGGCACCCCTAGAGAGTCTGCATTTCTAACAAGCTCCCAGGTGATGCCAATGTTGGAACACACTTTGAATAACAAGGAATTAAACTCATGTACCCTGAAAGAGGGACCTTATATCATGCAGGCTGTTGCATCAGGAGGATAGTGGGCAAAATTCAGGGTATTGGAATGTGTTAGCAACTTATAACCCCGGGTAAGATTTTGCAAGAGACATGCTTAGCCTCACACTGGCCTGTGTGCAAACAGAGAAAGAAGAAAATACATCTCTGTTAACACAGGTTCTCAGTCTGTGAACTACCATAAAGAAATGGCTGGAATTCTGATAATGCAATTATGTTTATCTTGGTCAACTTTTTAGAGTATCTCCATATTTATAGAAAATACAAGTGAGTGGTGAATAAGTGAACTCACCATAAGAAAAAGCTGCTCGGACACATAATCAGCAAAGAAATTGAATCAGTAATTAAAAATCTCCCAAGAAACAAGAGTCCTGGGGCAGATGGCTTCCCAGGGGAATTCTACCAGCCACTTAAAGAAGAGTTAAGGGGCACCTGGGTGGCTCAGTCAGTTAAGTGTCCGACTCTTGATTTCGTCTCGGGTCATGATCTCACAGTTCATGAGATTGAGCCTCGCATCGGGCTCTGAACTGAAAGTGTGGAATCTCTCTCTCTGCCTCTCTCTCTCTGCCCCTTGCATGCTCTCTCTCTCTTGCTCTCTCAAAATAAATAAATAAACATTTAAAAAAACCAACAGAGTTCATACCTATTCTTCTCAAACTCTTCCCCAAAAAATAGAAATAGAAGGAAAACTTCCAAACTCATTCTACAAAGCCAGCATTACCTTGATTCCAAAAGCAGACAATTAATTGTAGGACAATATCCCTGGTGAACACGGATGTAAAATTTCTCAAAAAGATATTAGCAAATCTAATCCAACAGAACAGTAAAAGAATTATTCACCATGATCAAGTGGGATGTATTTCTGGGCTGCAGGGCTAGTGTCCTCCCAACACACAGGAAGTTCTCAGTCAGCATAAATACAGTGTGCCCCTTCTGTCTGATATCTTCTTTCTATTCCTCTACTTCCCGACTTAAGCCCACTTCCCTTCATACTTGCCTCACACCTCCCCTTGCTCAGGGCAGCCTCCTTCGCCCTCAACTATATTAGGCCCCTGCCATGTGCATTCAGATCATATGTACCCTTATTTCCTACTATTCATACAGCTGAAGTTGCACAATTAAAAGTGTGATTTAAAAAAAATTACTATCAACTCTAAGTTCCATGAAGGCAGAAATCATGTCTATCTTGAGTTCCAAAGCATTCCCAGAACTTAAGGGCCCAGCACATAGTAGGCACTTGCTCAATAAGTGAACAATTATCTTTTTATATGTCTTTCTGCTCCGCTAACCAGTGAGCTTTATAAGAGGAAGAACCCAAATTCAATTTATCTTTGTATCCTCAGATAACCCAAACAATTGCTCAATGCATAATTATCTGGCTTGTACTGAACTGAATTCAACTATCAGGAGGAGCAGTGCCCCAGGGACTTGGCTAGAGTTTAGGAGGAAGTTCCAGGGTTTGGACAGGAGAGGATAACAGTGAGGCCATCTACTCAGAGGCCCAGGTATTTAGATGAAGGTGGGCCTTCTAAGGTCTGCAGCCAGAAGAGAAAAGAGAAAACACAGGTTGCTATCAGCACTGCAGATTGGTTTGAAGTGTAAGGCTAGGAAACCCTGCTAGGCTGCTTTCCAGGAGACAAGCATCACCACCTGCGCAGTAGTCGGCCCACAGGGACTTCTGAGAGATGGGAGCACCTAGCCTGGGTTCTGGGTTCGAGAGCAGAAATCCTGTCTGGGCCAGCTGCTACCCCCTAGGCTGTGAACATCCACATCCCCTCAAAAGGAAAACCGAGAGCTGGCCCCTTGGGAAACAGGGTGGTCTCCATGGTCCCCATTACTTCTTTCTCATCAGACACCAAGTAGGCCACAGGGGGGTTCTACAGTCACCAAGGCAAACAGGAAGTCCAGCAGCAGAAGCCAAATTTTTTTTTTCCATTTCCCTCTTTCACATCTGTGACATGCAACCCAGCAATGAGAACATAGGATTTAAGCAGTTTCCTTTCTTAGTTTCAGCTTTGGACCCTCCTTGGGACTATAACTTGAGAGCCAGAAGAGACTAAGAGAACATGGAACGTGATGATTCAAGAACAAGGGAACGCTGCAGTAGCTGCTCCCCCCCATGACTAAGAACTCTTCTTGATAACTAGGTATGACATGTGAATCATGCTTTATGTGTCTGCACACACAATCTCAGGTTATGACATATGCTGGTGCTACTGCTCCCTTTTGCCAGAGGAGGAAGCCAAGGTTCAGAGATCAAGTGACCAAGTGACAGCTACTGAGCAGGGTTGTTAGGATCCAGTGAGATCTGCTGGTCCCACTCCAAGTTCCCTCTCTGCCCAAGCTAGCTGGACACCTCTCCAGGGGAGCAGGAATAGCCCAACGAACCAGAACACAGGCTAAATGTGCCTCATACTGGGGTGTCTGCTTTAGCTAAATAGTAAGTAAATTTAAATTTTTTTAACGTTTATTTATTGTTGAGAGACAGAGAGAGACAGAGCATGAGCAGGGGAGGAGCAGAGAGAGGGAGACACCGAATCTGAAGCAGGCTGCAGGCTCTGAGCTGTCTGCACAGAGCCCGACGTGGGGCTTGAACTCACAAACTGTGAGATCATGACCTGAGCCGAAGTCGGACACTTAACCAACCGAGCCACCCAGGTGCCCCAATGGTAAGTAAATTTAAAATGTTTATATAAAAACAAACACAGATCACCTCTGCGGGACATGAAAGCAAAACTTTTTAAAGTTAAAATGTGAGATATCAAACTTTTGGTTGATAATAAGGTAACAATGTTGGTTCATTAATTGAGATAAATGTACTGCAGTGACATAAGATGTTAATCACAGTGGAAACTGCATATGGGTATAGGGAACTCTGTACTACCTCTGCAATAATATTGGAAATCCAAAAGTGTTCTGAAGTAAAAGTTCTATTAAAAAGTGTGAGATATTAAAGAAATTGTAGAATCTCAGGTTCTTCCAGGGACACACGCTCATAGTACTCTTTTGTTAGAGGTACAAGAGGCAATGTTTCAAAAGCTTGCCCATGCCCTATTGTTTGCAGAGTAGAAGGACATTATACAGAATTCTTATTTCTTAAGGGAAGAACAAGAAGGCAGAATAGTAAATATTCTTTCACTGCCCTCCCTGGGCCTCTGTCCCTTCTTAGCACCCCAAGAAGAATAAGAGGCAAATAACCACTTAGCCCTCCCCAGGTTCCCACCAGAGTGGAAGGGATCCTATTATAGAGTTAGCTGAAGCACCTCACCATATTCTAGCCTCCACAACAATCTTCCAGAGCATGTTATTCTTGCACACCCCCAAATCTGGATGGAGCGCCATCAAGAAGTAGTGAGAACTCATCCACTTATAGTAAGTCTGGGAAGCACACATCTTGGCACCCAGCATGCACCACCCACCAGTGGTGGGCTAGTCAGCAGGGGAGCAGGGTGCCTTCTCAGGGATGTCCATTCAGTACTCCAGCCTCCGTCCAGCACAGAGACCTAAGCAACTTTACAAGACTGGGGCCACATGGGTCCTGCTGCTTCTGAAAGATTCTTCAGCCATCTGGGAAATAGACATTGAAGTTCTACCTTAAGTTTGAGAAGGGTATTTAAGCTACTTTTTTCTCCCAACTATAAAATGACCAAGACTCAGATGTTCCTTATGATCACTTGGCCCTATTTTTGTGCAGCTTAGGATGGGCAGTGGGGCTCTAAGTTGGGGAAAGTAAAGGAGAAAAGAGAAAAATCCAGAAATTATTTCCTCTAGCTACACCTTAAATAGTCACAGAATTTTAATCAGTCTAGGAAATGGTTTCTAGAAACAGCTTTAGAACTGACAGTCAAGAACTTGGACTTCAATGACTAAGTTAAGCCAAGTGATTTTTACACCACTGTCGTCATCTTTATAATAAAAAAAATATTATTGATTACCTAATATAACTTAGAGCTCTTAAGATATTGAGAATCTGATTTTGGCAACAGAAAAGATGCATAAAGAGATAATAAATAGGAAAAGCAAAAGGGAGAGAAAATAAACCAATGGACAGTGCTCTCTGGAGCTTGGCAGATAGGGAAGGCTTCATAAAGAAGATAGCGCTTGAGCTGAACACTGGACTTGGAAAAGAAGGGAGAGAACAAGCCAGGTATGGAGGATGGCAGAAGGAAAGGCACAGGAGCAGGATGTGCTTAGTATGTTGGAAAAAAGGAGCAGGTGAATTTGACTGGAATGGAGAGTTTGGGTAGAGGGGTGATGTGTGATGGGCTTGGAGACATAGGAAGGGATTTATGGAGGACAATTGTACAGGAGTTGGTGACTGAGATGTGAGACAGAAGGAAGAAAAAGAGAAAGAAAAGGAGGAGGAGGAAAAGAAAAAGGAGAAGTAGGGGAAGAAGGAGGAGGGGGGAGGAAGAGAAAGAGGAGGAGAAAAGGGAGAGGAAGGAGGAGGAGTAGAAGGAGAAAAGTAGAAGCAGTAAGAGCATCCAGGAGGACTCTCTGGTTTCCAAGTTGAGTGACTGAGAGAATGATCACATCCCTGCAGAATTTTTCTTCCTCTTTCTCAACAAGATTCCTCTCATCTTTTATTTCAGTTGTCCCCCAGAACTAAAGAAAACCCCATCTCAGCTGGTCCTGAAAGTGAATAACATAGGATTCTGGTCCCCTATTTGTGTAAAGAGGGCAGGTGAGGGTATGTGACTTGCACAGGATTGTACAAGGGGGCAGGGGCAGACTGGTACTGGGACCTACTGGATCTGATGACAGAATCCTAAACATCAGAGCCTAGGGGAAGCATCACACTTATTTGGTGGATCCACTTCTCTTTTCAGATAAGGAAACTGAGACCTGCAAATAAAGAGTGACTTCCCCAAGGTCACACAGCCAGTGTGAAGCAAGCTACGACTAGGACCTGACTTTCTGAGTCTTACTCCAGCACTCCTTGCTCTTCCACTTATTGCTTAATGTTTCATCTATGTGTTCGCATGTGCACACGCAGCCTTGCTTGAGCAACGGGAATTTTATTGGAATGATATTTTCTTGTGTATTTACCCCCAAGGTATACCTCATTAGACTCCTCACATAATAACAATAATAATTTAAGGTTGCTTTTGTTGAAAATTCTGAGTTTATTCATGACATATACGATAGTTAGCTTATCTCCCCATCTCTACCCCAACTGTTTCTGGATTTATTTGGGGCCAAATTGTCTTGGCTGAACTCTGAGGTCTGTGCTTCTTCCAGTCCTATCCCTACATTACCCTCCCAAGGCACAGAACTGATCTGAGGCCTTTTTCATTTGAAATAAACTTACAAAAATTTATAATATGTAAGCTAAGAAGAGAAAGAATTGAGAGTAAGAAACAAAACAAAACAGGACACACATAAGGCCAGGTGCTCAATGAATATCCAAGAGGGCAGAGAACAAGAGGAAGGAAGGACAGGACATTGGGGGAAATGGGAGAATGGTCTTGACCAAAAAAAGGATTTTCACTGAATGAAGAGAAGGAAGGGATAACATTCTACCCATTCCACCAAGGTTCCTGGGGAGGCCTTAACAAGACCCAGCACTTTAGTTCCCAGCATACTGTGGCTAATTGGAAAAACCCATTGATATGAAGTTTGTCACTCAGAATCCTTATGTTATGCCAATCTCAGAAACCACCAAACATTTGGCGAATCTTCCCACTACAAAATACTTTGAAAAGACAATGGAGCCCCTTCCTGTCTGTTGAGGGAGGCACACAAATTATCCCAGACATTTTTATCTTCTGCAAATCCCTCCTTGCTCTGATGGGTTCTGCCTGGCAATGTGCCATGCTTCTCAAGGGCCTGTGCTGCCCAGAGACCAGATTCAGAGAAGCTTAATCATCTCTACCCCACTCCAGAGGCCAGGATGGCTCAAGCCAGAGCAACTTCCTTAAGGTTCCTTCCTTCCCTGGGGTAGAACAAATGGACAATGCCCAGACAGGGTAAACATTGGTATATGGAGCCATGCTGGGGACAAGAAGTCTGTTTGTTTGGTGTTCTGGGAAACAAGAAGGGGAAATGCATTTTAACCAGGAAAGAAAAAAATAAACTATCCAGCTCTGAATGGCAGCCAAGCCACTGGGAGATCACTGCAAACAGACATCTGAGGAAGGGACTGGCAATGCTTCCAAGGAAGATGGCACCTGAAATGGTGGAGATGGTGGGGAGGCCATGGGACAGGGTGAGAGCTACAATCACCTCATAGAAACAGTGGCCACTTTGGCACTGACCATGAGTGTCCCTTTGATCAGCCAAAGGTTTTGTGTGTAGCATTCAGAATTCTAATTTTGGAAGGCAATAGAAAAAAGCAACTATGTCTGAGGTCGAATGGACTTTATATTCATTGGGTACTCCCAGCTGCTGATGCTCTATTACTAAAATATCTTGAAATCTCTGTGCTCTTATATGAGAATCCATTGGCCTTTTTAGCCTTCTACTGGACTTTCTGTCTTCCTGTCTCCATTTCTCAGGCCAGTTTGCCATTCCCTAATTGGAAGACAAATAACTGTGCTAAACAGATTTAACTATACTGAGATAAGTCCATGATAACATGTCATTGCATGTCAACAAAGCTCTGAAAACACAAATTAGCCACAGGACAGTTATATGTCCGCTGTGACTGCCTCCAGGTTATACTTCACGCTAAGAACAAAGCAAGGGCCACACTGGTCTGGAGCAGACACTGCCCCATCCTTGCCCATTACAAAAAGGTCAGACCTAGGACATATCACATCTTATTATAACATGATCAAGACCCAAGAACAGTCAGACCTGCCTTTTGCTGTTACCCTGACTCCAGCAGTTCACTATATATTGCACATGGGAAAGTGGTGTTATCTCATAGGTCTTCTAGAAGGAAATTCCATCTTGAAATCAATTGAAACCAACTAGGTCAGATTCATCTAATGATGTAGCTCTGTTAACCCATAAAGCATGAAACCCAGAGGTGAGAGCCTGGAGAAGCATGTTCCAAAGTTCAAGGAATGGTCACACAAAGAAAAACAATGCTTGGCTGAGGAACAGAAATGTCTTTCAAAGAAAACAAGAGCCTAAAGTCCCTCACTCCCCTTTCCTGGACGGCTGCCTTTTTCTGGGATGCCCAGCTCATTTGCCTGGGCAAATCACAACAGAAGCAGCTTTTAACTACCTTCCATAAGCTGAAGAAAAGGGATATCACTTTTTGGAAGGTAAACCCAGGGGTTTGGTACATGGTTGTTGAATTTCTGACAGTCTCTCAGAGTATTTTCAACCCAAGGCATAATTTCATGAAGAGCATATGGGTTTTTATTTTTATTTTTATTTTTAAAAGTGTTTATTTTTGAGAGAGAGAGAGAAAAAGTGGGGGAGGTTCAGGGGGGCGCAGAGGATCTGAAGCAGACTCTGTGCTGACAGCAGAGAGCCCAATGCAAGGCTCAAACTCACAAACTGTGAGATTGTGACCTGAGCCGAAGTCAAACGCTTAACCGACTGAACCACTCGGGCACGCAAGAGCTTATGTTTTTATCTGTCTGTCTGTAAAATACATTTCAATGAAATTTCATTTTCCTGAAATTTCAGGAAACTTCCTGTTTCCTTCCTTTGTGGAGTTAACTTGAAATTTCAAAGTCATTGAGGTAGGGGTGGTATATTACATATAAGTTCCCAGATATTGGTGTTTTTTAATGGCCATCCTAGAGAAGGCATGAAGTTACAGACTCCTAGTAATCATTTAAACTATCAATTTTCTAACTAGAGAATGTGATATACCAAAAGGTGAAATGACTTCCCAGAGCCATATAAATGACAGAAATGGGGACTTAACCTACCACCCTGACAAGTTCAGGGTTCTTGTGACCTCTCTGGTGGCCAAAAGAAGGGGCAGTATTCACAGAAGAAAAAAAAAGTCAGTTTTTTTTTATTGCTTTAAATCCAGGACAAATCTATCTCCTTCTACAAAGAATCAGGTGAAAGGTAAGGGAGGGATCAAAAGGCAGTGAATAAATGAGTGGAGAAGAGGGCCATTCAATTGTTCCCAATTTGAGAGTTTTTCAGATGCCATAAAGGGCTTAAGAGGGACAAGCGTGCTCAGAATTTGGAGTTTTGCCTTCCACAACTACAGCAGGACCATGTATTTAACCTTGAAAATGGGAAGAAGAGGTTCTGTTTCCACCCAATCAGTGATATTGCATCAACCAATCCCTGCAGTTTCCTCATGCATCTGCCTGGAGTCACAGGGTGTTTCCTGCTGAACCTCCAAGCCATCTCAGTCCCTCAAAATCTCCCTTCTTGGCCTTTCCCAGAAATAAATTCTTGGTGGAAGCTATAAAACACCAGTTCTTCCTAGCAGAATAACTCCACTGGCTGCCACCAGAGGCCAAGGCACTTGGCAGGTAAGACTCATTAATTTTAATCTTTCATGATTTCTGCAAAGTTGATGAAATTTCCTAAAGGCTTCTCAGAAAGCTTGGTACTGCATTTGGACTTGTCTTCAGTGGGCATTTTCTGGTGCCAGATTTGGCTGCCACAATGGCAGATCATTCCTGTTTGGTGTAAGGAGAATGTGATTAAATCCATGTGGGGCAAGGCAGATTTTCCAAGTCTGAAAACAGTCACAGAATCATAAACTCTTAGGGCTGGAAGGTACCATAAGACCTCTCATCCACCATCTTTAGGAACTGAGGCCCAAGAGATAACACACAGAGTTGGGGATAAATAATAACAGAATGATGCTCCAAGTGGTGTTCTTAAGATTGCTATCATGTAACCTCTAAACTAGAGTGAAAATTTACAGTGTTTTAAGAGTTTCCTAAGATGGGGCTCTCAGATATTTATCTTGTTTCCAGCATCTTATGCCTGGTATTTATAGCATATCTGAACATCTAGTTAGCCCTGAATGCCTAGTCCCATATGTCTTCAATGCTCTTGTGGACACCTGAATCTCAATCAGGTATATGGATTGCAGCAATATGAGATGGCCTTCATTTTGGAAGAATGGAGTGGTTGAATCATATTGTGTTTTATGTGACTGGGTGTCCCAAACCCTGTGGCTGAAGTAGGGGATTGTTTCTTCTAAGAAGATCTTGATAGGGGCATCTGGCTGGCTCAGTTGGTAGAGTGTGCAACTCTTGATCTCAGGGTTGAGTTCAAGCCCCACATAGGTCATGAAGCCTAGTATAAAAAAATTTTTTTAACTAAAAAAATAAGAGATCTTGGTAAGAACTTTCTCCTCTTGACTATTTTCCTCTTGATCCTGGAATTACTCAAAAGATCAAATAGAACCTTTTCGGGGGTGACGGCGTGTTTGTTAGTTTTCCTATGGCTCATCCTACCACCCTCAACAGAGCGAGCTCTTGCCACTCATGGAAAAGAATCCCACTGATTCCTTCCCTTCTCAGGCTTTCCTGAAGCCCCTCTTGGTGACTTCTCAGCAAGTTTGAGAGCCAGACTCTGGAAGGCCTTGGTGCTCAGAGTGTGGACTGCAGACCAGCAGAAGCAGGAGCATCTCCTGGGAGCCTGTTGGAAATATAGGCTCTCAGGCCCTTCTGTTTCCTTCTGAGTTAGAATTTGCATTCAATCAGGTCCCCAGGTGATTAGTAGGCACATTAAGGTGTGGGCTAAGGGACTGTCACCATCATGACTCTCTGTACCTTCCAGATGCTGAACTTCTCTGCCCTTGGAGTTTCATTTATTCAGCATGAACCCAACACCTATTATGTACCAACACTAGGCTTGGGCATGGGAAAAAACAAAAATAAGATATAGCCCTTGAGGAGCTCATGGTCTGATAGGGGAAACAGACATGAAAACAGTGATATGTGATATGAGTGGAGTCCAACGGGAGGACAGAAAAATGAATGACCTAACTTTGCGTGGAGAAATCTGCTACACTTCACAGAGAAAGCAAAATTTGGCCTGGCTGTTGAAGAATGAATAGTTCATCAGGCAGAGAGAGCACTGCATAAGAGGATGTGAATAGAGGCAAGGAATTGTGGACCAGCCCTGCCATTAGAGGGGCAGAGGCTATGACTCTGTCTCAGGATATTGCTTCATGTCCCAGAGAAGGCCCCAGGCTTTGCTGCAAACCAAAGGGCTTGGGAAATAATTTCTGCACTGAGCATGATGATAAGAATGTGGATAAATATCCAAACATCACAGAAGCCTCTTGGTGACCTCTTACACCTGAACCCCTATGTCTTCCACCCTCCACCCTGCTTGGCTCTGGCTGCAGACAGTGTCCCTTCAGGATCTTTTAGCATACCTTTTTTTCCAGCGCAGTGGCATAACCTTTCATTTGCCTGGCTCTGCTTTCTGTCCCACATCCTTCCTTCACACACACCAGGGAAGTTGGCCAAGACATGGAAAATAATTTGGCTTTGGCCTTGAGGTCTCTCCCTGCCTTCCAAGTGAGAGGAGTATGAGGGGGAAGGGGGTCCAAGGAAGGGAGAAGAGAAATGAGCATGGAAGTTGATTTTCCTGTTTAGATTTCTCAACTGTCATGTCTTCAACTACGATATTTCTCTTCCTCTATCTCACATGGTGTCTTTTTTCATAGACTAACCTTTTACTTTTGCTTTTAATTTATTACAAAATACATTAGTCATTGAAAGAGCAGTATAATGAATACTTGTGTGCCCATCAGCCCTCTTTAAAAATCAATGATATGGTTGTTGCTAGGGGAAGAAGGAAAAGGGAGTTGGTCTTTGGTGGGTATAGATTTTTAGTTTTGCAAGATGAAATAGTTCTAGAGATCTGCTGTACAACAATATGAATATACTTGTCACTACTATGTACTGTATGGTTAAAAATGGTTTAAAACAGGGGTGCGTGGGTGGCTCGGTTGGTTAAGTGTCCTACTCTTTTTTTAAATGTATTTTGTAATGAATAAATAAATAATAAATAAATAAATCCTATTTATTTTTGAGGAAGAGAGAGAGACAAAGCGTGAGCAAAGGAGGAGCAGAGAGAGAGAGAGAGACACAGAATCTGAAGCTGTCAGCACAGAGCCTGATGTGGGGCTCGAACTTCTGAGCCAGAAGATTATGACCTGAGCAGATGTTAGCCAACTGAGCCACCCATAGTTGTCCTATTCTTAATTTCGGCTCAGGTCATGATCTCACGTTTCTTGAGTTCAAGCCCCCAAGTTGGGGCTGTCAGTGCAGAGCCTGCTTGGGATTCTCTCTCTCCCTCTTTCTGCCCCTCCCCCGCTCTCTCTGCCCCTCCCCTGCTCTCCCTGTCCCTCCCCTGTTCTCTCTGTCTCTCAAAATAAATAGATAAAAACTTTTAAAAAATGGTTAAGATAATAAATATTATACTACATGTTTTTACCAGAATTAAATATATATATATATATATATCTGTGATACATTTTACTCCAAACCCATCATGCCCTTTATATGCCTGAAAGGGCAGATTTCTGGCTGGCTCAATGTTCTCCTCGAATTACAAAGAGGAAGACTATGGTTCTACTCGGGATCATAGAAGTGTAAGAACAAGATCCCATCGAGGGTTAAGCCATTTGAGAACTCCTCTTGGAAATAAATGAACGTGCCCAGGAGAATCTTGGCCAGAGAGGTACTTGTTCATACCTTGCCTTTTTTTCTAGAGTTAGCTTACAAAAAGTACACTCAACAAGATAAAAATTGTCAGAGGAATCATAAAAGGACAGAGGGAAAGACTGGGGAAGTGTGGCGGAGACCAAAATTACCTGGTCCAGATATAGTCCTCTTCTGGTCTGGCCGAATTCAAGGGGAGAGTATCCAAGAGGGTGTCCATAAGACCACCTAGGTGGCCTCTCAGGCAAAGCTCCAGAACCACAATTTCTCTTAGGAAGCTTCAAGTAGATATGGAGGGAGCAGCCAATCTGAGATGTTCTCCCTGGTGTGTTTCTGGAATCCAACCAGTGAATGCACACTGAGGGAAGAACCCATGCCCACCTGTGAAATCTGAGGGGCCTGTCGAGAACATGATAGAAACAAATGATCATTCTATCTCATGCCGTGGGTGCTTCCTGGGGCTGGAGCCAGAATCTCCTCAAAACATATTTTGGTTCAGGGGGCGCCTGGGTGGCTCAGTCGGTTGAGCGTCCGACTTCGGCTCAGGTCATGATCTCGCAGTCTGTGAGTTCGAGCCCCACGTCGGGCTCTGTGCTGACAGCTCAGAGCCTGGAGCCTGTTTCGGATTCTGTGTCTCCCTCTGTCTCTGACCCTCCCCCGTTCATACTCTGTCAATCCCTGTCTCAAAAATAAATAAACATTAAAAAAAATTTTTTTTAAAAACCCATATTTTGGTTCAGGGGCACCTGGATGGCTCAGTCAATTAAGCATCCAATTCTTGATTTCAGCTCAGATCATGATCTCACAGTTGGTAAGTTCGAGCCCCACATCAGGCTCTGCGCTGACCGTGCAAAGTCGGCTTGGGATTCTGTCTCCTTGTCTCTCTCTGCTGCTCCCCTGCTCCTATGTTCACTCTCTCTCTCAAAATAAATAAATAAACATTTTTTAAAAATTTTGGTTCTATACCACCAAACCTCATGAACACTCTACCCCCCAAAACCCCTCATCAGCCAACAAAGCTGCAGGTATTTTTGTCTGATGATTTACATTCAGGGTTAAAGCTCACAATGAAGGGGTTAATCTAAGATCTGGAATCTCTCCAGGCAGCCTGGGGCACAGCTGTGGGCCCAGGGGAGCCCTGAGCTTTGTCACAACTTTCATTCATGTGCTCCCATCAAATTGGCTCTTTGAGGAAGGGTAGAAGCCCTTGCTGGTTTCTGAAGGGAGGAGCTGAGTGCGTGCTTCTCAGGCATGCTCCCCGGATGCAATACATCCCCAGGGGAAGGAAGGAGGGGAACTCCAAAGACCTGTTCCAGGTTTGGTAACAGCATTTCTCACACTTGTGACAAGACAGGTACAGGATCTCAGGTCACAGGCTATCAGGGCAGAATCAGACATCCAGTATCACTTGGCCCTCACTTGCCAGGACAGGGGCCCAGAGACGTTAAGTAACCTGCCCAATGTCACAGAGCTAGTTGTAGCAAATGCAGAACTTTAACTCCAGATCTCCTGACCCTGAAGCCTGAGTTCTTTCCCTTCCAGCCCTGCTTCTTTCCATGTCTCCCAATAGCAGGCATGGGTCTGCACAGATGATTGATGCTAACTTAAGTTATTGTAGCTTCCCCACCTCTACTCCAATATTAGGGCATCTGCTGTTCCCTGGGCTTTTTATGCTTTACCATCCCTTTCTGTGACTCCGTCCCTCCCATGGGGGCTCTACAAGGCTCATATCTGATCCTGGGTCTCGTTTCAGCAATGCAAGCCCTCCATCTCTCAGTCCTCTTAGCTTTCCTGACCTTGCTTCAGGCTGCAGCATTGGCCACAAATGGTAAGTGTCTCCATATTGAATTCATGGGGCTGCTGTGACAAAGGATCACAACTGGGTGGCTGAAGACAACAGAAATGTATTCTACAGTTCAGGAGGCTAGAAGTCCAAAGTCAAGGTGTCAGCAGGGTCCTAAAGTCTCTAGAAGGGAATCCTTCCTTGCCTCTTCCTAGCTTCTGGTGGCTCCAGCAATTCTTGGTACTCCTTGGCTTATAGCTACATCAGTTTAATCTCTGCCTCTCTTCACATACTTCTCTGTGTGTATCCTGTGTGTTCTTTTGCTATAAGACCACCAGTCATTGGATCTAGAGCCCACCCTAATCCTATACCTTTATGACCTTATCTGAATTAATTACATCTGCAAAGATCCTATTTCCAAATAGGGTCACATTCTGAGACACGTATTTTGGGGGGACACCATTTAACTCACCACACCCCACCTCTCATGCTCCAGACCCCAATACAAGTGAGAACAAGAATTCCTAACGCTCCTTCTCTACCTCAGGGCCCTGGTGATCAACTAAGTCCTTTGATGGACACTTACGTGTCTACCTCACCAAAACCCAGAAAAATCCCCACAGCCCAGTAGCCCAAGCCAACCTGGATGGTCACACACCTTAATCCCATCCCTGGGTATTCTAGTGGACCTCTGAAGAGCAATTCCGACATCTTATCAAGGATCAGAGAGCATTCTTCCCATTCTATTCTTTTTCTCCTTGAGGATTCTTGTGAATGTTTCCTAATCTCAATCTTCTGCCTGCTTGGATTTGAGGGGTGAGGGTAATGGCTGAGAAAGAGGGAGACAGAAGCAGAGGGTATCTCAAAGGAATGGTGTCAGATACTCTGCTCCTTGTCCCTCCTCCTCCAAGCACGGGCCACCACGACTGCTGCCATCTCTGATGCTGTGAATCAGGTCAAGATCCAAGTCAACAAGGCCTTCCTGGATTCCAGGACCAGGTACGTGAGACACAGACACAGCGTACTCCCCTTGCTAGGCTTCCAGTTAATGACGAGCACATCTAGGCCAGCCCTGACAAGCCAGTGAGAAAGCAATCATCCAAACTGTGCTACCACCACCCCCCAACTCTGAGTGTGTGACAAATAGGAGTCTTAAAATCCTTAGCCTGTAAATTACCTTGAAGAGGATGTTTAATTTAATCCTGGAAGCACTTTCTTCCACATGGCCGGATGTTTCCTTGGGTCATGCATTACAGAGTCTCAGAAAGCCTGTTGGTAGAATTTCTCCATTCATTCAACTAATATTGACTGACATAAGCCCGGTTCCCTAGAAGCAGAACCTGAGACATGGATTCACGGGCAGGTGACTAATTAAGAATTACTCTTGGGAGAGCTGTAAATGAAGTGAGAGGGCAAAGCTGGAAAGGTCAAAGAAGGAAGTTAAGCAAGGATTGGCTCAGTAATCACACAAGGGTACAGGTGTGAGCCGTCAGCAACTACACCCAAAGCAGCTAGGGGGCGCAGCACCCCAATGCCATAAAATGATCCAAGGGCACTTGGAGACCCCACAGCCCACCAGCAGAGTCAGCCACCCTCGAACCACATGTTAGGGGCTGGGATCTTTGAAATAAGCAATGAAGACTGGGTCCCAGCTCTCAGGATGCCCATCAAGCTAGAGGCATACAGACAAGAATAACCACTGTGTTGAGCAGAAAACAACCTTATTCCTTCCTCTTGCTGTCTCTTTGCACTAGAATTGGGGCTTCCTTCCTCCTTGACCCTTGAATGACTTTTAAGCAGTTCCATACTGTTTTTTTTTTTTTACTTTTAGAAGACAAGAGGTACTCCAGCCACTTCTAGTCCCAAGCACAGTATCCTTTCAGGAATTTAAATGTCAGCGTAAGAAGACAAAGCCTAGAGCTTCCTACATCCCTGGGCTCAGAGCTGCTTTATTAGGTTTATAATGAGAAATGGAACACAGTCTGCTAGTTCCTCCTTCCTGGGTTCTTCCCAATCCCCCAACACAGGTTTCTGACTCCTCAGGGTTAAGCTGGGGGGGGGGGGGCGGTGGAGGAGAGATAGCAAAGGGCAAGGTCTAAGTCACCTCACAACTTAGTGCCCTGAAGGGGTCAGAAGGTCTTCCCCACCTTGGGCACTTGTTGGCTGTCTCAGAGATTCTGCTGCCAGCTCCCTGACCCAGAGAAGTTTCTGGCCAGTAGCTGACAGCTCCAACCTTCAGTACAGAAGCATCTGGCTCACTTTCTCACCTCCCCACACCCTCTTGAGCCAGGTGCCTTTTAAGCAGGCTCCAGAAGACTACAAGCTTCACCCTGCTGCTGGAGGATATACAGATCCCATGCAGTGTGGCCCTGTCTGGCTTACTCTGTTAAGTGCGTGGTGCCAGCCTCCACTCCTGTAGGCTCTTTGGGCAGGTATCAGCCACTGGCCATGACTCTAGCCCACCTCTTAAGTCCCTTATCACTAGAATTAAAGCACAGATGAAGCCCCATGGTGGCAGTAGGGAAGTACTTGGTATTTCAGTAACTATCTCCAAACAAAAATTCTCTCTCCCTCCTTAACTTCAATCCTTTTATAGGCCCAAGGTAAGGATACAGTAAAGGCCACAAAATCAGTGTTCATCACCTCCTTTGCAAGCTGTGCACTGACCAGCCATGCTTTGGACTTCATTCGTACTAGTTAGTTCTTGGACTTAGGGGCCTCATGGAGACATAAAGAATCACACATAACCATCTTGTTACACAAACAATCCAATGAAGGAAATAAACAAAGCGATGGTTGCTACTCTAGGCCCAGGGATCAGGGAAGCCTGATGGAGGATGAGAAGCAGCCAGCCATGTAGAGAGCCGGGAGGATAGCATCCCAGGGACTGGGAAGGACAAAGGCAAGGGTGCTGAGGCGAGAAAGAGCTTAGGGTGCTTGGGAAACAGAAAGAAGCCCAATGCTGGTGGAGGTGGTAGACAGGGAGGAGCACACCGTGCAGGTAGGCCAGAGAGGTGGACGCTAAGGGCCATAGAGTCAGAAAGCAGATTAGAGGTTGCTGGCGGAGGAGGGCAGGGGAGGAATTGGAAAAGACTGCTTAATGGGTATAGGGTCTCCTTGGGGGGTGACGAAAATGTTTTGGAACTAGGTACAGGCAGTGATGGCACCACAATAGGAGTGTGTGTGCAATAAGCGGATGGATTCATCCATGTCCCAGGGTAAGCAGAGTGCCATGGTCTGCTTTTGACTCTAAGTGCGCTCCAGCAGCCGTGTGGGGAACAGACAGCAGGGGGTGGAGAGAGACAGGGAGTGGGGCGGGGCCCTGGTCAGGAGGCTGCTACAGCCGTTCAGATGAAGGCGAGGGTAGCTAGGATGAGGGTGGAGGCCTGGAGATGGGTAAAGACTTCTTCCCAAACCCTGGCTGATCCCACGGAGCCCAGCCCTGAGCAAAGCAGGAGGGATCCCGCATTCAGGCGGGAGAAGCACGCAGAGCCCAGGGCACAGGAGGGAGGAAGGAGCGTGCAGAACCTTGCGTGGGACCTTCCGGGTGGAGCCCTGGAAGGCCCAGCAGCGCACCTTGTTTATTGGGTGGGGGACCCTTTGGGCCCTGGCCCATGAGGACGGTGGCGCTGAGGCTATAACACATGTGTGTATTCCACGCCAGACACAGCTCAAGGAGCTTTGCAGCCCTTCCTCCCCCAAACCGTATGAAATGCTAAATTGAACTACATGAAATAGCTTGTTTTTGAGGTCAAAATGATCAAATAGCATGGCTCAACGAAATGTCGTTATTTCATTTTATGGATAAGGAAGCTGGGTACAGAGAGGTTAAGTAACTTGCCCAAGGGCACATAACTAGTAAGTGGCAGTCACAAGTCAAACCAGCCAATGTTCAAATCTTGCTTCCTAAGCCCCAACTCCAGGTGAGTGCGGGCCCACAGAACTTTCCGTGATGGTTTTCTGTATCGGGGCCATCCAATACAGGAGCCAGTAACTACGTGTGGCCGTTGAGCACTTAAAATGTAGCTAGTACCAGTGAGGAACTGAATTTAATTTAATTTTAATGAAGTTCCATTTAAATAGCCACTTGTGTCTGGAAGTTACCATACTGGACAGTGTAGCCCTCCTGGCCACTGGGCCACGCAGTCTCTTGCAACAGCAGCAAAAAGACAGTCTGGCTTACTGTCTTGGGTCTTTTTAATTGAGGTTGGGGGAGGCTGGTCGGGGGTAGGCCTGCCAAGTAGAGCGCAATCATCCCAGTCATCCTTGTCCCTGTCCCACCTGCCCAGGAAGTCCCTCAGACTGAGACACCATGCCCCCTCACCCTGGAAATAGGTAAGAACCTAACCTATAGATCAGGCCAGCTGTTGCAGCCAGTGAACTGTACCCCAAAAGCAGAGCTGTCTTTTGTGAGAAGCCGAGCAACTTCCAATGTTTCAGAGTCTCAGAGCCATAGAGATCATCCCACGGAACCCTTCCTCCCACATGTGTGGAGACTGAGGCACGGGGAAGGGGTGGTGGATTCTCATGGAGGCACTTTTCTAACACCACCTTGCACTCAGTCATCTCTGTGTTTGTCCCAAACTTCTTAGTAGCAGGGATTCGGGCTTCTCCCTTTACACACGGGAAATTAAGAATAAAAAGGCTGAACATCTTGCCCCAAAAATGGTCAGCAAGAGGCTGGATGCTACAGCCCACATCGAAGCAAACTCCACGCTAACTCCAGGGCTAGCTGCAGTTAAGGATGTTTCCATGGGAAGAACTGAAGGCCCCTAGGCTTGTTATCTCTAGAATTCTCTTGTTATTTCTAAACTCCTACATGACAGGAGTTCCTCAGTCTGAGTCAGGACATCCTGGGCTTAGGTGTTTTTAAGTTTCTCTAATTAATTCTGACCCAGCCAGCACAGCTACAACCCTCTGATTCTAATTCAGGAAGCGCTCACCTCCATCTGCCTGCCCTTTCTCAGAACCAGACCCAACAAAGCTTAAAGACACACTATAGCTTCCTCCTCCCAGAAGAGATTTTCCAGAGGCATCAGAAAGGAAATGAGAAAGATTCTGAGAGCGCGGGAGTGCTTGTCTCCTGCCCTCGCTGCCGCCACCCCCTGTGGCTCCTCCCCATACACACATCCCTTCACACCCCTTCTAAAGCTTCAGAGCTGGAGGGCCCAGTCTTGACTCTCCTATCGCTCTCCATTGTAGGCTAAAGGCCGCCATGAGCTCAGAGGCACCCACCACTCGACAGCTCTCGGAGTACCTCAAGCATGCCAAAGGCCAGGCGCGCACAGCCATCCGCAACGGGCAGGTGTGGGAGGAATCCTTAAAGAGACTGAGGCAGAAAGTGGCCTTGACCAATGCCACAGGTACAGAAAACCCACTGACCCTCTGATGGCGGGAAGGGGCCATGACCCTGCAGGAGAGAACAGGAGTCACCAAAAGCTGTATCCCCTATTAGGAGCACCTCCTTGGCTCTCCCTGCTCAGGTTCGTGGGCTTGCAGAGCAAGGAGGGGCTGAGGGGACAGCTGTGCCAGTATGGTTTTGTTTTATTTTGTTTTGTTTTGTTTGCAGAGAAAGGAACTCAAGCCCAGCAAGGTCACACTGCCAACTCCAAATAAGGGGACATTCATGCTCTTTGTGTAATGCCATCTGTAAAGCCTCTGTCCAGAGGAAGTACTAAAGTCAACAAACATGGGCTCCCTGTCCCAAACCAGTGTCACCACTACTCTGCTTTATGTCTCCATAAAGGAGACATGTAAGCCACCTGTACCAGGGGGATTTACTGGGATTATGTCACAGGAAATGAGATTTCCATCTTGTCTTGCATAATATGGAGCTGAAACAATGAGGTGACGGATTGATTGTGATCTCCAACCCGTCCACTCCCACCCCTACCAAATGTCACAGCTTCTGGAGGGTCAGGGAGGAAGGGGCTTGGTCCCAACCAGAGGAAGGGGCTGCAAGTTCTTCCTGGGAAAACAGCAGGTCCAGGAAGATAGCAGGCTTAGGACTTGAGCAAATTCCAAAGTTCCAAAAGAAGGAAACTGGGATGAGGTAGGGAGAAATAGGGATCACTTTAGACTCTGAGACTCAAAAGGTACAGAGGGTTGAACCCCTGCCCCTGCCAACCTTCACAGATGGTCCCCTGAAGAAGCCCCCATAGAGCAAGATTCCCTTGCTTCTCTTTCATGCAGGCACCAGGATGGATCACAGACTGCTTTAGGAGGTTAGCAGTTCTCTCCTTTCTGTGCCAGCACGGGAGCCTCTGCTGCGTAAAGCCCCACTATGTTACTCCTCCCAGGACCACAGCGCCCCTCACTTAAAAATTACCTGTCCCGGGGCACCTGGGTGGCTTCGTCAGTTGAGCATCTGACTTTGGCTCAGGTCATGATCTCGTGGTTCGTGAGTTCGAGCCCCACATCGGGCTCGCTGCTGTCAGCCTGTCAGCACAGAGCCACCTCTTCAGATCCTCTGCCCCTCCCCCACTTGCCCTCTCTCAATAATAAACAGTTTTTTAAAATTACCTGTATCTTCCCAACATCTTCCTTATCTAGGTTCCTGCTTGCTTGGTACTTTGGAGGTCAGTGAAGCTTTAGAAGAAGAAAAGCAGTCTTATCAGACTAACTCCTACTAACATGTGCTTAACCTCTCAGGGGTATTTTCGTTCTAAAAGAAAGATCTGTTGATTCGAATGCCCTGATTAAAAAAAAAAAAAAAATCACTAACAATGCTAGCACTTTCACAGTTACTACCTGTGTGGCCTTGGGCAAGTCCCTTCAGCGCTGTGGTCTCAGTTTCTCATCTGTAAAATGGGAATTAAACCTCTTACCTCAATGAGTTGTCAGGATTAAACAAGAAACCACCTGAGAAATGCTTACCTAAAACAGACAAATGCATTCCCAGAAAAGTAAGTTCCCCTCTGCTTTCGGTTTCCTGCCTCCCCGCCGTGCCTCAGAATGGAGAAAGAACTCAGCCCCTCTGGCGCCCCTTCCGTTTCAGAACCTGGCCTGGACTTGACTGCACTGTCTTGGGAGGTGGGCTGTGGTGTCCCCGTTCCTGTGGTGAAATGTGACAAGGACAATCCTTACCGAACCATTACAGGAGACTGTAACAACAGGTAAGGGGGCACGGGCAGTTGTCGGGGGCGGCCCAGCTAGGGGCTTTGCCGCTTGGCCATTCCCGGCAGAACCCCCGCTGCCTCCCCCTCCCGGGCCTGCGGCCCACCGGAACCCGTTCACATTGGAACCTTCCCGAGCTTCCCCGTCTTCCAAAGGGGCCGCCGTAGTCCCGCGCCTTCAGAGCGGACGCAGTTCGGCGACCCCCCTCCCCGTCTGAGAGGCGCCTCCCCCGCGCCCCCTTTCCCTCGGGCGGAGTCCCGCCCCTTCCCTACGGGTCCCCCAGGGCTTTGGAGAAGCGGAGCCCGGAGCGCGGGCCGAGGCTGAGGGCGCGTCTTGCTCGGTTTCAGGAGAAACCCCGCTCTGGGCGCCGCCAACAGGGCGCTGGCGCGCTGGCTGCCCGCCGAGTACGAGGACGGGCTCTCCCTGCCCTTCGGGTGGACGCCGGGGAGGACGCGGAACGGCTTCCCGCTCCCGCCGGTGAGGGCGGGCCCGGGGTGCGCGCGAGTCCCGAGCGGGAGGGTGCAGGGGGAGAACCCAGAGAGGACGGGAAGCGCCCCCGAACGCGCACGGAACGGAAGAAGAAATAGGTGGGAGGGCGGAGGTGCGAGGTGGGGCCCGCAGCCGGGGAGAGGTGGAGACTTGGACGGGCTCGGGCCGTGCTCCCCTAAGTGCCACTAGAGGGCAGCGGAGCCCGGCCACGTGGTGGTCACGTCCTAGCTGCCCACAGGCCAGATACCCTGGGGTCTCCCAGGCAGATGGCCTCCCTGCCCCATCCTGCCCGCGCTTACCCCGCCCCGGCCCCTGGGGTGCATCAGCTGTTGTTTGCCCGGAGGTCCTATCTGTTGGCCTCTTCTGAGTTGGCAGCCCCTCCCCCAGAGCCCCTCTCCTCCTCCCAGACACCTGGCACCTCCCTGTCGCTTCACAAGCAGCCTGTCTTTGTTTTCCCATTTCCATAGTGGAAAGGGCACTGGCCTTGCAAGCCATCAATTCCCGCAGACGTGTGTTCAGTCCCATCCCTACTATCCCCTTTTGTAGCTGCAGGACCGTTGGAAATTGGCCTCACCTCTCCAGTGTCCTCACCTTCAGAAAAGGTGTAATGCCACCCACCTCACAAACTTGTCATGGGGATTAAATGTACCTGTTATACCCTGGGTGTTCAATAAAACTGCAGTTGAATCTGACTCCTCAAAGCACGTTTTCCTCCAATCCTTCCTCCCCTTCTGTCTCCATCTGTAGGCCCGGGAGGTTTCCAACAAGATTGCAGGCTACCTGAGTGAGGAGGGTGTTCTGGACCAAAACACGTCCTTGCTGTTCATGCAGTGGGGTCAAATTGTGGACCATGACCTGGATTTTGCCCCCGACACCGAGCTGGGGAGCAGCGAGTACTCCAAAGCCCAGTGTGACAAGTACTGTATCCAGGGAGACAACTGCTTCCCCATCATGGTAGGCCCCTGCAGCTGTTGGTGACAAAACCCCTGCCTCCCTGACTAGCAGGGTACCTCATGGTAGATCTCGAATGCTGATTTGACAGCTTCCCAAGCCTCACACATCCATTCATTCACTCATCCATTTATTCAATAAATAGACATTAATCATCTACTCCGTGCCAGGCACGGCACTAAGCACTGGGGATTCAAAGGTGAATAAGACACTGTTCCTTTCCTCAAGGACAAAGAGCCTGTGTGGGAAATGGACAAGTAACCACTAATGGTGAAATTGGGAAGCTCTGGGGAGGGGCGGGTCGTCTATGTGCCTGGCCCAGCAGCATTGGCATCACTTGGGGACTTCTTAGAAATGTAAAATCTCAAGCCTCATCCCAGACATTGGGAAACAAAATCTACATTATACCAGGATCTCTAGGAGATTCGTTCTATACTCAGTGAAGTTTGTAGAACGCTGCTGTAAGTCATCGGGGTCTGGGACGGCTGCTCCCAGAAAGAGCTGCAATTTGATGGATGAATCAGTGAGAGCAGGGATTTGTGGGCAGCAGGAAGAGAGAGGCACTTGCAATGGTGCCCCATTTTTTTCTTATTTTACAGTTAGAGAGTGATTTATTCACTCAAACAAATCAAGGCTCTGTGCTATGGTGTAAAGAACACGGACTGTGGAGAGAAGTCAGTCTAGATCTGAATCCCATATATTTCCCTTCCTGTTTACAAGTTCTGGAACAAATTACTTAACCTTTCTGAGCCTCGATTTTCTCACCTGTAAAATGGAACTGAATTATCTACCTTACATTTTTTGAGGACCAAAGTGAGATAAAGTATGCATAATGCATAGCACATGTTAGATCCAAAATAAATAAATGGTAGCTGTTTTTAGTAATTTTGTTATTGTTTATTTCTTTTGAGAGAGTGCATGCAAGCAAATGGGGGAGGGGTCAAGAGAGAGGGAGATAGAGAATACCAAGCAGACTTGGACTCAGGGGCTCATCACAGTGTTCACTGGGGGGAGGCTTAATGGGAGGAGGGAGTTCGTGAGGGAGGACTCGTGCAGGAAGGGCTCAACGCTGGACTCGAACCCATGAACCACGAGATCATGCCCTGAGCCAAAATCAAGAGTCGGTCGCTCAACCGACTAAACCCCCCAAGTACTCCGTTCATAGTAGTTATTAACAAAGCCTTTCCTATTTTTTGTCCTGCTTCCCTGTCCAGGGATCTCAGGACTCCCTCCCCACCAAAAGTTTGGAACCTCTGCTATAAAAGAGTGAATGATTCCCCTCAGACTTTTTACACAGTGGGATGTAATGAACTTCAGGGCATTGTGGCTCAGGATGTATAGTGTCAGCAGGAGGCATCTGGAATCAGTGTCTGGTCCCAGGGTCCCAGGAGGGCTCCATCAGCATCTTTGCCAGCCGCATCCAGACCCACCCTGGGGAGAGATTGCCAGATCCCAGCTGTGCCACCTCTGCCCAGTCACCCACCCCCCAATCTCTCTGCAGTTCCCTCCCAATGACCCCAAGGTGAAGACTCAAGGGAAGTGCATGCCTTTCTTCCGAGCTGGGTTCGTCTGCCCCACTCCACCTTATCAGTCCCTGGCTCGAGATCAGATTAACGCTCTGACCTCCTTCCTGGATGCCAGCCTTGTATACGGTCCTGAGCCCAGCCTGGCCAGCCGCCTTCGAAACCTCAGCAGCCCGCTGGGCCTCATGGCTGTGAACCAGGAGATCTGGGACCACGGACTGGCTTACTTGCCCTTTGACATCAAGAAGCCAAGCCCCTGTGAGTTCATCAACACCACCGCCCAAGTGCCCTGCTTCCTGGCAGGTGAGTCCAGGCTGGGAACAGAGGGGCCCAAGGACTGGGAGCAGAGAGAGACCAGAAAAACTTCAGGAGGCTGCTAGGTAGCTTCCAGAGAGGCTTTACTGCTGCTGCTTCTCGCATGCTTTCTGGAAAAATGCACACCAAGCCCCCATTGCCTCTGGCACTGGTCCAGGACTGGTAGAAGGGCCCGGATGAATACAGAATCTAAGAACATGTGTTCACCATCAAACAAACAAACAAACAAAACAATTAAATCCAGAGAAGCACAAATAAGAAAAACCTACCACCCACAAATGATCATTGTTAACATTTTTAATGCCCACCTTTCCAGGTTTTTTTAAATCATAGATATAGTTCTACATTGTTTTACATAATTGGGGTTATACTATCAGTTATGTTCTATAACCTGATGTCTTCACTTAATATGTCACATCATTAAATATTCTCCAGCATGATTTTTACTGGCTGCCTGATATTCCCTGACATACATTATCATGATTTATTTTCTCAATCCTATTTAGAAACACTTAAATCATTTCTAGTTTTCCTGTTTTTTTTTATTTTTATGTTTTATTTTTTTATTTTAATTTTAATTTTTACTTTATTGTTTTTAGGTAATGAATATCCTTGTTGATGAATCTTTGCACTCATTTAAAAAAATTTTTTTAATGTTTGTTAATTTTTGAGAGAGAGCACGAGCAGGGGAGGGGGGAGGAGAAGAGAGGGAGACACAGATCGGAAGCAGGCTCCAGTCTCTAAACTGTCAGCACGGAGCCCTATGTAGGGCTCGAACTCAGGAACTGCGAGATCATGACCTGAGCTGAAGTCGGATGCTTAACCGACTGAGCCACCTAGGAGCCCCTGGACTCATTTTTAATAATTTTATTAAGATAATTTGTTAGAAGAAGAAATTTTAGATTAAGAGGAATGCATATTTTTAAGGCTTTTTATAAACTTGGTACAAGGCCCCTGCTCCATACAACCTGTGCACAACCAAAGCCCCCCAATTCTGTTCATTCTGGGGGCCTCATGTCCTCCTGGTCCTCTTTGCCTTGGGCTCCTGGAGGCCTTTCCTCTTCCAAAAATCTACTCTGTCAGGATAACCCCCGCCCCCACCCCACCCACCTGGACATGGCAGAAAGCCAGTCCATAGGCCCAGATCTCTTGGGTAGATCTCTTCAATTCTGTGTTCACACATATCTCACATCAATCCAGATACAAAACTGAGCCCTTTCCTGTTTTCCACAAAAATATCCGGTAAGACCAAGCATTTGGGAATTTAATAGACTTTTCCTAAAGATTAGAGGACACAAGAAATCCCCTTGTGAACACCTGGTCTTTTGCCAGTTAGCTGACCTCCTATCCTGTCACTCTCTTCTTTCCTTTCTTCCAAAGGCCCCCATCTCTAGATACTCCTCCCATTGTTACATGGACAAATTCGACCCTACCTAGGAACCTGCCCTCAAACTCCCATTCATAAAACTTTTCAAAGTTTCTCTCCACCAAAAGCCCTTATCTGTTTGTACTGCCCCATCTTAGAAGGAGTTGGGATTGTAATTAGCAAAATTTTCCTTTTTCATGTCATCTGTAGTTTTGAGCACAGTCTTGTGCAGTCAGCCTTCTTATCCCCGTTTTCACAGATACAGGGACTGAGGCTTAGAAATGCCAAGTAACTTGTCCAAAGTGACCCAGCTAAAAATCATGTGTGTGGAGCTGAGATTCAAACCTCTGAATCCCAACCCCCATCCCATTCCACTTGACTTCCCTTAGGTTAACTGGAAGGAGGGGCTTAGGAGAGGGTCCCTTGGGGGCACTATCGTGTATTTCTTTGTGCAAGTTACTGGGTTTTGGGGCTACTCGGGGGAACCAACCTTCCTGCATTCTGGACTTTCAGGAGATTTCCGAGCCTCCGAGCACACCTTGCTGGCCGCTTCCCACACCCTCTTTCTCCGAGAGCACAACCGGCTGGCCAAAGAACTAAAGAGACTCAACCCTCACTGGGATGGAGAGAAGCTCTACCAGGAAGCCCGGAAAATCCTGGGAGCCTTCATGCAGGTACAGAAGCCCAGGAGCACTGCCTCCCTCACCCACCTAGCTTCTGCCCCCCCGGCCCCGCCACCCCTACTCTTCCCACAGCCACCCTCCAGCTACCTCCTCTGTGTTCCGCACCTCCTCTTCCCTTCTCCTCCGCTGCTTCCTTCCCACTGCCTCATTATTTCAGCCCTCCTTCTTGTTTCTTTAGCTTCTCTGCCCCAAAATGAATCCCTGAACTCAGAGTGTTGGAGAGTCATTTGTCTGTTGGTCACTCAGTGTGCCTGCCCAGATGCCACCATCACTGGGACCAAAGGCTCCGTCTCTCCTGGGACTGACTGTTGCAGAGCTCTTTGGGTTATTTCAGTTGGATTGTCTTCTTTTTCAATTTTCCGCACCTAAGCCACATGTCACAGGCAGAGTCCATTGCTATTGTAGATTGGCTGATTGACTAACTAGAATTAACTGTGCACGTATTTTTTAAGCATTTTATTTTGAAATTATTATAGGTTCTCAGGAAGTTGTTAAAAAAAAAAAAACAGTACACACACCCAGCCTCCTCAGTGCTAATGTTTTTGCATAACTATGGTACAACATCAAAAGCAGGACATTAACATTGACACCAACCAAAGGTCTTATTCAGATTTCACCAGATTTAAATGCAATCATGCTTGCGTGCGTGTGTGTGTGTGTGTGTGTGTGTGTGTGTGTAGCTCTGTGCAATTTTATCACATGTGTAGTTTCATGTAACCACCACCACAATAAAGATACTTCACTCTCCCATCACCTCAGGACTCCCTCCTGCCCCCCTCTGATAGCCACATCCACCCTCCCCCTTCCTAGGTCCCTATCCCCTGACAATCACTAATCTGCTCTTCATCTGTACTGTTTGGTGAATGTTACCTAGATAAAACCATGCAGTATGTATCCTTTTGAGGCTGGCTCTTTACATTCAGCATAATTGCCCTGAGGTTCATCCAGGCTGTTGTATGTGTACAGTCCCTTCCTTTTTGTTGCTGAGTAGTATTCCCTGGTTTGTTTAACCATTTACCCAGTGAAGGACATCTGGAGAGTTTCCAGTTTGGAGCTATTATGAATGAAGCTGCTATAGACATTCGTATATACATTTCTTCATGCAAGTAAGTTTTCCTTTCTCTGGGAAAACTCTGCCCAAGTGCAGTGGGTCATATCGCAAGTCCATTTCGCGTTTTAAAAGGAACTGCCAAACTATTTTCCAGAGTAGCTGTACTATTTTATGTTCCCACCAGCAGTGTATGAAACATCCAGTTTCTCTGCATCCTGGTCGTGATTTGTTGTCATTGTTTTTTATTTTACTCTTTCTGATAGGTATGTAGTGTTATTTCATTGTGGTTTGAATTTCCCTAACGGCTAATCATGTTGAACATCTTCTCCTGTGCTTATCTGCCACCTGTATATCCTCTGCAGTAAAATACCTGTTCATATATTTTGCCCATTTTCAGATGGATTATCTTTTAATGTTAAGTTTTGAGGGTTCTTTATATATTCTAGATACAAATCTTCCATCAGATATGTGACTTATATTTTCTCCCAATCTCTCATTTTCTTAACAGAATCTGTTGCAGAGTAAGAGTTTTTAATTTTAATGAGATCCAATCAGGACACATTTTTTTTTTTTTCTCTCTCATGGGTTGGGCTTTTGTGTCAAATCTCAGAACTCTCTGTAGTCCTAGATCTCCAAGATTTTTATTGGGTTTTTCCTAAAGGCTTTATACTTTTATGTTTTCCACTTAAGGCCATGATCCACTGGGGGTTAATTTTTGTATAATGTGTGAAGGTTAGGGTGAGGCTCATTTTCTTTGGCCACAGGGTGTCCAACTGTTCAGCACCACTTACTGAAAAGGCTATCCCTCCTCTAGTGAATTGCTTTTGTTCCTTATCAAAAATTTTTTGGGCATATTAATATGAATTTATCTCAGAATTATCTATTCTATTCTGTTAATCTGTGTGTCTATTCCTATACCAGCACCACAGTGTTTACTCTGGCTACACAGCAAGACTTACTATGGGGAACCATGATTCTTCCCACTGTATTCTTTTTCCAAATTGTTTTGGCTGTTCCAGGTCTGTCCCTTTCCTATATATTTTTAAATAAGCTTATCTACATCTACAAAAAAAAAGAAAAAAACCTTGCTGAGATTCTGATAGGAATTGTATCAAAACTATAGATTAATATAGGAAGAATTGACATCTTTACAATATTGAGTTTTCTAATCTGTAAATGCAGTGTGCCTAAGTGTTTAGGTTTTCTTTGCTGTACTTCATCAGCATTTGGTAATTTTTATCATACAGATCCTGTACATGTTTTGTTATATTTGTACCTGAATATTTCATTTTCTTCGGGTAAGTCATAAATGGTATTACATTTTTTCTGACCTGCCACTTGCTCTTTATCAGTGCATAAAAATGTAACTGATTTTTATATGTTGACCCTGGCCTTGCTGAGCTCAGTTTGGGGAGTTCTTCTTGTAGAATCCTTAAGATTTTCAAAAAAAAAAAAAAAAAAAAAGATTTTCTATGCAATCATGTCATCTGCAAATAAAGACCATTGTATCTCTCTTTTTGTAATCTATGTTTTTAAACATTTTTTTCTCTTGTCCTATATCAGTGGCTATAATTTCCAGTACTGTGTTGAATAAGAGTGGTGAGAACTGGCATCCTTGTCTTCCTAATCCTAGAGGGAAAACATTCAATCTTTCACCATTAAGTATAATGTTTGTTGGGGTGCCTCAGTTGGTTGGGTGTCTCAGTTGGTTAAGTATCTGACTCTGGATTTCAGCTCAGGTTATGATCTCATGGTTCATGGGTTCGAGCCCCGCATCAGGCTCTGTGCTGACAGTGCAGAGCCTGCTTGGGATTCTCTCTCTGTTCCTCCCCTGCTTGTGGTCACTCTCTCTCTCTTCCTCTCTCTCTCAAAATAAATGAACTTTAAAAAAGTGTAATGTTTGTTGTAAATCTTCTGTGGGTGCTCTTGATGAGGTTGAGGAAGTTCCGCTCCATTCCTAGTGTATGGAGAGTTTTTATCATGAACAGATGTTGAATTCTATCTAAGGTCTTTCTTCATTAATAAGACTTTTCTTCTTTAGCCTATTCTGTTTGCTTCAGGTTTATTTTACTCTTCCTTCTGGTTTCTTTCAGCACTTGGAAAATGCTATACCCCTTCCTTCTGGGCTCCATGGTTTCACATTGGTGTTCATTTGTAGATAGTGTGTCGCTTCTCTTTGGCGACATTTAAGACTTTGTGTTTAGTTTTCAGAAGTTTAATTGTAATGCATCTTGGAGTACATTTCTTTGGGTTTATAATGTTTGGTATTCATTCAGCCTCTTGAATCTGTAAGTGTATGTCTTTCACCAATTTGGGGACGTTTCTAGACATTATTTCTTCAAATTCTTTTTTAGCCACCCCTTTCTTCTCTATGTCTGGGACTCCATTAATAGGAGTGTTAGCTCTTTTGTTATTGTCCCACAGAGCCCTGAGGTTCTGGTTTGTTTGAGGGGTTTGTGTGTTTGTTTTGTTTATTTTCTCTCTGTTGCTTAGATTGAGTTAATTCTACTGATCTGTCTTTAGTTCTACCCTGTCATCTCCACTCTACTACTGGGTCTTCCTAACAAGTTTTAATTTTAGTTAGTATTTTTCAATACTAACAGTATTTTTCAACTGTATTCTACAGTTTCAATATTTTTTTAATAAATTCTACTTCTTTGCTGAGCTGAGATGGTCTGTTTTGTGTTTCAAGGTAACTTGTAATTGATTGTTGAAGCGTTTTTATGACAACGGTTTTTAAATCTTTATCAGATCGTCTCAGTACCTGATTCATGTAGGTATTGGCATCAATTGATTATCTTTCCATTCAAACTGTGGCTTTTCTGGTTCTTGGCATTATGAGTGATTTTTTAAATGATATCCTAGATACTTTAGTTATTATGTTAGGAGACTCAGGATCCTATTTAAGTCTGTTTGGGTTTAACATGTATGTCTGGCATACTTTTGTGGGCTTTAGTTCATATGACAGGTTTTTTTTAAGTTTTTTTTAAATTTATCTTTGAGAAAGAGAAGCGGAGGGGCAGGCAGAGGGACAGAGGATCTGAAGCAGGTTGTCTGCTGATAGCAAATAGCCCAACACAGGGCTTCAACTCACAAACCTGCTAGATCATGACATGAGCCAAAGTCGGACACCCAACTGACTCAACCACTCAGGCGCCCCCCCCCCCCAAGTGACAGTTGTTTCCTGAGCCTTTGCAGTGCTATTCTGGTCTGCTTCATTCTTCTGGTGACTCTGGGGTTCACATTCAGTGCCTACTGATGCAGTCTGCAAGGCAGGAAGGCCCTTTCCTGGCTGCCTTCTGTTGCCCAGCAACCTTCTAGGGGAGCAGCAGCCACTGCACCTGGTCTCTTTGTGGCTGTTGTGTGGAGAACAGAGAGATATGGGGTTTCACTGCTGCCACCATTGCAGGCATATCAGACCATCCACCAGCCTGAGGTGTGGACGGCTCAGAGCTTGGGTTGTGAAGTAGGTCTGGGGGCTCTCCACTAGGTTTCTGCTGGGTTCCCCCGTCCCAGTCCTTTGGAGAGAAAGAGCAGGCTCCCTTTGGCTCCTTTTGTGTATTCCTATTGGGGGTTCCAGGTTGCCAGGCTCTCCTGCACTCAGTCTGGGGGCATACAGGAACTCACTGTGCTGTCATTCCTCAAGTCCTGAGGTCGTCAGTCAGTCCACCTTCTTTCCAGCTTTGAAAGTCTATTTATGTTGTCTATGGAATAATTTCCAGAGTGTTTACATATATTTAGTGTGGAAGATTAAGGGGAAATGAGTCTCCTCCATCTTGTTCTGGGACCAGAAGCCCCATGCACTTAGTTTTAACCATTAAAGAGACACATCCCCTTTATTTCTTCTCAAAAATCTCCATAATTCAATATTAATTTTTAAATTGGATCCAGAAATCTTGCTGCTGGAGATGTTGGTAGGAAATCATCCAAGGAATGAAAAGTATCTACCTAAAGATGATTTGAGTTAAGGTTTTATATTGGTTTGTTTGGGCTGCCATAGTAAAATATCATAGACTGATTAACAACAGGCTTAAACAACAGAAATTTATTTTCTCACAGTTCTGGAGGCTGCAAGACCACGGTATCAGCAGGTTTTATTTTTCCTGAGGCCTCTGTCCTTGGCTTGCAGATGGCCGCATTCCCTCTGTGTCCTCACATGGTCTTTCCTCTGTATGTGTACCTCCCTAGTCTCTCTCTCTCTCTCTTCTGATAAGGACACCAGTCCTAACTGGATGAGGGCCCCACTCTTATGATCTCATTTAACCTTAATTACCTCTTTATAGGCCCTATCTCCAAATACAGTCACATTAGGGCTTCAACATATGACTTTGGAAGGGACACAATTCCATCTATAACACGAGCGGCCAACAGAAAGAGTATCATGATCAATTAGCAATGTCTGCTATGGTCACAGGAAGGGAAATGGGCACATATGCTATCCATTTGCCCTCCTAGATTTTTGAACACTCATCCCCCTCAGCTGCAGCTTCCTCCAGTCTCACTCTGCGGAGATTTAAGTGTTCTCTTACCCTTTCCTCATGATATGTATCCCCACCCCCTCCAGATTATCACCTTCAGGGACTATCTACCCATTGTGCTCGGTGATGAGATGCAGAAGTGGCTCCCTCCATACAGAGGCTACAACCAATCTGCTGACCCCCGAATCTCCAATGTCTTCACCTTTGCCTTCCGCTTTGGCCACTCGGAGGTCCCCTCCACCATGTCCCGCCTGGATGAGAATTATCAGCCTTGGGGTCCAGAAGCAGAGCTCCCCCTGCACACCCTCTTTTTCAACACCTGGAGGATGGTCAAAGAGGGTACGTCCTTTTGGGGAAGCACTGTCACCGGGCAGTCTCACTCTGCGGCCTGCTTCTAGGGAAGCCTGGCGTAGAAGCCAGACTCCAGGCACTTCCCCCGTGACCTTGGGCAAGTGAATTCACCTCATTGAGCCTCATTTGTAAAATGGGGACGATGGTACCTATCTCACTAGGATATACAAAAAATTAAGTGGCATAAATGTGAGAGCACCCCACAATGGTTCCTGACACACAGGGAGTGGTCGATATATATCAGTTATTATTCTCTCTCTCCTCCTCTGGCCTCGAAGGTGCCTGGGCTTTCCCTGCCTCAGGCTTCTCTGACCCCTGTACAAAGAATTCATGGGCTTGGGAAATAAATTGCTCTTTCCTGCTCTCCTCTAGGTCTTCCTACCTCCATCACATGCCAAAGGTTGGCCCCAGCTCCCCTTTACCTTGAGTTGGGCTGTGTCGCAACTGGCTTTGCTTCAGGCCTCACAAGTCAGGGCCATTCTCTGTAGGCTTCCGCCACCTCTTCTCATACTTCCAAGTTCCTGGGGGGAACATATGGAAGGAGAAGGAGCAGGCTTTCTGAGCTAGAGCTCCAGAAAACTTCTGAAGCTTATAGGCAGGCCATTGCCCCAGTAATGCCTCTGTCTTCCCCACCCCAGGCCCCAGGCAGGCAGTCTGGACTGCCCTCCAACCCCAGCATACCCTGCAGGCTGCACCTTGCTCTTCTCTCCCGGCCTCCAACCTGTGATGTTCAGCTGGCCCTACTTTTACCTAAGAAGAAATGTCTGGTGGAGGGGGAGGGGCCAGCAGTGGAAGATAGCTTCACGCTACCCACATCCCCAGGACGGCCTCTGGCTCTCCTTTGCAGGTGGAATTGACCCTCTGGTCAGGGGCCTGCTGGCCAAGAAGTCCAAGCTGATGAATCAGAATAAAATGATAACAGGAGAGCTGCGCAGCAAGCTTTTCCAGCCCACTCACAAGATCCACGGCTTCGACCTGGCCGCCATCAACATACAGCGCTGTCGAGACCACGGGATGCCCGGTGAGTGGGCCTGAGGTCCTGCCTGGCCCAGGGAACCTTTAGCTTCTTACTGGGGTTCCTGGGGACTCTCTTCCATTAACCCTAAGGATCTGACCAATTCTAAAACATAAGGCAGAGATACCAGTTTTTAAAATTCATTTTGTTCATCTGTGAAATGGCATCTTCCATTTTCCCTAATGTGGAGACAAGAGAACATATCTGATACCATCTTGGAGCTCCTCAAAAGAAAAAGAGATCAACAACTGACTTGTAAAACCAGTTTAAAATCCCAGAAAAGTCACAGACCTAGAGCAGCGATGATAAAGATAGTATATGTCAAGTGCCGATTCAAATGACTGATCAGTAGGGCCTGTGTTGAGATGAATCAGGAGAGGAGAATAGAGGGGCTCCCGGGTAGCTCAGTCGGTTCAGCATCCAACTTGCGGTTTTGGCTGAGGTCATGATTTCATGGCTTCATGGGTTCAAGTTCCGCATTGGGCTCTATGCTGGCAGTGTGGAGCCTGCTTGGGATTCTCTCTCTCTGCCCCTCCCCCATTCATGCTAGCTCTCTCTCAAAATAAATAAACTTAAAAAAGAGAGACGGAGAAAGAGAGAGAGAGAGGACAATAGAAACCAATGACTATCGGACCTTTCTTTTATACCCATGAAAGGCAATTTAATGTAATAATTAAGAGCCAAACTGCCTGGGTTCAAGTCCCAGCTGTGCCATTTCTAGTTATGTGACCTTAGGCAAGTTACTGAACATCTCTGTTCTTCAATTTACATATTTTTATGGCACTTAGAATAGTGCCTGGACCCATAGTAAGCACCACATAACCTGCTAGCCCTCTCATGCCTGAAGTACCGCGAGTGTAAAACAATGGATCCCTGCTCACCCCGTCCCAAAGGCTAGGAGTCCAGACTTTCTGGGGCTGATGGAGCTGGGGCAGGTATGTCCCCAAGGGAGGCTGTGGTGAGAAGCTCCTGGGATGAGACAGCGTCAGCCCCTCTGCCCTAGGGTACAACTCCTGGAGAGGCTTCTGTGACCTCTCACAGCCCCGGACACTCAAGGAGCTGGATGCTGTGCTGAAGAACAAGAGGCTGGCTAAGAAGTTACTGGATCTCTACGGGACCCCTGCCAACATCGACATCTGGGTTGGGGCAATTGCTGAGCCCCTGGTAAAGAGGGGCCGAGTGGGGTCTCTCCTGGCCTGCCTCCTGGGGAAGCAGTTCCAGCAGATTCGTGATGGAGACAGGCAAGTGAAACCTTGTGAGGAAGGCAGGGGTGAGCAGACCCTTCTGCGATGTGGACAAGTCCTGTGTGAGGACTAGTCCAGACCTCAGAGTGGTCCCAGTGACCTCCTTCCTTCCCCTTTGGCACAGTGGGGAGGGAGGGGCCACCGCCTGAGCTGTGTGGACAGACCCTGCTTCTGTCTCTGCAGATTCTGGTGGGAGAACCCTGGGGTCTTCACTGAGAAGCAGCAGGACTCTCTACAGAAAATGTCCTTCTCACGCCTTGTTTGTGACAACACCCACATCACCAAGGTCCCACGGCACCCATTCCAGGCCAACAACTACCCTCAAGGCTTTGTGGATTGCTCAGCCATTGACAAGCTGGACCTTTCACCCTGGGCCTCAGTAGAGAATTAGGGGCCCAGATTTCCCAGCCTCCCACACTGTGCAGTTTTGCTCCCTTTGGTCCATGATGCCATTTCAGGCAAGTTCAGTGACCCCGTCCCTTAGAGCTGCACACCCCATCCAGGGCCTTCTATTCAACTGGGTTTCTTGACACTCACCAGATGCACACCTCGCTCAAACCCAAGGCCAGCACCTCTGCCTTTCCAGCTCTTCCACCTGAATCCCACTGTTTCCATGCCATCTGCTCTGTCTGTGGGATGTCACCCATCCTCTCCCTGCGGCAAGTCTTGACTGAGGCCATGGTCTTTGCACTATTAACTTTCTTCCTCTCCTTTCAAACTAGATTGTGAGCTCCTTGAGCCAGAGACTTCTGTCTGCTTCCCAGTGTCCCCCGTGCCATCAAGCATGATGCTCAGCACACAGCAAGGGCTCAATAAACATCTGATGATTGACTGATGATGGTGGCAATGACACTGTTCCCTTCCAAAAGCAGGCCTTGGGACCACTGCCAAATAAGTAACTAGATGTTTACAGTGCAGACATGTCTTACCACTAAGATGTGTGCACGGGTCTGTGGGGCGAGAAGGCATGGTTTGGTGAAATTTCAGAGTTCTGTAAGAAAAGTGGGAGGCAAGGGGCTCCTGGGGAAAGAAGCAATGGCCGTAGATGAGGGAGAGGGTTTGAAGTGCCATCAAGGGGTCAAACAGAAAGGTTGTCCCAGCCTGGATAATCCTACAGCTAAAGTTGATTTTTCTTCCAGAAATCCTTCTGGGAAATACCTCCTTCTTCTAGGGCAGTCCTTGGAGCCTGTGAGATCTCTGAAGGGGCATGGCCAGAATGTTCCTTGTACTGCTGCCCAATACATATTCATGTGTTCTTTTAAAATGACCCTCCGGGTAAGGTCAGCCCAGTCAGCACCTCCAGATCCCCTGACTGGTGGAGTGGATGGAGCCACCCTGTGGGAGGAGCCCAGGACCCCGAAGACTTGGCTGCAGTCCTGGCTCTGGCACCCACTTCTTCAAGCCTTTGGATGAGTCTCTTTCTTCTCTGAGCGCCCCTCTCATCATCAGTGAAATGGAGAGAAGTATTTCTCCTGCTATGGGAGGTCCTATTGTGGCCTGGGGCTCCTATGGGTACATAAGCCTCAGCATCCTGCACACCTTCAGGCTCCCAGCTGCCAGGGAAAGGGAGCCAGAGAGGCAGGGGAGAACCAACCAGTCTCAGATATAGGGCTCAAGTTCCAGGCAAGATTATTTGAGAAATACGCTCCTTCCCTTCCCTCAGCTCTGGCCCTGTCCTCCTGGGCCCAGCCATCTGATGTCCCTGCTCTTGGAAACTGGCTACATGAAGCCAGGACTGAGAGGGAGTCTACTGTCTTGAGGGCCTCTGAACCACCGTGCCAGGCTGCAGGGGTGCAGGATCCAGAGGCGCCCCATCATCTGGGAAGGACCTCCTTTCCCATGACACCTCTGTTCTTTCTCTCCCGCGGGACACAGTGTTTTGTTCCTGACACAGAGTGAGCACGTAGCAAGTATTTGCCAGAGCAATAAATGAACATAAGGGCCTGGGGACCACTGTTTCTGTTCTCCGGGGTGGCATGGGTGGAAGGTGAGAGGCAGGATGGTCTGACCTGGCCCGGAGGCTTCTGAGAATTGACTGCCTTCCATGTGTGGGTCAAAGGACAGCTCCTCGATACCTCACCCCCAGTTTACAGGCACAGACCACACTGGTTCAAACTGAGATCCCGCAGCAAGCCTCATGCTGAGGCTCCAGCCCCACAGCAGACATGGACAGAGTAAAGGTTCCCATCAGTGGTGTTTTATTATCATAGACGTCAGGTACAAACAAATGGCACAAAAGGGCCAATGCGTCCCAGTTCCTCTCCAGGTGGGCTCCTGTGAATAAGCAAGAGAACAGTGTGAGGAAGCAAACGGGGAGCCACCAACTGAGTCCTGCTCACCTGGGCCCACACCTCACCCACCACGCACACCCTAACTGCTAATGGCCGTTCCTCCAGGGGTCACTGGTTCACTGTCAAGTGTAAGCTCCCCGAGGACAGAAAGTGTCCGACTTTCCCTGAATGTTTCTCAGGCCTACACAGTGCCCGTCAGTAAGTGTTTGGTAAACAACTAGAGGATGTAAGTGGGGCCACTAACGAGCCAAGACAGCTTTTATTAGCAAAGAAGAAAACTCAGGCTTAGCGAGGTCGAGTAATTTGTTCAAGTCACACAGTGGAGAGCTGCGAAGTCAGGATTTTCGCGTAAGCAATCTGGCTCCTGAGCTTGTATCCATTCTAGTATCTTCCCTATACTTAATACATAAACAGCAAACACACACTCACATAAATGACACATATACGCAGCACACAAAACACTACCCACATTCACAGGAAACACACACATATGAAATGCAATTTATATACGTTGCATATGCATGCGCACACACACACACACACGAATGAATGTCTAGTCATTCATGTTCTTGGTCAGAACAGGGACGGGCTCACCTAGGGAAGGGAAATCCCTGTGGTCCCAGTGGGCCAGCCCAGGGATGCCCAAGCTTCACCTCACCACCATACCCCCTTACTCAGCCTCTAGTCACTCTGCCTCCAGGGAGTCAGGTCCAATGCAGGGAGCGTATTGCAGCTGACAAAGTCCCGGGGGAACGTGTTGGACATGAAGATGTTGTTCCTGGACACGGTGGTGATGCCCGTGTTGTCACAGATGATGCGGGACAAGGAGATCTTGGCCAGCGCCTGCTGCTGCTGCCTGGTGAACACGCCCTGGTTCTCCCACCAAAACCTGCATGGTGATACCCAGGGACATTGCACCCGAGGCTGTCCTTGGCTGGGAAGGCATCAGCGGGCTTGAGCTGCTCCCTGGATGGAAGAGGACCAGCACACACACCCGCTCCACAGCAGGAGATGGCTCCAGGCCCTCAGGCAGCCCAGGGGTTTTCAAAGGAGTGGTGCCCTCCTCACAGTACAAAGCACAGCTGCCCGGCTGCCTCCCCTCTGCCTCCACCCCCCACCCCGTGGCCTCGGAGGCCCCCCCGCTACACAGGGAGCTGGGCCCACACTCATGGACCCCTGTGCCCTGGCCCAGGGCTGTGACCATGGGGGTGGAAAGAATCTTGGGGTTGGTTTATAATGTGTCCACCCAGAGAGGGACACCTTTCTCTAATCTTCCCAAGGGCACAATACAGGCTAGGTAAGAACCGGGTATGACACATGTCAGGGCCACGATGAAACGACACTAGTAGGAGAGGCTTGGAGACCGTTCAGCAGTGAGTGACTGCTGTATGGTGGCACCCTGAAACCAGGGAAGGCATCGGTAAGACTTGCAGTTTCTATGTCTCCCTTCACACCCATGGCTCCAGGCCCCTCCTTGCTGTACCCCAGCAAGTTCAGGGTGCATTTAGGGATGACCTGGAGGCCCCGGAACACACTGGAAAGTCACGGATTCCTTCCTGCCCCTCACTTCACAGGAGAAAGTCAGGGCCCCAAGAGGTTGGGGAATAGGCCTGCAACCACACGGCGGGCCTGAACTGCTCGCCATGCCTCACCGGTCACCGTCTCGGAGCTTCCTGAACTGGGTCCCAATGAGGCAGGCAAGGAGCGGGCCCACGCGGCCGTTGGGCTCCAGAGGCTCGGCCACACCACCCAGCCAGATGTCAATGTTGTCGGGGGTGCCGTACTGCTGCATCAGCTTCTGGGCCAGGCCCAGGTTCTTCAGCACTGTGGCCAGCTCGCCCACCGAGCTGGGCTGCGGGAGCCCACAGAAGCGCCGCCAGGCATTGTACCCTGCGGGGGCGGGGAGCGGGGGCTGTGGGTGGGTTCCGCAAAACTCACCTCCCCAACACGCCGTGGCCACATACAGAGGGACGTGAGGGAGAGGCCACGGAGGGGCTTCTCCCAGGCTCTAAGCCCCGAGAGAACCCTGAACTGAGGGGCCAAGACTCTTCTCTTTCCCTTGCCCTCCCACTGTGAGGAAAACCCAAAACTGCCCAGAACTCCCACAGGGTCCAAGAAGAGGGACATCTCATTGTCCCCCTCTGAAGATCTCAGATCTGAGGCTTGAAGTGTGTCTAGAAGGTTCAGCCACACTAGCTGTCCCATAATGTAGGCACAGGCTTTGGGGTTAGGCTGACCTGGGTTCAAATTCAAGCTCTATCCCTGATTTGGCTGGAGAAGAGCCTGGGCAGGTTCTGAAGCTCTCCAAGCCTCAGTTCGCTCATCAGTAAAATGGAAGTGATGATAACCTCTTCCCCTCAAATTTCATGTAAAATGAAGCAAAATGAAATGTGATGTAGACAGTTTTCCAGCCAGTGGGGAAGCTTGGGCAGCTGTGGGGCACTGGAGAGGGCAGGGCTCGAGAGTGGTGGGGGGCAGGGAGGCTCCTGCAGCCCCCTCACCTGGGAGGCCGTGGTCCCGGCTGCGCTGCATGTTCAGGGCAGGCAGGTCCAGCCCGATCCTCATGACCTGCTCAAACAACCGGTCCCGGATCTCATCCACCGCGATTTGGTTCTGGCAATTCAGCTTGGCAGGGGTGGCCATGAGGCCCCGAAGGATGGGATCAATACCACCTGGGACAAGAGGAGCAAGACTTGAGGAAGGATCTGGCTCCATATCCAGAGCTCAGACTGGACTCAGGGTTAAGTCTCGGGTGCAGTTGGGGGATCGCAGAAGAGGGCTGGGCACATGCAGCTCCTGGTGCCAAGGTCACCCCAGTGGGCAGGTCTTCACCAGGGAATCAAGGTCTCAAGGTATAATGCCATTCAGACTTGCAAGTTGGGATGCACTCAGGCCCTGGTCTCCTGGGTCACCGAGAAGAAGCCAGTTCCCTACAAGCCACCCCACCCTTTGTTATTATATACAGAAGCAGTCAGGTGAACCGAGGCTGGAAAGTCAGATAGGATCCCCAAGGATGGAAGGCAGAGTATTTCTCCTGTCCTAGCTTCCTGCAGCCAAGCCCACCCCACCACATCCTCGGCTGCCAGCCCACTGTCTCCTGGCCTAGGTCCTGCTCACCTTCCAGCACTACTCTCCAGGTAGCAAAAAAGACCTTGCTGAGTGGAACGCGGGGGTTGGGCCCCATGGGCTGGTACTGGTTATTCAGGCGGAACATGAAAGGTTGGATGAGGGCGTGGCCATAGCGGAAGGCATTGGTGAAGACATTGGAGATTCGAGGGTCCACCGAGTCATTGTAGCATTTGTAGCGTGGCAGGTACTTCCTCAGGGCCTGTGGTCCCAGCACCAGGGGCAGGTAGTCCCGGTAAGTGATGATCTAAAGAAAAGTCACGCTCAGAGTGGCCTCTCCACGCCACCTTCTCTACAGAGTCTCCACCTGCACTCCTGGCTTGGGGAGCCCCTCCATTGACTATGGCCAGGGTTGTCTCCCACAGCACTGGACCTGGGTCCAACAGAGTGGCTTCTGAGTGGTGGCTTATAAACAGAGCTCTACTGCTTACCTACTGTGTGACCTTGGGCCTGTTATTAACCTCTGTGAGCCACTGTTACTCAAATGTAAATTAAGGATAATTATGCTGCCCTCTGACTTAAAGGATTAAATAACAAAGGGCTTTCTTAGTCAATAGCTCCTTTGCCCTTGCGTTATTAATGTTTTGCTTCTCCTAATTTATAAGCTCCTGAGGACAAGGGTTGTAGCTCATTTCTCTGGAAATTACTCAGTGCCCAGCAAGCACTTGGCTCACAGTAAGGTTCCATACGTTTGTGGAGGTGGGGGAGGCAAAAAAGAAAAGGGCCACCCTAGATGATTTCCTCAGTGAAAAGAGAAGATATGGAACAGTCTCACTCTTGATTCTAGAGTCTGGAATTTTCTGTGAGGCTTAAATGAATCTCACTTAAGTTCTTGGTGCAAAGCAAAAACTTACCCTCAGCACCTGCAACTCTCTCCCTCTCTGGAGTCTGAGAGTATTGAAAAGGTGTGTGCGTGCATGCACGCAGGTGTGTGTGTGTGTGTGTGTGTGTGTGTGTGTTTACGTCTTGGGGAGAGGATGGGGGTATTGAAGTATCAAAAGTTGGGAGAGAGAACCAGGAACATTTTGCAGGGGTAAATAAAGGTGAGGAGATTGGGTGAGCTATGATAGAGCCAAATGAAGAGGTGAGTGGGTGAAGGAGCCAGGAGACGGGGGGGGGGGGGGGGGGGGGCGCGGAGAGAAAAGGAGAGGCATTTATTGACCAGCTGCTACACACCAGGCACTTCAGACCCACCCCTTTAATTCTCCCAAAACCATCCCAATGGACCGGAAAGAAGAAATAGGAGCAAGCCTAGGAGAGAGAGGATGGAAGGCAAGTGACCTTCATCAGGCACTCAGTATTGCCAGGTGTTTTCATATATATCATTTAATCTTTACAGTGTCGTGGATGAATATGTTGAGGCTCAAAACACTGGCCCAAAAAAAAAAAAAAAAAAAAAAACACTGGCCCAAAGTCACACAGCTAGGATGTGGCAGAGGCACATCTGCATCCCAAGCCTGCCACATCCCTGGCATCATCAATACTCAGGACGGCATACCTGGACCATGGCTCCCACGATCTTGCGAGCTTCTTGGTAGAGCCTCTCTCCATCCCAGCCTGGGTTCAGGCGCTTGAGTTGTGTGGCCAGCCGGTTGTGCTCCCGCAAAAAGAGTGTGTGCATGGAGGCGAGCTCGGGCATCTCACTTGAGCGGGGGTCCCCTTGGGGAAGCAAAAGCTACTGTCATTCCTAAGACCCCATCAGAAAGGACTTGCTCCACAAAGACCCCCTCCCCAGCCAAGATCTGAAACCCAGACTTTGTTCCATCCATCTTTCCACACCATGTTCAGTTTACACCTCCTCCAGGAGGTTCCCCCTTGATGCCCTGGTCCACCATGATAAATTCTTCCTCTGTTTAGGGGCACTGCTGCTTGGAGATGCTCATTCAATAGGCATCAGATCTGCCTCATGACTTGCCACCTTCTAATGCCTGAGACTGGGAGCTCCTTGAAGACGAAGACCATGGCTTGTCCCTTTTTGTATCTGACCCTCCACCCAACTCACACACAGACATATGGAGTTTAACACAGTGCCTTCTACAAAGCAGGAGATCCGTAAACATTGCTTGGTTGACTTATTCTCTTGCTTCAGGCCAGACCAAAAATTAGCATGCATGTTAGCACTCCTTACTTCCATGCCCATGTCAGACATAGCTAATAATCACAGCACTCTCTCCTGCTAAAATTGGAAGCAACCTCAGAATCCTTCTTAACACAGGACTCTAGAAAGCCACTAGCCACCTGATCAGAGTTGCCATCCTCGCCCTTACTACATGCTAATTTGCAGCCTGCTCGGGCTCCAGAGAACGGGGTGGAGGGTAGATTTTTACAGTCCACATCTGAGACTGTTAGAAAAAAAAAAAAAAAGAAAACCAAGTGAGACCCCTAATCCCTCCAGTCCTCCCCAAGCCTTCTCTGGAAGGGCCAGAGTGAGGACCAGGCCCGTTTAGCAGGACACTGGGTTCAGTCTTTATAAGTTCTAGAGGCTGGTGGGAAAGAAACTCTGGGAGCAGCTTTACCATCCCATGAGCTGCCAGAGGGCACGATGATCCAGACCCAGGACATGTGGCTCAACACCAGGATGGAGGCAGCCATAGGTCGCTGAGGAGTGCTGCTCTTCCTTCACTAGCCCAGAAAAGTCTCACAGGAGCCGACCTGGATCCTCCTGCCCAGGACCAGTGGGGGAGAGGCCACGGGGGGCCAGCCATCAGGAGAAGAAGTTGGGAGGCCAGAGGGAAGGGCCTCAGGACCTTTTTTGATCCACTATTGGATTTACATTAAAAACCATTGGAAGTTTCTGGGCATGGGCACCATTATTGCTCCAACCATATCCCCAGGGCTTCCAGGTATTTAAATTTAAAATCTCACCTTCTCTAATTACAGGGAATCAAGATGGCAGGAGGTGATATTCTGGAGCAGCACTGTCCCATAGAACTTTCTGAATTGATGAAAATGTTCTACATCTGTGCTGCCCTATATGGGAGCCACTAGCTCCCATGAAGTTATTGAATGCTTGAAATGTGGCTAGTACAGCAGAGGAACTGAATTTTACTTTTAAGTTAATTTAACTTAAGTTCATTTTAATTAACTTAAATGTAAATACAAATAGCCATGTGTGGCCAGTGGCTACCATAGTGGATGATGCAGTTCTAGAGAGTGAGGGTGCCATGTCTCCTTAGTTGCCTGTCCCTGGGGACTCAACTCTCTGGCAGAGTCCAGAGGGAAAGGGAGAGATGTAGAAAGGGATGGACAGATGGAAAAGAAGCTCCTTGGCTATCCCTGGGTCTCCTTCTTAGGTTTGTTCTGTTTTCGTTTTTGTTTTTTGTTGGTTTTGGTTTGGGGGTGGGGGTTGGTCTGCTTTTTGGTTTTGGTTTTTGCTCCACCCAACTTGTTACCAAGGCAACTGGATTAGTATCATGAAGTTGATGAGGACAGAGTCACAAACAGCACCCCCGCCCCCAGCAGGGTGTGCCCATGTACCAGCCCAAGTTCCTACTCGTGGCTGACCTGCCAGGAAGCAGGGGATGCGCGCAGAGCGGTTGGTGAGGAGGCAGGGGTCATCATGCAGGTTGTCAAAGGGCAGCAGGGCCCGACCATTGTCATTGAAGCGGGTGTTGACGGCCAGCAGCCCCAGCTGGTTGGTCAGGTTTCGAAGCTTAGTGGCCAAAGGGTCCTCACTGCCATACACCATGCTGGCGTCCATGAAAGAGGTGAGCGCATTGATCTGGTTGCGGATGGTGATGTTGCTCTCTGTGCAGGCTGGGGAGGAGCGGAAGAAGGGGAGGCAGTCACGCTGGTTCCTGATGCGGGGGTCATCTGGTGGGATCTGTGACACATAGACAAGCCCCGCTCACCAAGGGCAGGGACAGAGTGGCTCTCCCCCGGTCCACCCCCCACCCCAAGGCCTTGATCCCACCTCCAAAGCAGCCTGGAACCCAGGACCAGACAGGGAGACCCAGACACCACAACGGGTTCCTCAGGACTTCTGGCCACCCTCAGCCGGCAGGGAGGCCTCTCAAGTCCCACGGACGATCCCCGTCTGCGGTTGCACCTGCAGAGTGCTTCTGAGCTAAGGGGTGATGACCAGGACTCTGGAATGGGGGATGTGCACCCCCGGAAGAAGAGCCAGCCAGTCCTCACCTTAACTTTCTCTCCCTCTTTCTCTCCCCCAGTCTGCCCCTCCCTCCCCTGTTCTCTGGATGCAGTCCCTACACTCGCAGTTGGCTTTTTCTTCCTTTTCTTTTCCTGCCCCCCCACCCTTCCCCGTCGTCCTTTTCCTGTCTTTCACTCTGGCCCCTGCCTATCTCTCCTCTTCTCTCTCTCTCTCTCTCTCTCTGCCATTCTCCTTCCTTTCTCTCCTCTCCCACTCCCCTCCAGCCCTCCAGCCCTCCAGCAATGGACAGCCCAGGCTCTGTGCAATGTGCCCGGATGCGGGAAGGTGCCCCTCTCTGGTCAGAGGAAAGGGGGACTGAACACGCGGCACCTACACGCGGAGGTTGGAGGGAGGCAGGAAGGTCCTGCGCCAGGGAGGCGGAGGGGAGTGGGTGAGCAGGGTGAACCTTACTCAGGAGCTGGGGAAGGGGTTCAGCACAGAGGGAGATGGCCGCTTGCAGGAATCATGGCCCCTATCCCCACCGGGCAGGCAGCGGCGGGGCAGGAAGGAGGAAGCACCTTGAGCGGGAAGCAGGGAGGCTCCTGCTCGCAGCTGGTCTTGCAGTCGACACTAGTGATGAAGGACGCCAGGGCGCCGGGATCCGGGCTCAAGTCGAGGTCGTGGTCGATCAGCTGGCCCCACTGCACGAACAGCAGCGAGCGCTCCTGGTCCGGGGTCAGCTGCTCCGTGGGGAAGCGCACGATGGCGTTGGAGACGGCGCGTGCCTGCGGGACACGGGGCGTCAGGGGCCGCCTGGGGCCCCGCGCGCCTCTGGGCCCGGCCTCGCCCCCTCTGTCGGCCGGTGCTCACCAGGGGGACCGGGAAGCCGCCGCGCTTGACCCCGCGCGTCCAGCCGAAGGGCAGCGAGAAGCCGTCCTCGTACTCGGCCGGCAGCCAGCGCGCGAAGGCGCGGTTGGAGGCCCCCAGCGTGGGACTGCGTCTGCAGGGATCGGACGGGGCGCTGACACGACGTAGCGCCACGGGCCGGTGGGGGACCCGGACGCGACCCCGCGTCCGCCGCCCGCCCCGGGGCCGCCCCCAGCCAGCAGCACCTGTTGTTGCACTGCCCGGTGATGGTGCGGTACTTGTCGTTCTCGGGGCACGTCACCCCCACGTCCTGGTAGGCGCAGCCGCTGGACTTGGACAGCAGATTCAGCTGCGCGGGTGTCAGCACGTCTGAGGCCGGGGAAAGAGGGATGTGGGAATTGAGTCCCTCCCCCCCATTTCCTATCCTAAGCTGGGGAGCCTTGATTTGGGGGCACAGAGAGGAGACTCCGATGTGCCTGAGCCTCCACCCGGAAAGACGGGGTGGGGGGGGGACGGAGGGGGGCACTGGGAGATGCCTGAGGTCCCGAGTAGAGCAGGAGACTGAGGTTGTAGGGGCAACGGTACCGGTGATGTTGAGGGGCCCTGGCCGCAGAGGCCGCAGCTTCCTCTCCAGCAGGCTTAGGGCCACATGCAGATAGTCAGCAGCCCTCACGGCTGTCCTGGTGGCTGCCACCGGCTGCTTGAAGTAGGACAGGAGATCCATGGGGCTGGCCAAGCCACTGCGAAGCTGCTGCTTGATGCTGTTTGCAGAAGGGAGGAGTGAGGCCACAGAAGGTGGGGGCAGAGACACTCAGCAGAGCCCGCAGGACAGTGGAGACAGACCCACGGACAGGAAGCAGGTTTCTGTTTATAAACGGACTACGGACCTGGGTATCCAGACAGAGGCAAGGCCATGGGGAGTGATGTTCTCAAACCCAAAGACACAAAGACTGACAGGCAGACAGAGGGTCCCATCCGTACCCACGAAGTCCCCGCATCAAGTTCCTTCTCCGAAAGACCTGGGGCAGCCCTGCCCAGAGCTGGGAAGTGCCCAGTAACCCACCTCTCCCGCTGTTCCTTGTAGGCCGTGTCCACTAGCCGCTTGGCCTCCTCCATGCAGGTCAGCACCACCGAGGTCTCCACCGCCTCCGGGACAGCTGTCCAGAACAGGAGTCACATAAGTCAGGAATGGGCCCCAGAGCCGGGGTGGCCTGCGCTGAGGAAAGGGATCCTTGGGACTCACAACCACCCCCAACACACCACCTTTTCCCCTTCTTTCTGCCTGTTACCTGGACCGGCACCCTCAGAGGGCTGGGGCACCACCAGAACGGCCAGGAGGAGCCCTGCAAGCGCCAGCAGCAGCTTCATCTCTGCAACAAGACCCCAAGCCCAGTACGTCCAAAGCCCACAGTGCATTCGGGAGAAGAGAGCCCCACCATCCCTCTCCTTCTGGCCCTTCACTCCCACCTTCATACCCCTGTCCAGCCTCCATGGGTCCTGCCTACCTCCTGGATGGAGGGGTTCACAGCACGCCTCTTTCACCAGCTTCAGTCTCTCAGCCCCTCGGGACCTCACCTCTGAAGTTCACCTGGCATGGGCCATGCGGTTCAGCTGAATCCAGGCCTTTATGTCCTCTAGGCTCAGTGGGGGGGTGGGGGGTGGGGGAGTGGGGGGGCAGACAAAACCCGCCCCTGGAGACTAAACGCTCTCTCCTCCCCCACTGGGGTTGGGGTGCCCAGAAGGTGATCGCTTCTATGGGAGAGAGGGACAGGAAAGGAGAGACCAGAACTGCGCCCAGCCTTTGAACTTAGCATTCCACCCGAGTTTCTCAGCTCCCATTGTGTGCCTGGACAATTGTTGTCCCCAGGTGTATAGGCAACTAACCCCCCTCCAAAATTCTGTTTATTTATTTATTTTTTTAATGGTTATTTATTTTTGAGACAGAAAGAGACAGAGCATGAATGGGGGAGGGGTAGAGAGAGAGGGAGACACAGAATCGGAAGCAGGCTCCAGGCTCTGAGCCATCAGCCCAGAGCCCGACGCGGGGCTCGAACTCACAGACCGTGAGATCGTGACCTGAGCTGAAGTCGGATGCTCAACCGACTGAGCCACCCAGGTGCCCCCAAAGTTCTGTTTAAATTTAGTGTCCAGGGATCCTTGGAAAGGGACAAAAGTCAGGAACCAAGAGCCTAAGGAACTATGGGAAATAGAGTGACCCCAGAGGAGGAGGGAAGGTGTAGGGGACTCTTGGAGTAACAATCTGATCAGCCTCGGGGGGTTGTCCCCCACCCCCAACAGTACGCTGGCCCTTGGCAGCCCCCCCATTCTTGGCGAAGGCTAAAGGGACAGGAAATCTGGCTGAAGACCGTTGGATTTCACAGGAAAGCCTGGGGGCTACAGGCTCAGGACCAAGGTAACTTCCTCTATCCCTCTCCTCCTCCCCTTTCTTCTGGGCTCTGGGTAGCCGGCTATGTTCAGCACTCCTGCCACCTGCTCCTGGATTTCAGGAACCAGGAAACAGCAGAGCTGGATGTGGTTAATCGTCAGTTAGGTGACACAGCCCAGGGCCTCTCTGGGATCAGGTCAGTGCAGTTAAGAGGACTGGGGCTAAACTGTAGGATAGCTCTGGAATAGAATGAGATAGTGCTTCCCCTGAAGAACGCTGGCAATGCAGCTGCCATTCTCAGGCAGGACAAGTACCCCATGACTAATGGCTGTTTGTCCATCTCCTTGGGCCCTTGTTAGGCTCCCCTGTTATTTGGTCTAGCCACACCTCCTACCCCGGCCACCTTCCTGCCCTCACTCTTGTCATCTATGCTCAGACCACATCTTGACCGAGGAACAAGGGACAGCAACACATCCAGAACACCCTCCTGGTATGCCCACAGATCCTGTCACTTGAGGGAAGTGGAGCCCAGTGGAGCCCATGAAGGAGGAGGCCATTCTTCCAGCCTGGCTCTGCCAACAACTTGTTATGTGTGAACTTGGACAAGTGGCTCCTTGTGAATCAGATTCTAGAATTTTATACTTTTGAAAATACTTTTTTAATGTTTATTTATTATTGAGAGAGAGAGAAAGAGAGCACAAGTGGGGGAGGGGCAGAGAGAGAGGGAGACACAGAATCCGAAGCAGGCTCCAGGCTCTGAGCTGTCAGCACAGAGCCCGACGCAGGGCTCGAACTCAGGAACCGTGAGATCATGACCTGAGCTGAAGTCAGACGCCAACCGACTGAGCCACCCAGGTGCCCCGAAAATACTTTTTTTTTAAATTTTTTTTTTAACGTTTATTTATTTTTGAGACAGAGAGAGACACAGCATGAACGGGGGAGGGGCAGAGAGAGAGGGAGACACAGAATCGGAAGCAAGCTCCAGGCTCCGAGCCATCAGCCCAGAGCCCGACGTGGGGCTCGAACCCGCGGACCGCGAGATCGTGACCTGAGCCGAAGTCGGACGCTTAACCGACTGAGCCACCCAGGCGCCCCCCGAAAATACTTTTTTAATCCTACAAGTAATATATTTCCACTCATGAGAATTTAGAGAACACAAGCAAAAATAAAAATAAGTCAAAATCACTTATAATCAAGTGAGGTTATGGGTAAATTTTTTCTTTCCAGGCTTGTCATTTTTCATACAAATAAGCAGGAAGAAAATAATTCCTCATAATCCCACTACTCGTAAATAACCCCATTTAACAATTTGATATCCTATATGTAGATATAATATGTATTTTTTTTTTTTTTTTGGAGAGAGAGAGAGAGCAGGGAAGAAGGGCAGAGGGAGAGAGAGAGAATCTTCTTTTTTTAAAATGTTTATTTATTTTTGAGAGAGAGAGAGAGAGAGAGAGAGAGACAAAGCATGAATGGGGGAGGAGCAGACAGAGAGGGAGACACAGAATCCAAAGCAGGCTCCAGGCTCCGAGCTGCCAGCCCAGAGCCCAATGCGGGGCTCAAACTCACCAGCCTGAGTCAAACTCATGACCTGAGCCAAAGTTGGACACTCAACTGACTGAGCCACCCGGGCGCCCTGAGAGAGAGAATCTTAAGCAGTTTCTACATTTAGCATGGACCCCGACACAGGGCTTGATCTCACGACCCTGGGATCATAACCTGAGCTGAAATCAAGAGGCAGACACTCAATCGACTGAGCTAACCAGCTGCTCCTAGATATAATATGTATTTTAAAATGTGATAAGAGCATACTCTAAATTTTGTCTTACAACCTAGTTTTAGTACCTAACAATTTAGCCTGGACATCTCTCTGTGTCAATAAATATAGACTCAGTCCATTTGTATATCTGCATAATATTTTGTATGAAGTACTATGTACTAGTATATGAAGTACCAGTATTATTCACTAATTCCCTCTTGTTAGATACTTGGGTTGTTTCCCATTTCCAGTGTTATAAGCAGTACTAGGGTCAACATCTGTGGGGTTAAATCTGTAGTCCTATCTTCAGTTATTCCCTCAGGCAAGAAGTTCTAGATGTAAAATTGATGCATATTTGGGTAGCAACATTTTTAAGGCTTTTTAAAAAAAATTGTCAAATGGCCTCACGAAGATTGCACCTTACCCTTCCATTAGCCATGCCTGAGTGCACCTGTTCCCTGTTGCCCTCATCAGCTCTGACAATTAGCGTCCTCTTACCCTTTCAGGGGAATTGTCAAGGCTCAAGAGGACAGAGATAAGCCCCTTGCAGCTCAGATGAGAGAGATGGAGCTCAGTGAAGGAAACGACTGTGTCAAACGCAGCAGTGTGGCACAGCTCAGAATGATCTAGCTGTCAGGTCTCCTGACTTCCACACCAGCACTCTTCACCCGGTGGCCTCTGCATCCTCACTCCTGACCTTTCTTTCGGGCATTTATTCAACAAGTACTGAGCCCTTGCAGGGGCCGCTTGCACTGTGCTGGCCACTGGGCATACCCTGCTGAGCACAGTGCGGGCTTTGTCCTCAAGGAGCACACAGGAGAATACGGAAAGGCAAACTGATGGCACATGAGAGCCTTGTGCGGTGTTCTTTGGGGGCATCAAAGAGTAGCACGTGGACCAACTGGAGGTACTTAGGAAAGATTTCTTGAGGAGTTGGTGCTTGAGACAATCTTGAAGAATGTTTAGAAGTTGACCAAGTAAGGGCACTTAGGTGGCTCAGTCGGTTAAGCACCCAACTTCAGCTCAGGTAGTGATCTCGCGGTCCGTGGGTTCGAGTCCCATGTTGGGCTCTGTGCTGACAGCTCAGAGCCTGGAGCCTGCTTGGGATTCTGTGCCTCCCTCTCTCTCTGCCCTCCCCCACTCACGTTCCAGCTCTGTCTCTCAAAAATAAATAAACATTGAAAAAAACATTTAAAAAGGGGGGGGGGCACCTGGGTGGCTCAGAGTTAAGTGTCCGTCTTCGGCTCAGGTCATAATCTCGCAGTTCGTGAGTTCCAGACCTGTATTGGGCTCTGTGCTGACAGCTCGGAGCCTGGAGCCTGCTTCAGATTCTGTCTCCCTCTCTCTGCATCTCCCCTGCTCACGCTCTGTTTCTGTCTCTCAAAAATAAACATTGAAGAAAAAAAAGAAAAAGAAAAAAGAAAAACTAAAGCCTTTTCAACGAATGATGTTAAAATACCCTTCACTCTCTGCTGCTGTGCAGGTGGGAGAATTCTTAAGATGTACAATCCCAAACCACCTGCCTTTGGCTCAGGGCTGGAGCAGTAGGCTTGCATTTACCTGCAGAGACTTGAGATGCTCCTTGACTTTTACAATGTTTCCAACCACTTAATAATGAATCAACTGGGGTGACCGCAATGCTGTCCAGTCTGTACCTCTGCTGATCCCTCATGTAGGCGGTGTTTGTCTATCCCAGGCATATTTGAGGCCCAAAGGGCTTCTCAGCGTGCAGAGTAACCAGAAGGAGACCATGTCTGTGGGAGGAAATATTCCAAACAAGCCTAGTCCCTTAAATTACCCCCAGTTCCCATCCCAGGGGTGGCCTCTGGAGGGCGCTGCAACTACTCCATCTCAAGACTATAGTCCTGGGAGGAAGTCCGCCCCCCCCAAACCCTCCCTGCGCGGGCGCCTTCCCTTCTCCCCACTTACCTTCCCAAACACCCCCACCCCAGGGTAAAGTCCAACTGCCTGTGGGATAACGGGCCCTCTGCTACTGCTTGCAAAACAGTGCGCTCTTTCTTAATGCTGTTTAGGAAACAGTTCAGTTGGGATTACCGCCAGATTTCCTGTGTGTGTGTGTGTGTGTGTGTGGTTGGAGAGAAGGAGGCTATGGAAGCTGGGTGGAGGCAGGGTCAATGACCCCTCAGACACAGCAATTGCACCTGGCCCAAAGACCTCTTTTCTTGCTCTTTAAATTTTTAAAAATTAATTTTGAATCGTACAGGTAATACGTGGATACATTGTGAATAAAACTAAAATGTCACAAATCCTGTGAAAGCTCTCTTTAGATTAGGTTATTGCACCATCCCTAATTCCAGTCTCCTTCCTCCACTCCTCAGACCCACACCCTGTTGCCATTTTTGTGTTTGTCCCTCCAAGCCTTTTACTTTACATTCATTTATACATATGGATCTGTGGGAAACATTTGTCTTCCTTTGTTTTCCCACAAATGATAGTACATTAAACATTTTGTTGGGCAATGTGCTTCTGTCATTCAACAGGACATCTTGCAGATCTATCATATACTACTTAGAAAACAATCTCACTGTTTTAAAAACCTCTCGTACATTCTTCTGTGAAGTTATACCTCCATCATGCGACCATTACTCTCTTGATGGGAACTGACATTTTCCCATTTTTTCACTATTAAAAACAATGCAGCAAGAAGCCTCTGTACACACACACACACACACACACACACACCTTGTCCTCCAGGGTAAAGATTGAGAAGTGAGCCACAGGTTTGTGCATTTAAAATTTTTAATAAATCCGTAATACCAAACTGTCCGCCAGATTTATCAAAATTCTCAAGGGCAAAGACTGGAATCACATTATTCGTTCAATTTTTATTTCTTTCGATAATAGCCAGCGTCTTTTTATTTGAATTAGCTGTTCTGTAAATGTCCTGTGTTTGGCGTTGTCCGTTTTTCTATCGGATTGTCATTGTTTTATTTATTTGTAAAGGTTACCATATATTCTGAATAATACTAATCTGTTAGCTGTTTTGTATATTGTTAATATTTTCCAGCCTGTAACTTTTCACTTGTTTTTTATAGGGTCATTTAAAAAAAAATTTTTAATGTTTATTTTCGAGAGAGAGCACGAATGGGAGAGGGACAGAGACAGACGCACACACACAGAATCCGAAGCAGGCTCCAGGCTCTGAGCTGTCAGCCCAGGGACTGACACAGGGCTCCAATTCACGAACTGAGAGATCATGACCCGAGCGGAAGTTGGACGCTTAACGACCAGCCACCCAGGCACCTCTATAGGGCCATTTTTTACGAAGTGGTCAGATTGATCAATCTTTTCCTTTATGGATTTTCCTTTTCAGACTTGTTTAAAATGATCTTTCCTTTTTCAAGAACATAAACGTACTCTCCTAGATATTCGATTTTCCACATTTAGATCACTAAAGGATCTGGAATTTTTGAGTGTGAAAAGTGTAAGTGCACAGTGCATGAGTGGACTATATTCATTTCCAAATGGGTAACCAGTTGTCCCAATGCCTTCTGTTTTTTCCCCAACTGAAATGAGATACTGCCTTTTCTCACTTAACATAAATGTGTGTGTTTTTCTGGAATATTCTATTCTACTGATCTACTAGTCTATTGATTCCTATGTCAATATCATTGCAATTTCCATAACTTTTTAATATTTTTTATTTCCATTAAGATAAATTCTTCTTCCTCATTCTTCTTTTCAAAGGAATCTTCAGCATTCTAACATATTTACTCTTATGAATATTTCAATATCTAGTTCCATGAGAAATCCTATGGATATTTTTATTGATATTGTATTCAATTTATACATAAATCTGGTGACAATTGGTATCTTTAAGATATTGTCTTCCTATTCATATACATCCATTCATTCAACATATGTTTCCCGAGTACCTGTGGTCCAGCACTGTTCTGGGAACTAGGAACAGAGCAATTACCAAATCACTTACTCTCCTAGAATTTACATTCTTGCATAACACAGTACATCATTTTATTTGTCTACCTTTATATTCTTCATTGAAGTGTTATTGTTTTACCTTCTTGTTAGGTTTGTTCCTAAGTACTCCCTTTTTGAAATAGGTATATAAATTTTGTCATTAAGTTTCTCCACAGAACTTGTAAAATCGTATAAGTGTTTTCTTTCTTTAAAAGTTTTAGTATGCTTCTTTTAGTTCTCTTTAGAAGGCAGAGACATAGATCTGAAAAACATTGGACATTTTTAACCCCTACCCCCATCCTAGAAAGGTTGTGTTCTCTAATGAACAAGGTTTAAACAAAAAAAATTTAAGTGACTATTCAAGCTTTTGTTAGTTGCAAAAAATAGTTCCCAAATTTGTTTCAGGTAGTATTGTAGAGATAAAGACAAGTCAAATGATATGATTATACAAATGTTGAATGGATATTCAATTAAACCCCTTTATACCTGTGGTTATTGGTAGTGGGGGTAGGGTAAGTGTCCATGAGACAAAGTTAAAAAAAAAAACACTAAAAACATGAAGCACTAAACTCAAAGTAAAAGAATGCAACAGCAACTCTACCAATCAGATTAGTTAAAATTGTAAAAAGCTAATAAAGCCAGCACCAGTCAGTATGTGAAAATATAAGTGCAGATTGGCCCCCACGACACGGGATGGCAATTTGACAATGTCAGTCAGAATCCAAACTGTACATTTGTTCTGACTCAACAATTCTACTTTCAAGAAGAAATGTATCCTTCAGATGCTTTGTTAGGAAATCATAAAGATACCTGCCCAAGAGTGTTCATTTCAGTCTCATTTCCAACAACCAAAAGACCAGAAACAAGCCATATGTCCATCAAAAAAATGTTTGACACACTGGTCATTCATATAATGGTGTTTTATGCAACCTTTAAAACTAATGAAGGGGGGCGGGGCTCCTGGGTGGCTCAGCTGGTAGAGCATGTGAATCGTAATTTCAGGGTTGTCAGTTCAGGTCCCACGTTAGGGCCTTCATAAAAAAAAAATAAAAACTAATGAAGGAGGCCTATACATAGGAATACAGAAAGATATGTTGCCAAAAGAAAAGAGCTAGTTACAAAGCATATACCACATGATACAATTCATGCAAAACACACAGACACACATGCATGCTATGGGCATATATATATATACATTTAAATATGCATAGAAAATCCTGGAAACAGGCACAGAAGCCTATTAAGTATGGTTACCATTTGGGGAATGGAACTGAAAGGGTTGGGTGGAGGGTGGTTATTTTAAAACCAATGCTCCTCTGTTTGATAGTTTCACAAAAAAAAATAAAATAACTTCATTACCAAAAAAAAAAAAAAAAAGGCAAGACAAAACAAAACTAGTAACATCTCCCTCCACCTTACCTTCCCAAAGTAGCAAATTTTGATTTTTTTTTTTTTACATAATCAGTGGTTTTGGATTACTTTTGCTTTGGTTTACTTAATATGAAGTCAAACACTACCAAAGATTGAAATGATAGCATCGGCATATGGGGTAAGCATTTCGCCTGTGGGAGACTTCAGTAGCATGACTGATAATGTGGCTAAGTATAAAACTCAAGTTCAAATTTCTTTCTCTTCAGCATTTGAAAGACATTGCTCCATTATCTTTACACATCTAGTACTACAATTAAGTTCTCTGTTACAAGTAGACTCAATTAAGCCCTATTTCAGGCAAAGCAGAATTAACATGAGCTACAGGACCCATCGGCCAAATCTGACTATGGAGATGTCACGGAAATGAGACACAAAAGTGAAATTGTTGGAGAAGAGAAAATAAAAAGAGCTGGTAAGGGGAACACAGACTAAGAGGGAGAGGGGCCAGGTTTCTCCAGCAGGGGATGGGGCTAGGAGGAGCTACCCAGTCCCCCTCCTCTCTGCATGTTCTAGCCCTCATCAGATCAGTGCCCACCATGTAGAGACAGCAAGGCGGGAAAACAGCCCCTCAAGGCCAGCAAAAGTTTGTGAAAGGGGACGTTACATGGTGATGCTGGACCCTGGCTGGGCTGGGGAGTGGAAACACAGCTCCTTTCCTCTACCCTGACGACTAGACTATTATGACCTAATGGGAAGTTCTCACTTGGGCACAAGTACATGGAGAATCCCTAATGAGTAAGATCCCCCGGGTAAGTGCAGGGTGGAAACAGTGGATGAGCCCAAATTATAACCGCAGAGTCTCTCTAAGCTGTGAGTCTCCCACCAACGCCCTTATCTGTGCCTTGTACACACTCTTCAAACTCAACAGGAGGGGGACATACCAGCTCGTAGGCTTTCATCCTCTATCCTCCTCCCAGGTCATGACCAAGTGGAATTTATCCCAGGAAACTCAGGTTGGTTTAACGCTGAAAAATCACTGAAATTTACCACAACTAAGACAGAAAACCATATAACCTCCCATTAGATGCAGAAAGATCGTTTGACAAAGTCCAACATCCATTACTGACTATTTAAAAAAAACAAATCAAAAAGCCCAACTCTGCAAACTAGGAGTAGAAGAGAACTTCCTTGAATCTGATGAAGGGTATCTACAAAAATATATGTCACTAACACCATTATTCATAGTGAAAGACTAAATGCTTTTCTTTTTCCCTAAGACAAGGAACAAGGCAAGTGTGTCCACTCCTATAATTTCTATTTAGCACTGTACTAGAGGTTCCATCCAACGCAGTGGAGGAAGGAAGGAAGGAAGGAAGGAAAGAAGGGAGGGAGGAAGGAAGAAAGGAAGGAATGGAGGGAGGAAGGGAGAAAGAAAGACAGACCGAGACAGAAAGAAAGAAAGAAAGAAAGAAAAGGCATCAAAATTTGAAAGGACGAAGTAAAACTCTTTGTTTATATACAGTATGATCACATATGTAGAAAATTCTTAAGAACCTACAAAAACTACTAGAACTAATAAGTGAGTTTGGTAAGGCTGCAGCATACAAAGCCAAAATATAAAAATCAGTTGTATTTCTATATACTAAGAACAAAGAATCTGAAATTTTAAATAACAATACCGTTTATAATAGCATCAAAAATATGAAATAATTAGGGGAGTGCCTGGCTGGTTCAGTGGAGCCTGTGACTCTTGATCTTGGGGATGTGAGTTCGAGCCCCACGTTGGGTATAGAGATTTTTTTTTTTTAATTTTTGTTAACCTTTATATATATGAGAGACAGAGAGAGGCAGAGCGTGAGAAGGAGCGGGTCAGAGAGAAAGGGAGACACAGAATCCAAAAGAGGTTCCAGGCTCTGAGCTATCAGCACAGAGCCTGACGCAAGGCTTGAACAAACTCACGGACTGTGAGATCACAACCTGAGCTGAAGTCGGACGCTTAACCCACTGAGCCACCCAGGTACCCCTGGGTGTAGAGATTATTTAAAAATAAAACCTTAGGGCAGCTGGTGGCTCAGTTGAGCATCCCACTTCAGCTCAGGCCACAATCTCATGATTCATGGGTTTGAGCCCCTTGTCGGGCTCTTTGCTGACAGTGTGGAGCCTGCTTGGGATTCTCTCTCTCTCCCTCCCTCCCTCTCTCTCTGTCTCTCTCTCTCTCTCTTTGTCCCTCCCTGATTCGCACTCTCTTAAGATGAATAAATAAACTTAAAAAGTAAATAAAATCGTTAAAAATGAAATAATTAGGGATAAATTGGACAGAAGATGGACAAGATCGAATTACCAAGAGAAATTAAAGACCTAAAGAAATGGACAGGTGTACTGCGTTCATAGGTCAGAAGGCTCAACATTGTTCACATTGTCCCAACTGATGTTTGTCGAGTCTCAATGTTGAGTTTGCCTTGGCCTTAGTAGTTGAGAGCCCCTGCAAGACAGGGTGAGCAAGGCTGCTGACCTGCAGGGATTCGGTGAGAGAGGGAGGGGGCACTTTGGTGGCTCCTCGCCTGGGCAGTGATACTTCTGGTTTCTCCTGGGTGTCGCCAACCACCTAGAGTACCACCTGGTCTCTGACCTACGCTGCCACTCCCGCTGTTGTATCTAAAGGCAGACGCCCTCGAGCTCGAGCCCCACTTTGGGTAAGCCCACTTCTCTATCTCTGCCCCTCATGGGATTCTCTCTCTCTCTGCCCCTTGCTCACTTGCTCCCTCTCTCTCTCTCTCAAAAAATAAATAAATAAATAAAAAATAAAGACAGACACCCTCACCTTTGCCCCTGGGCCCCTGGGGAGGAGAATGTGCAATAGTCAGTTGACCTGGTTGCTTCCCACACAGAATCTGGACTAAGCAAGCTGCCAGTAGCCCCCAGGGTTTCTTCTGCTCTGTCTGCGCCACTTCTAGGCATGGAGCAGCACACGGGGCTCACACACACACCCTGCTTTGAGGTTTCTGAGGACGTTCTCCCATCTGTTTTTCTGTCCTCTCTCTGCTGTTCTAGTCTGCTAAGAGTCCCCCCACCCCTCCACCGCCCTCCTGCTTTCAAGTGGAACTATATAGTTTCCTTGCATTTTTCTTACATCTGTTGTTTCTATGCACTTAGTATGGGAAAGTCAACATTGCAGGAGGTGTTCAGTCTGCCGCCCTGAAACTGGTGCCTTCTCTGGGGTTTCCCGTCCCCTCGCCAGGTCTCTTTCTCCCACCAGAACCCCGCCGCAACTCCAAACACCCGGCCCTGCCACCAGGGGCTCGGGAAGCTGCCACACCGTCTTCTGTGGAAAAGAAACTCAAGAGCTGCTTGGTGTTCGTGTCCATTGGTTTTGCCCCAGTCACCCTCGGATGTAACTTCTGAGTTCCGAAGTCAAGTGCAAAGCCCAGCACGACCCGCCCCTCGAGGAGCCCTTTGCCCCAGTTAGAGCCCAGCATGGATTTTGTGAAAATAGACTTTATTATAATAAAATGTGTTTTTAAACAAATACCCCCACCATTCCACACCCCTGGAGACCAAGGCCGGGGGTGGGGGTTCAGTCGAACGATCTCCCACCACAGTGAAGGAAACATGCAGAGACACTCACCCAGCCGCAGGGTTAGAGGGGGTGGTGAGGGTAAGGGTGGAGAGCTCTCTACCCCATTCTGGACAGGGAATGTATGAAAATAGCTGCATAAATCTGTCCTCTTCCTCAGCCCCCAGACTCCAACAGGGGCCAGAGGAAAATGATGCAAACGAGAAGTTGAATCCAATGAGCAAAATAAGGCAAACCCAACTCCTGCTTTCTGCCCGCTGGCCCCAGGGCCTTTGGGGGTGGGACACACAGGGGCCAGGAGGCCGGGCTGGCAGGGAGGGGTGGAGCACTATGGAGCGGGGTTAGGCCCGCTTTGGCATGGCCTGTCTCCTTCCTGGGCCTGTGCGGTGGAAGCGAGGTGGAGGAGGCTGGACTGAGGCACTGAGTATGTACATATATACAGGGTTCCGCCCGCCTGCCCCATGGGGAGGGGGCTCCAGGGGATCCAGTGCAAACTTGCCTTCAGGGAAAGGAAGACATGTCAGGATAGCCTGTGCCATCGGAGCGGGGAGGATCAAAGAAGGGACTAGCATCGTGTGGCGGGAAAGTAGGCATAGGTGGATGGACGGGGAGTCACAGGTCCTGGCTCTGTGACTGAGGTGCTCAGCAACCTTGACCGAGTGATTTTCTCATTCTGCGGCTCAGTTTCCCCTCCTATAAGAGGAAGGTGCCCCTCCAGAGGATTCATCCTTGAGGACTCATCTAGCTCTGACCTTCAAAGAGTCTCTGATTCCCATCCAAGTGCCACAGTGTTAACTCAGAAGAATGGGCGTCCAAGGCCTTCCCCACCCCGTGACCCCAGGGGCCTCAGGGGGCCGCTTCTGCCTGCAGGATGGGACACAGCATCACTCCTTCTTCCCAGAGCCCAGTTTCCTTAGGAGCTGCTTTCCCTTGGAGAGGAGACCCCACACCTTCTCGCTTGTGCCCTGTGGCCCCCCCAGTTCAATTGTGGGGAAGCTGCCAGGGCCAGGGGCACAGGACCAGACTCTGGGCAGTAGGGGCCCTTGTGCTGAGCTGGCCCAGTCCTGAAATGTGAGAGAAAAGGGACAAGGTCAGGGCCTGGCTCCCTGCCCCAACCTGACACCTTCACCCTACAATCTCAGGTACTTACAGCCCTCCATGTCACAGACCCATGGTCAAGAACCAGAGCCCCACTGCCCCCCCTCACTTCCCCCAACACACAGAGCTCAGAGAGGTGAATGTGTATGATGATGCTGAGGGAACACTAAGCTGGGAGTCAGAGGGACAGACATAGAGTCCAGTTCTGCTTCCAGAACCTGGGCAAGCCGCTCCCCTTCTCTGGGTCTTCCTAAAGCGTACTGGGCTGACAGAGCTCAGGAGTCTTCGGACCTACCCCTCGGGATGGGTGCCCCCAATTCCCCCATGTCACCCCCTCACAGCAAGGAAGACCAGGACCACTTAGAAGCAGCCACCGCCGCCCCCCTGCCCCACTAGGGAAAGCAGTTCCTGCACCGCCTCACAGACAGAAGCAGCACGCTCAGCCAGTCCAGCAGATGCAGTGCTCCAGTCCCATGAGGAGGAGATTGGGACTCTTCCTTAAATGACCTCTCCGAGGGCTGTGGGGAGCCAGGGCCAGAGCCGCACCACTCAGCCCCACCACTAGCTCTGGAGGCTGCCCTGCTGCCCCTGTCAGCATATGTCCCCTGCTGAACCTCCTCCTAGCTCCACTGGCAACCATGAATGGCTCCCCTTGCCACAGGCCCAGCCAGTGCCATTAGTGGCCTAAAGGCCAGGGATTGGGTGAACAGGAGAGCCACCGGGAAGCCTCCCTACCCCTATTCCCCATTCCCACATCCTTACCTCGACCTCCTGTCCCTGGCACAGCCCAATCAGATCTTGCCCGCCAACGAATTCCCCACCCCTGCCCTCCAGTCCCTTCCTCAATGCCTGCCCCCGACTCACCACCACAGCCTGGCAGTCTCCTGGCCAGAGCCAGCCATAAAGCCCAGACCAGAGGCAGGAGAGCTGGGTGCCCAGCCTAGGACCCCCCAACCCAAGGCCCTGGTGACATGGCAGGGCCTGCCCTCAAAGAGGTTTGCCGGCACCTAGAGGCCAAGGTGTCTACCACTAACCAGCCACGCCTTCCCAGGGCTCCTTCCATAGCATCCCAGGAGGGAGGGGTTGCTGGGGAAACAAACGAAGGGGCCTCTGAGCCCCAGAGATGAATGGTTTGGGGTTATCTATGGATTTCAATCGTTTAAGCCCCCCTTTTATTCTCTCTGGCAGAGAAGATTGAGAATTGGAAGTAAAATCATGCATCTGATCCCCTAACAGGTCATGATGCAGAGGACAAGGGTGGGGAGACTATTATTACTGGTGGAATTACCATATCATCCTTCTGTCACCAATAATAATCACAATATTATAATACCATAGTCATATGGTATCATAATACACAGATGAGTCACAATATGGATGTTACACCACATTCTATAAGCCGCATGAGCTATAGAATATGAGGAGTCAGCTAATATGGAGTCAGCTAAAATGACATGTATTCCTATAGCAGCTGGCACTGCCCAAGGTAAAAACAAAAGGAGAGGATGATCCTGCACCCAGATCTGGCTCCACAGCAAGATCTCCCTCCCCCATGGGGTGCCTGGGTGGCGCAGTCGGTTAAGCGTCCGACTTCAGCCAGGTCACGATCTCGCGGTCCGTGAGTTCAAGCCCCGCGTCAGGCTCTGGGCTGATGGCTCGGAGCCTGGAGCCTGTTTCCGATTCTGTGTCTCCCTCTCTCTCTGCCCCTCCCCCGTTCATGCTCTGTCTCTCTCTGTCCCAAAAATAAAATAAAAACGTTGAAAAAAAAAAAAAAAAAAAAAAAAAAAAAGATCTCCCTCCCCCAATCCCTAGGAGAAAGCAGAGAAGCCAGGTCAGCTCCAGTATTCAGGACAAAGGAGTGCTATCTGATTATGGTGACGTAAGGAGTGGGGAGTCACATGAACAGAGGGGGCCAGTCCCCCACTTACATGTTGCTCTCTCTATATATATCTATCTCCATCTAGCACTGGACTCGTCTCCTCCTCATTCTCTGAAGAACAGGGAACAAAGAGAGGAGTTGGGTTATGGACTGACTCACATACTCCCTGCCCAGTCACCAGGTCACTCAGCTCACAGGAACTGGTCCTGCTTTGCACAGCCTTTGCTTCTGTAAATATTGCAGACAGATGCCCAGGGTTTCCCACTGGGGCCAGGACCCATCCCCTCTCCCTGCGCCGTCAGGCTGTTAACTCAGCTGTATTCCACCCACCCCAAGGAGAAGCAAGCTCTAAGAACAAGGACCCAGGAAGCTTGCTGGGCCTTGCTGGGCAACTGGCTTTAAAAGACACCTGGGAGACAGGGTAGGAGGTTCCCTGAAACCCGGGCTATGACTAGTTACAGGTGTGAGGGCTAGAGGGGTCCTTTTTCACAAGGCCCCTCACCAACATCAGCCCGCGGGGCGCGGGTAGCTGGAAGAGATGGGCCTGGGATCAGGGTCACAGCCGTCATTCCTCTGCAGAGAGCGGCACATACTGGGAGGGAGCTGGCCCTGGCAGGGCTCTCCCTTGAAGCCTCACTCTGCACAGTGCTCCCCCAGATTATAGCCAACTGCTCCCCTCCCACAACACTGTCTGAGCCCCCACCACCACTCTGGCAGGGTACAGCCCCAACTCCTGAGCTGGGAGCCCAGCTCTTCACTGACCTGACTCTCGGCCTGGGATGTCCCAGGCTCCCTGTCTGAGCTGCCCGCCTCAGGTCCAGGGCCCTCCAGGAAGTTGGATGGAACCAAGCCCCTCTGTCCATTGAGCTCCCCCTGGGGAAGAGATGCTGATGAGGCTCAGATTAGGAAAGAGGCCTCAGCCCCACCCCCTCAGCCCTGGAGCCCCTGGGGGAACAGCCTGAGGTCAACATCACTGTCATGGCCTGGTCCATGTCAATGCCTGGTCCATTCCTCCAGGTTTCCTTCAGGAACCCTTGCTCATCCCTGTCCCTGGCTCTGGTAGAGCCCTCCCTGGAAGGGCTGGTGAAGGGGGTATATATAGCAACTCCCCGCCCCCCCCCCCCATGTTCTCACATAGTAGAAACCATCATCGTCCATGTCACCGAACACAGTAATGATGTCGCCTGCCCGGAAGGGCAGCTCTGCCTGTGGAAAGCCCAAGAGGCCGACGTCAGCCCTGGGGAGGCCCTGCACCACCCCCTTGGCTGGGCTGTCTGTGGGGGTCCTCACCTCCACATCCATGTTGGGGGAGCTCTCCCGAGGGTTGTAGTCAAATGCAGCCACCATGGAACGGGAGGATTTCAAGCTGGCAGAGGAGACCTGCTGGGGGTGGCCTGCAGGAGAAGGGGGAGAGGACTGGGGACTCTCTGGACCCCCTACACCATACCATCCTCCACACTGCTGAGCCCCTATTCACTACCTCTCCACTAGCTGCAGCCCTTGGAGAGAGCCCAGAGGGGCCACCCAACCCCACCTCTCCCCAGTCTCCCCTGCACAGGAATGGCCCCTACCTGCACAGAGTTGGGCAGAGCCTTCTGCCTCAGCTGTGGAGAGAATGTGCAGGTGAGCCCTGCCCCTCACTTCCCTCCTCATCCCAGGCTGGGGGTGGTGCAGGGCAGGCAGGATGCTCGGTCTCACGCAGGGGATACAGGAGAAAAGATGTTCAGGGAACAGAGCCCAGCCCTTTGGATTTGGTAGTAAGCTAAGACCCAGAAAAAGGTCAAGGACTTGCTCCAGGCTGCACAGAATTTACAGTCAGGTGCTTTTTGGAGCGGAGGCCCCGGCAAATCACTCCCCGTCCCCATTAAAAGGACACTCCCCAGTGGAGGGAATGGATGTGGATGAAGGTCTTCCCTAATTCCCTTTACCTGCTCAAAACCCCACTCATGTCTCCCCAGAAAGCCAAGCAGTGCTCCCCACCCCCACTCATCCTCACAGGCCCCGAGGGAGAAGGGGGGTCTCACCCACCTTTCTTGGAGCGGCGGGGCTTGGGGGGAGGCCCAGCTGTGCGGGCTGTAGAGTACACAAAGGGACCATTCCCTGATCCAGAAAGGAAAATATATGTAAGAGAGAAACTGAGGCAAGGGAGGGGGACAGAATAGTGTCTCTGGAGTCTCCTCTTTGGACTGTGCCAGGGTTCTTGCGCTCAAGTTTCTAAAGGGCTTTCCTCTCCCATCCTAGACCTCAAGGACCCAAACTTCATGGCCCATCCCCTCTGCAACAGACCCCCGTTCCACGTGGCAAGCTAACTGCTGTGGCCACACTGGCCACACTGGTCTCTACAAGGCTCTACAGGTTCTGCTAGACTCCAGATAAATGATGTTCCCTGGACATACAGATGGCTCACGAGGGACTGAGTTGGAGCTGGGGTGGTGGGAGGTAGGTAAGGGACAGCAGCAGGACATACCTGAGCCTTCAGTGAGAATATCTGGGGACAAATAACCCCGCTGGAGCAGCTGCTGTCTCTCTGTGGGACTGTCCACAGCCACCTCAGCCACCATGTTGCAGGGGATGTAGCCTGTCCGACCCCCACCTTCACCGCGGTAGAAGCCATCGGCATCCTTGTCCCCAAACACCTGAAGGCAAAGACCAGTCATCTCAAGAGGCCAATATGGCTTGCTCCCTGGCTCCAAGGCCCTGAGCCCCACAGCACCACACTCAGAACTGAAGAAGAATGCTCTACCTTCTGTGGGTCGTGAAACAGGAAACAGGGGGAAACAGCCAAGAATAAGGATTCATACAGCATCACTCACTGCCTGCACATCCATCCCCCCAGCCCACCCCAGGCTAGATCTCTGTAACCTCTGAACAGCAGCAAAAAGCCTGGAGTAAATACTTGGAGACTCAGCGAAAACTGTAACGTTACCAGGAGCAGTCGCACTGTGCGGTGTGCCCGGGCCACTAAAGTAACCCACATGCCCTGAACCTAATCCTCAACCATCTCTGGGAGGTGGACATGAACATCAGCCCCATTTTACCAATGAGGAAACTAAGGTCCAAAGCAGCTAGCGCATCTACTCAAGGTTACACAGCTACAAGTGTCAGAGTCAGGACTCTGGCTCTGGAAGCTGCGGTCTCCCCCGTGAAGGCTAGGACACCTCCAGTACAGGAGAGGAGAGAGGGTGGGGGACCTGGACAATCAGTCAGTCACCTTCAGGATCTGGCCCTCCCGGAAGGGGAGCTCCTCTTCCCCAGCGTCAGGGTTGGGTGACATTGACACCGGGTCATAGTCAAACAGAGCCACAAAGGCCCGGACAGGTAGGTCCTGGTAAACCGGCGCTTCTGCCGGGGGGCTCCTCAGAGAGGCTGTGGAAAGAACGATGACAGTAAGGTCTCGCCAAAGGATTAGGTTAGGAAAGGCCCCTTCGGCCTCACCCAGCCCCCCTCGGGTGCTCACCCAACTCGGTACCGCCCGTCCTGGGGGCCTGGGCCCCTCTCCGCAGGGGGCCCCTCCGCCCAGAGCTGTCCTGCCCTCTGGGCTCCCCAGTCTCTGTTGCCTGCAAAGAGAGCGCAGCAGAGAGCAGAAGTGACACACCAGCCGCTGGTGGGGCATCAGCAGGGGCAGGACCCCACACGCGCTCCCCAGCTCTGCCCTGTCAGCATAAGCAGCACAGCAGAGCCGGGACACAACATTCCTCTCCTGGAGCCTGGGCCCAATCTCTCGGAGACATCAGACACCCCCACGGGGGGAGGAAGGGTGGAAGGGGAGACCCCGGCTCCGGCCACCCTTGTTGGTGAGTGCAGAAGAGGGAGGGTCTCAGAGCTGCCCGAGGAGCATGGGAGAGGAGGGCCTCTTCTCAGCATCGGGGTCGGGTGATGCTGGACATCACCGTCAGTGTCCTGAAGACGTAACTAAGCTAAGCACAGGGCCACCCTGCCCACAGGCAGGGGGCTGGCTGGCGGCAATTGGCGACTAGCGGTAACAGAATATTGTGCATCCCAGTTCCGACAGGCAGAAGCAGCAAAGCAGTGGAATGCGGGTGGGAGGAGGCGGGTGAGGGAGCCCAGAGGCCCAGCCCCACCTCTGCGGATGGAGGCGGCAGCGTGGAATGGGAGTGGCTGGTGGGCAGCAAGCAGAGCCACCAGGCGGCAGCAGGCAGGGGGCTGCCAGGGTGGGCAGTGGGCACGGACCCGGGAGGGTGGCTCCTTGGCTCTGCCAGTCGCACCACGGCCTCTCCGCTCTGGCTCCCCCTTCTCCCAAGCCGAAAGGCGTGGGTAGGGGGTGGGGCCCGAATTGGCCTTCAGAGGCCCCCTGGACCTTCCTATGGGGGCCGTGCCCCAGGCCTCCCCATCTCCAGGGTAGCAGGAGCTGGTGATGCTGATGCCACCGCTGCCCGCCTCCTGCTCGTCCTCAGAATCATATTCGATGCTGATTTCCAAGCACTTGGGGGAGAAGCAGCTGGCCAGGCTAGATTCTGGAGCCCGGCCACGGGAGCATCTCCGGGAAGGGGCCGGCCGCCCTCTCCCACCAGCCTCTGGCACACCCTTGGTCCCCTCGCCCACAGGGGGGCTGCCCCTCTCCCGTGTGGGGCCCGGTCGTCCGGAGGCCTGGGGCCCGCCGTTGCTGAGAAGTCGGCTGCAGTGTTCACGGGGATCTGGGGACCGCCTGCGGTTTGGGGGCTTCTCAGGGGAGCCACTTCCTTTCCTCCGGATGCTTCCACCAACTAGTCCAAGTATGTCTTCCAGGCGGTCCCCACCCCTGCAGGGCTCTGGAGACAAGGGACACAGGCCAGGTCCTCGAGGCTGACCACTGTCACAGCCCAGCCCCAGCAATGCAGACTCGGGTGGGCCGGGGTCTCGAGAAGAACAGCCTGCCCCTGGCCTCTCCTCGTCTTCCTCATCCTCCCCCTCATCTTCCTCGTCCTCCTCTTCTTCCTCTTCGGGGATGCTAAAAAGCTTCTTGCTGCAGAACTGCTGGAGAGGCAGCTCCAGGATCTGCTCCAAGATCTCCTCGTCACTGTCGGTCTCACAGAAGGGGTCAGGCTGGGGCTGGGGCTGGGGGGAAGGGCAGTGGGGAAGAGAGGTCCGTGGGAAGAGGAGACAGCTGTGACCTTTGTCCTCAAATGAGGGGAGGGATTCCATGCAACCCCACAGCCCTCCCTCAGCTTCCTACAAGAGGAAAGACCAGAGAGGGGGCTGGCCCAAAGCCACACAGCAAGTCCAGAGCACAGCCAGAGGAGGAATTAGAGAACACACCTCAGGAACAGGCTGCACAGATGTTGGGGCCCGAGGGACAGGAGCCGCAGGGAGCAGACCACACCTGTGACAGCAGGGAGGCCTCCCCACCCCTCCCCAGAGGCTCCCAGAAAGGATCTCAGGAGACCAGGGTGCTGCATGTGGCAGGCTGGAGGGGGAGAAGGGGCAGAAGAGGGCTCCTCAGCCTCTCCTTTCTTCCCAGGAGGGCAGAATCCTGAGTAACTTCCTATCTACTGCTCAGGACAGGGCCCAGGCCACACACCTAGAATGTTGCTGGCACTCAGTGGTGGTTGGAGCAGCTGCTGACACGAAGGACAGAGACCCGAGAACCAGAGGTCTAGGGCCCATGAGCCCATCCTCACCCCGTTACCTTGGCCCCATTCTCCCCGATGCTGTTGCCAACAACCTGCTTCTGGAAAGAGCAAGTCCTGGAACTCAGGTCCTCTTCCTCCTCCTCCTCCTCCTCCTCCTCCTCCTCTTGGATGTCTGAGAGATCGGAATTGCGGCCATGGTCCACAAGGGAGTTCACCAGACGGACCCCGAGCTCTGCCGTGTCCTCCCTCTGCAAGAGGTGAGACAAAGGAAGACAGAGGAAAGGGTTTGAGGAGGCATAGGGGGCTCCAGAAGGATCAGCCCTAGCTGGAATGACAGGGGTCCCTTGGCAGAGGGAGAGAGAGTCATGTCCCAAATGGGGGGTGTGCACAAGGGTGGCGGTGGGGGGAAGAGGATAGTAGCCAAAAGGAAAAGAGGAATCTGGGAAGACAAAGTGGCAAAGAAGCAGACACGGAGCACACACCAGAACAGAAACTAGATGGAGAGGACACCCAGATTTTGGCTGGCAGAGGCAGGGAGGCAGGCCCCAATTCTCTGGGTGGCCCAGTGTGTCCCCAGCTCCGTACCTCAGTCCTGGGCCTCAGCCCAGACCCTGCCTCTCCTCCGCGGCAGGCCTCAGCACAGGGCACCCGCTGGGCGAGAGCTCCTTGGGTGGAGCAGGGTGCCAGAAGGGCCTCTTCCTGGGCCAGCGGTGAAGCTGCAGGGTCAGGAGCTCTCTCTCCCACAGCTGGCTCGCGGGCCCTCCCGTCCTCTGAGGTGCCCAGCACAGCTGCCCCAGCCTCCTCCTGGAATGGTGGGTACTGAGGAAGGGCCCAAGCCCTCGGCCTCTGTCCCAGCCTCCACCCGCTCCCCCTCTCCCCAGCAGGGTACCTGGGAGCAAGGTGCTGGGGGCTCCTCGGGGGATCCTTTTGCTGCCTCTCCGGGAGGGCTTGCTGGGGGGGCCCCAGGGGGCTCTCGAGTTCCGTGGGGGTCAGGGCGCCGGAGGGGAGAGCGGGGGTCTCCAGGCCCCGGGGAGGCTGGAGCAAGGGGTGGTCTGGCTTCCGAGCCCGGCTGCGGTGAGGGGCAAGAGACCGTGGCTGGTAGGCAGGCTGCCACTAGGGCTGGGGGGACAGGAGCTGGAATGGAGTCAGCTGACTCGCCGTGGGGTGACATGGTGCGCACAGCCACCTCACGGCACACTTGCATCAGCTGCAGCTGGGACAGCTCCACCAGCACGCTGCCTGCCGTGGGGGACGCCACCTCCATGATCTGCAGGTAGAGGGTAGAGGTGGAGGTGGCTGAGTCGAAGACACGATGATGGTTAGCAATGGCAGTCAGCATTATGCCAGGCAGCACACTAAGGCCTTGGCATGTCTTATCTCACTTAATCCTCCTGGCCACAGGGCTTCAGTGGTGGCCCGGTGTTTGAATCACAGTCGTCTGCTCTCAAAGCCCATGCCCTCGACCGATCTGCTTGCCCAAATGGGCACCCAGTGCCCAAATGCCAGCGGCAGGGCATCTCTGTGCCAGGTTGGGGAGATGAGATCTCTGAGCACGGCAAGGAGAGACCCATATCCCAAGGAGAGACCCAGAGTCCCCAGGCCATACCTTTTGCGCATCAGCATAGATGGCATAGCCTGTGACCCGGACGCCATTGGAAGTGCCAGCAGCATCAATTGTTACTGGGAGCCAGCTGATGATCAAGATTCCAGGGGAGGGTCCCGGCTCAATCTGCACATCCAGGGGGGCATCAGGTGGGCCTGAGGGGGGGACGGTACCAGACCCAGGTATGCAGGACACTCACCTGCAGAGGCACCAGCCTCGTTTCCCACTTCCCTGAAAATGCACTTCCCCGGTCTGGCCTTCTGAGTATTACGGAGCGTCAAAGCCCAAGCAAGCCTGCATACCTGCTGGGAGTGTGGTGAACTGCAGGGTGGCAGCCCGCTGCTCCGGCCTTTCCCAGCCTGGTTCCCAGGACTCTCGAGGTGGGAGCTGAGCCTCCACTCGGGCCTGATAGAGAGTACCAGGCCGCAGGTGACAGAAGGTGGCCCAGTAGGTGCTGGGGCGGGCAGGGGGGCACTCTTCCCCATTGAGGTAGACGGCATGGGCCAAGTTGCTATTGCCGGGCACCCAGGTGATCTCAGCAGACGTGGCTGTCAGTCGATGGACCCGCAGCTGGCTAGGTACCACCCCGGCCCGGGTACCCACCACCAAGCAACAGCGCAGAGGGTCGGAGCTGCCCTGGCTGGTCAGGGCCTGCACAGAAACACGGAGGGGCCCGGCCCGCAGGTCCAGGTTCTCGAGCACAGCCTTGGGGGGCACCCCCGGCCCCAGGGCCTGATGCAGCTCCCCGTTCACGCAGATATGGTAGCCGCGTAACTCCACTCGCTCAGGAGGCGGCTCCCAGGCCAGCACCACACTGTGGGCCAGCTGCCTGAGGACCACCAGACCCCGTGGGTAAGGCACAGCAGGGGGCCCGCCCAGGCCCTCAGTCTGGGGGCTCAGACTGAGCTCGTCCCCCGCAGCCTCGTCCTCAGGTCTGGGCTGGCTGCGTCCCCCGCTGCTCTGGCCCCCGCTACTGCTGCCACCCCCGCCTGCACTCAGGAAACTGAGTTCGGGGCCTGAGCTGTGGGACAAATCGGCCAGCTCCGGAGGGAGGGAGGTCAGGAGGTCATCGTCGGACACACGCTCTACAAAATTGGAAGGGACCAGGCCCCTTCGGCCATCCATGAGCTCCCCTGGCAGAGGGAGGGCAGGGAAGGGGAAGACAGAGAGGAGGTAGAGAAAAACCAGTCCAATAAATGCATTTTAGCAACGGTTAGTGGGTGATCTTAAGCATTTGATCCAAACCAACATTTATCTGTGAGCACTTTTAAAAGGCAAGAACACTCAACATCTGCAGTAGAGGAGTCATTGCTAATATTCGTAGGTGTAATAACAGCACTGTGGTGATCTAGGACAGCGCTTCTTAAATGTTAATGTGCATATGAATCGCCTCAAGATTTGTTAAAATGCAGATTCTAATTTAGTTAGGTCTGGGTGGGGCTGCGAGTCTGCATTTCTAACAAGCTCCCAGGTGCTAGCACCACAAGGCTCTCCGAGAACCATGTTCTGAGGAGATGCATGCTGAAGAAGGGCTAGGCGAAATGTCATGATGTCTACAACTCTCTTTTACATCACTTTTCATTTTTAACCTACAGATGGAAAAAGCAAATATGGCAGAATGTTAACAACTGTTGAACGTAGGTGGTGAGTATATAGGTATTCGCTGTATTACTCTTTCATTTTTCTGTACATTTGAAAACTTTCAAACTCCAAGGGCCTGGGTAGTAGGGACAGGGGCGCCCTTGAACTTCCCTTTGTGGAAAACAGACATCCTCAAAGGGAGAGGAAAGCACCACCTGATCAGGGTAAGGGAAGGACTCTTTAGCCACAAAAGGCCTAAGTGCCAGAGAACAGATTCCCATATGGTTCTAGAAGGGATGAGGACCCATAGCGAGCCTGTGTCTAGGAACATGACTGGTGGTCAGTCCAGGCGCTGACCAAAGGTAAGTTCCAGTTCCCCTGAACACATGACAACAGAGGGATGTCAAGGAAGGAAGAAAGTGGGCACACAGCATGCCCTGTCACTGCTAATTTGGGAGAAGGGAAAGGATTCCCAGGGGACAGATGAGCCAATGGCTGCTATGCCTTATTAGGAGGAAGGGAAAGCAGAGGCCAGGGTTTAAGAAAGAGAATGCTGAAGAGGAAGACAGGTCTGAGCTGCAGTGGGGGGACTTCCAGCTTCCCCAACACCCTCGCTCTCTGCTTATGCTAGGAGTGGGGGGAAAGCATGGAAACTTGAAGAAACAATAGTGATTTTCAATACATTAGAGAATATAAGCACTTGTAGTGAATCAAACGGTGACCTCCCAAAAGTATGTCCACATCCTAACCCATGGATCCTGTGAATGTGGCCTTATTTGGAAAAAGCATCTTTGTGGATGTAATGAAGTTAAGGGGCCTGAGATGAGATCATCCCAGATTATATGGATGGGTCCTAAATCAAATGACAAGTGTCCTTATAAGAGTCACACAGGGAGAGACACTGAGAGAAGAGAAGGAGGAGGTAACGTAACTACAGAGGCAGAGACTGCAGTGACGTGGTCACAAGCCAAGAAGCACCTGGAACCACCAGGAGCTGAAAGGGACAGGGAACAGAATCTCCCCTAGGGCCTCCTGAGGGAGTGTGGCCCTCCCGACACCTTGATTTCAAACTTCTGGCCTCCAGAGGTGTCACAGAATACATTTCTATTGGTAATTTGTCATGGGAGCCTGAGAATATTAATGTCAGCACTAACACTTAAGAAGGTAGGAGCCTCCACGCTAAGCACATCTACCGCCCTGATGGGCTGGCGCTGGAGCCCTAGTCAGAGGCAGGCACACATTCCCGAAGCTCGAACCACCGACAGCAGTCCAGGCAGGACCAGACATAGAAGAAGCAGTTGCTTAGCTAAGTGTGATGACGAACATGGCATCCCAGCCCCTGTTGTCTCCATGCCTTTAAACCTATCCCAGATCGTATAGTTCAAATTCTAATCCTTTGTGCTTAGTGAACATTTGTGTTCCTGCTGCCCCCCTCCAAGAAAAGTTGTTGGCTTCTGGGTTTTTGTTTTTGTTTTTTTTCATTTAAAAAGTCGTTTTCTGGGAAATATTTAATCCCACTTTCGGTCACCCATCCCTCTGAGGAGTTTAGCTCTTCCCCCGCAGTTCACGGCAGCTACTCAAAGAACAGATGCAGGGCCCGGGGAAGGCACGCTGAGTGGGCACTGAAGACCTGGCCTTACAAACCCAAAGCTTTGGGTGTTACGGATTCAGATCTAACCTCTTTCCTAAATCCCCGCCCCTGGTTATGGCCCTCACCCTGCCCTGCCTACACCGCAACCCAGTCTCAGCCCAGGGCCGTTCTCCCCGCTATCTGGCCAGGGCCAACCTGGGTCTCCCAAGACCATTTCTTCGGCAGGCCCCACCCTATTGCCCAGTCTCAGTAATGGGGCTTCTGTTCAGGTGTCTGAGCTTCCCACAGGCCCTGGAGCACTGCCCTGAAGCCCACGCCCTGCCTGGGCCCTGACACCTGCTGACTACTCACTGACACCCTTTCCTGGGCTCTGGACCCTAGTTCTCCCTCCCCCACGCCCAGCTGGAGTCCAGCTTCAGATCTTTGCTACATGCCCAACTTCAAGGTCACTACTGTTAAGCACTGCCATGCCCTGTCTGGAAGCACAAAAGCAAATTCAGCCAAAATTCCCCGTGACCCCATTCATCATCTGGACTGTGGTAGGCACTGCCCTGCCCTGCTTGGGGTAGGTCTGCAGTCAGACAGTGGCTCCCTTTTCTAGACCCCTTCTGTGTGGGCTGCCAGGTCTCTATATGCCTTTTTGCTGAGTCTGAAACGTCCTGGTGGCCTGAGCATGCCAGGGAGACCGTGTGGGTGGGTGGAGGTCTTTGTGAAGAGGGGCTCAAAAGCAGGGGGATGGACAGAATAACCCTGCCACCTTCCTACCTTCAAAAAAGCCATCCTCGTCCATGTTGCCATAGATGTAGATGTACTCGCCAGCAGTAAGCGGAAGCTCTGCCTCTGGGTTCTCATTGGGGCCCTCGAAGGGGTTGTAGCTGTTGAAGGAGGTGCAGAGGAGGAAGAGGACAGCGACCCACATCTTACCTCCACATCCCGTCTCCTCTCTCCCGCTGTACTAGGCCTTTATGGAGACTTGGTTGTTCACCGTCAGCCAAGTAGAGCGCTAACTGTGCCCACCTGGCCCAACTGGGCAAAGAGGACATGTCCAACTGGGATCCCTGAACGACGCCCGCCACCTCCAGAAGCCTCTATCTTCACCCAGCCCCTCCTCCCATACACCCCAAACGCTAGGGAAATGGGGGGCCGAGGGGAGGGTCCCACCTATAGCGTGCTAGGAACACCTGGATCCTGGCTCCTCCGCGGCTGCCCTCCGGTGCTGCTGGGAGCAGGGAGACACTGTCTGCCTCCAGCTCCTCCACCTCACTGGCTGTGTCCACCTGCAGGCAAACAGAAAGGGCCAGTCCTCTCCAGGCTCAAGGGCCAACGGCAAAGCAGGCAGGTTTCCAGAATGAGCCAGAGGACCTACTACTTTGAGAAGGGAAAGACAGCACATGCTGGACAAGGCCAGCAGCAATGAGCCTCCGTGTTTTCTAAAGCAGCACCCAAGCCAGCAGATCCTGGCAGAGCCAAGCTGCCCTGGCAAAAGGGAGTGAGTATAACCTGGATCTCTCCTGAGATCCTGGCCTCTACTGTACCATCCCAGTAAATATGACCACGTTCCCCACTGAAGAGGAAGCCAACCACTCTGATGCACAGTGGGTGTCCAACGGCAGTTTGTCTCTTTAAGGGAAAAACACGGCAAAGCACTCCGACTGTGAAGAGCTGGAAGTCAGGAGGCAGAAGGTCCTGAGAAGCCCCCGTAAGGGGGGCACCCAGGGGGCAGACAGCGCAGCCCCTCCACGGCACAGCCAAAGCCCGCACCATCGTTCCATCCCACAAGGGGGCAGCAGAGGTTGGGGCTGGGTTCCACCGCTTTCCCCAGCCCCGGTCGGCAGGGCTGCTCCTGCCTTGCCCCCTCGGATTTCTGAGGTTTAGGAAGAAGTAGAGAGAGGGACAAGGTGATCAAGCACTTGGTAATAATAATAGCGGCCACACGTTAAGCACCTACTGCGCGTCCTGCAGTAGTGCTCTTCCTTTTATCTTTTCATGTAACCCTCACGACATTTCAAGGCAGGTCCAATTAGCTCCAAAATCCAGACAAGGAAGCCAAAGCCCACTTGCCTAAAACAGAGCTGGGATCTGAATCCCAGAACCCGTGTTCTTTCTCACACAACCATCTGCTTCTGCTACAGACACTCACATGAACAGTCTCATTATATGGATCCTGGCGCCCAAGCGTCTCCCTCCATCCGGCTCAGGACTCCAGGGCCTCTGTGAGCCCCAGAGGGGTGGGGCTGGGTGGCCCAGAGTAGGGCCGGCAGGTGAGCCCTGGAGAGCAGGGCAGCCTCCACCCGAGCTCCTGGCCCATAAAGAGGAATCTGCAGGCCCTTCTCTCCCAGGGCCTGGCTCCACTTCCCAACTTGGGCCCCCACAAGGCCCAGCAGCCACCCAACCCCTGGGGACCCCAGAGGAGAATAGGGCCAACCCCAGGCCCCTCCCCAGCACTGACCTCGGGTGTGGGGCATGACTTAGGGCTGTTGTGGACGGATTCAGAGCGAGAGGAGTTGGAGAGGGACTCTGCCTTCTTGGCCGTCCTTCGAGGGACCCCGACAACGGTTGCAGGGGCAGGCTCAGAAGACTTTGGGGTGCAGCGCCCAGGAGAGCCCGGAGGGAGGTCAAGGTCTAAAGAGAAGACGGCACATGGGATCTGTGACCTGAGGAGGGACTAGGGAGCAAGGGCGGGGGTGGCTGCTTGGATATGGGGTCAGGCCCTCCATAGCCACGTTTCCTTACAAGAGGGAAATATTTGAGGAAAACTTACTAAGTAGAGGTGGAAGTGATTTACATACATTATTTCGCATGATCCTCAGAGCAGGTCAATGAAGCGCACTGAATTATTCCCATCTTACAGCTTAGGAAACCAGGGCTCACAGGTTTAGCAGCACACTCAAAATCACATGGGCTGTTAAGTGAGAGGGGCTGGGGATTCCGGATCTGACTGATGCCCAGCCCAGCTCTTTACAAACCCTTACTGCCGGCTGCTGATTCCTAGTGCCCAATTCCCAGCCATAACCACAGAGGTCTTGCTGAAGGAGGGGAGCAGTGGTTGAGATGCCTGGCCAGACTCCAGGACAGCCACTCTTGTGATCTCATTTCTCCCCCATCAGAGCCTTATTCCAGCCTGGCCCTAACTTGCCGTGTGACTTTGGGTGAGTTGTGCGCTTTCTCTGACCCTGAAGTCTCTGCTCTATACAAAAGCATTCCAGACAAAATGTCACTGGGGTCCGCTTACCTTTGGGGCCAGACCCACGGCAGGGGTGGGGGGTAGAGCAGCAGCAGGGGGGTGGTGGGTGGTCCCCAAGGGTACTGTAGCCCAAGGCAGAGGTGAGTAGATCCAAGGGGCCAGGGTGCAGGCGGAAGGCCTGGAGCTCCTGTGCCAGGAGGCTGAAGCGCTCTGTTTGGCTGCGGCACTGCTCTTCCAGCTCTCGAACCCGGACCTGGGCCAAGACCTCCCATAAGCCACCAGGCCCAGCAAAGCTGCCCAGTCCATCCTGAGCCCCCACACCAGGCTTCAGCTTCCACCCACCCAGCCCTAAGCCTGGGCACCAGCCCTCACCTGGCTGCCCCACTGCCTTAACAGTGTCTGAGCTGGGGGTGAAACACCAGAGCTGTGGGCGGCCTTCACTCCCAACCCTCCCCCAGAAGGGCTAAACCCACCCCCCACTCAGCACACCCTCACACCCCAGGCAGTGGCACTCGCTCCTTCCTGTTGCTTCCGGGCCAAAAGGAATGGCTCCCACTCCCAGCTCCACCGCCAGTATCTCCTCAGGAGTTTCTTTGGCTCTGCTGCTTGCCACCCTCTCAGTCAGTGACCCAAATCCCCAGCCTCAAGAGAGATCCTGCACAGGAGCTAGGGACATCTTTGTGGCAGGAAGGAGCCAATTCTCAAGAATTTTTCTCAAGTATCAGAAAAGTCCCAACATTTGGGACTCTCTCCTGGCCAATATCAAGAGGGTCACGGGTTAGACTGGTGAGGAACTTCCTCATGGTCCGAGGGGCTATGTTTTAGAGGAGGGTCAGCCCCGCATCTGCCAGGCACTGTGGCAGCTCTGGGCCGAGGAGGTGGCCCACACGTCCCGCAGGAATGCCAGTCCTTCTACAGGTTCTCGGGTCTGCTACACCCTCCTCTGTTCCACATGAGAGCTGGGACCACTGGGCCCTGAGGCAGGAGACCCAGCTCAGGCAGCCTGGACAGGTGCATGGGAGGGGACAACCCAGGGAGGTGGGGGGTCAGGAGGCTGTACCTGCATGGAATCCAGGGTCGACTGTGGCAGGAAAGGAAAGCAAAGAGGACAGGTTAGAACCCTTCACCCTGCGGGTCACTGCGCAGAGAGGGAGAGAGGGAGCAAGGGCCCAAGTGGACACCACCTGGTCGGCTCCCTGGACTGACTAAGCAGTTCCTAAATGGAAGGGTATTTCAGGTGAAGGCAGACTCTGGGGGTGGGGGGTAGTGGGGGCTGATGCCACCAGACCCGGGAGCCCCTGCCCAGCTGTGTCCCTGCCTAAGAAGTAGGCCACTAGTGGAAGGGATTCCCGAGGCTCTGGAGCACCTAAGGGCCCTTCCTTAACCCCACACCCTCCACACCCACACAGTCCATTCCAGCCCTCTCTGAATGTCCCTGCCTTCTCCCCAAACTGGTGTTGCTGGTGGCCACTTCCAAGGACCCTACCTCCAGCAGCTGCACAGCCCCTTCATGTTCCCTCTTGGCTTCTGCCTGGGCCTACAGGTAGGAGGAGGCAAAAGTTGGAGAGGAAAGGTGAGTAACAGGGGAGGAGAGAGAAGGAGATGGATGGGAGGGGGGAGCCGTAAGGGCAAAGCGAGGGAAGAAAAGGAAAGGGGAGATGGGAAGGGGGAGGCTGACGGCTCCTCCCTCCCAGATTCCCACCCCAGAACCATACCTCAGGTCAGAAGGTAACGGTGTCAAGGAGAGGCACGTCTGATACTGTTTCTCTCTTTCTGGGACATCCACCCTCTGGGTTTCCCTCCTACCTCTTGGGACGCTCCTTCTCAGCCTCCTTCACCTGCTCCCTTTCTTTTGCCCCTTTTGAGTGTTAGGGTGCTACAGGGCACAGGGATGGGCACAGGGCACTTCACACTCTTCGCTCTCCCAAGGAGTCCCATCTAGTCACACGACTGGACACACTGATGACTCCGAACCCTATCTCCACGGCCAACTTCCCCATGACTCCAAACCCATAGATCCAACTGTCTTTGAAGTGTCCACTTGTATGTTTAACACATAACCCAAAGTTAGCCAAGACAGGACTCAGAACTCAGGACTCCCTAACTCTCACACCTGTTGCCCCTTCATCCATCACCTCCTAGAGAGTGAAGAGCCCCACACTCCATTAGGATTTACTCGGCACATGGCTAAAAGAAGCAGGAGCTCAACTAGAATCCTATGGAGTTTTGTCAATTCCATCTCTAAAATATACTTCAAATCCTTCCACTTGTTTCCACCTGCATCGCCTGCACCCTCATCCAGACGGCCGTCATCTCCCGCCTGAACTGCAGCAGCCCCAACAGCTGACCACCTACCTGCCTCCTCACCCACTCCCCCAATCCACCCTCCGCAGTGCTGCTCATGTGATCTTCTAAAATGATAAATCAGATCATGCTACTCCCCTGCTTGGGACCTGCCAACAGTTTCCAACCCCTCAGAGAACAAAATACCCACTCTTCTTTAAGGCCCGACAAGATCTGGCTTTTGCCTATTCCTGCTGTTCTAACCTATTATAATCTAGCCAACTGGTCTGGACCCCAGTGCTCTTTCCTGCCACAGGGCATTTGCGCTTCAATTCTCCTACCTGGAGTGCTCTTCAGCCGGCTCCTTCACACCCTTAATGTATTAGAGGCCTTCCCTGCCCACCTCTCTAAAGTGGCCCCTGGCCCCACCCTAGTCACTCCGTCACACCACCCTGCTCACTTCCCCCCACCAGGGCCCGTCAGTGACTGGGGTTGCCTCACTTGCATATCTGCTTATTTGCTGGTTGTCCTGGGACCTGATCTTTCCCCACCGCTGTCCCCAGTGCCTAGCACAAAGCCTAGCACTCAGTGGGTGCTCAGTAAATGCTCACTGGATGAGCAGCTGACTGAGGAGTCCAGCAGCCTACCACCCTTCCCTCACCCCTGCCCCCACCTGCTGCAGCCTCCGGACCTCCTCCTGCTTCTCCTGCAGGCTGATCCGAGCCTGCTCATGCTCCACCTCGAGCTGCTGCCTCCTCTGGGCCACCTCCCGCATGTGCTAAAACACAAGACCTTGGGTCAAGGCCAGAGCCCGGCTCCACCATTTCTGTAGATCTAAGATGTGGGAGCTCTGGACACCATGTGTTCCAGATGCCTTCTGTTAAGAAGGAAACCGAGGCCAGAGAAGGGCAAGGCTGGTGGTGCCAGGACTGGGGCTCAGACCCCAGGGCCCCACATAGGGCACGTTCTACCGTCCCACTTTCTCCTTGCATCAGGGACCAAGACCCTCCCCCCCACCTATGCAATCTCCTCACCTTCAGCACCTGCTCCAGGCTCTCCAGCTTGCTCTGCAGGCCCTGGCTCTTGCGAAGGGCCGAGTCCCTCTCCTGTGTCACCCCCAGGAGCTGGCCCCTCAGCTCTGCATTCTCCCACTCCACCTGGAGAGGGGGGAGTGGCAGGGAGCTGGGTGTGTGAGCCTTGTCCCAGCAGCTCCCTCACCAGGGGGAATAGTACCCTTCATACTCTGGCCCAGTTCAGGGGGCACAGAAGACAGCCCCCTGCCCAGGGACCAGGGCCCCAGCGAAGCCCAGCCCCACAGCCCGTGGGCAGAACCGCTACCTGCTCTTTTTCCGTGGCTCTCCCACTGAGCCGAGAATTCTCCTCCACGAGGCGGGCATTCTCGTTCTGGGCTTCTCTCAGCTGCAGTTCCTGAGAGACCAGGGGAGCTCTGGGCGGGGGTCTGGCACCTACACCCCTCCTCTCCCCACACAGAGGACCCTGCCCTCCCAGACAAGGTCTTCCTCCCCCACCTGGACCCTGCGCCAAACAGGACAGGAGAGCCCCGAAGGACAAGAAGGGTGAAAGCAGAGCTGAGAGGGAGCCCACCACCTGGCTGGCCTCGGGGAGGCCCTCGGGAGCTCACCAGCTCCTCACATCGCCTCTGCTTTTTCCGGGCTTCCTGCTCCAGGCTCTCGCATTTCTTTCGCTTCTTGCTGAGCTCTGACTCCTGTGGGGTCAGAACCAAGGGCTCCTCATGTGAGAAGGCAGACCTGCCCACACCTGGTCGCCTCCAGCCCTTGACCTGGGACTTACCAGCTGCTGCACCCTCTGCTGTTTCTCTGGCTCCCCTAGGCCCGTGGGTGGGTTTTCCACATCCTCTTGGGGCCTGGCCTGCAAACGCAGGGGGCAGTGGGGAGGCTGGCACCCAAGAACAGGGCCTCAGGGCAGCCTGCCCCTCTGCCCAGGCTGTCTGTGGCAGGCTCCCATGCCATCTCACGGTCAGCAAAGAGATCCCTGCCCAGGAATGGGGGCTGTAGGGAAGGGGGTGCTGCCTGCCCATGCCTCCAGCTGATGTGGGAGTGCAGAGGCTGTGCCCCTGTGTCCTCCAGACATACTGCTTTGAGATCCTGAGACCCATGTGTGCCCTGGGAGATGGGTCCCTTATCCAGGCCAAAGCTTTCCCTTTTTAGCTTCCAACAGCAGCCCTGCTCTGCACTCAATAACTGTCCTGGGTGTCCTTCAGTGACTGGCAGAGAACTAGGAGGCTGCCTGAGCCCCCAGGGATGCGGTGCTCCCGGAGCTAGGAATTCTGGATCATCCGAACCTGGGCTTTGCCTAGAGCAGTGCAAGCCTGGCCAGACCCTCCTCCTAGCTTCCCCCAAGCCCACCCTGTCGCACTTCAGGTTTATCTGTGCAAACTCTAGGGGAGGACAGGCCTTGATGGGAGCCGCATCTCCCTCCCTGGGCCAAGCAGAGGGGCAAAATCTGAGCAAGAAGGACCCCCACCCCCACCCCGCACCGAGGCCTCGGTCCCTATGGAATCCACCTTCTCCCACCCCTGTTTCCAGAACGAGGTGAACCTAGGTGCCGACCCAGTAGAGAGGATGGAGAGGAGCCAGACCTATAACTTCTGGGGGTCCGGAGTGGGCTCCCAAGCCCTCGCGACAGAGGCCGCCTACGCCCAGCACCCAGCGAAGATCGCTCGTACCTGGAGCCGAGGGGGACGCACCGCCACCCCCGGGGAGCCAGGGCCGGGCCTGGAGGACCAGGCGGGAGCTGAAGGGGGCGTCCCCGCGCTGCGGCGGCGGCGGCGGCGGCGGGAGGCGGCGGCGCGGGCTGGGCCCCGGGCGGCTGCCAGGGCAACCGCGGATTTGCGGCCGGGCCGTACCACTGGCGGCGCGGCAGGGGCGACGGGGCGGGCCCCGTGGGGCGCAGGCCTGCGGAGGGCGGACCCCGAGTCGCCCGGGTCCGGCTCAGCGCAGGTACGGGCGACCCTGCCCCCTGGGGTCGGGAAAGCTCCCCAGCCCTTGGAGCGCGCACGCCACCACCGAGTCCTCGGGGCTCCGAGCGCTGTGCAGGGAGAGATACCAGAGCCTCCCCCACCCCCATCTCCGGACGCCCACACACCTGCCCTGGCGCCAGAGCTCACCTCTCCCGGGGCGCCGGGGGCGGGCGCCCCTGCTCTGGCCGGGGCAGCGGGGCCCGGGGGCCGGGGCGGCGGGGGTGGCTCCTGCTGGTTGCGCAGGGCGATCTGCCTCTGCAGCCGCAGCACCTCCCGCTGGGACTCGCGGAGCAGCCGGTCGAAGTCCCTCACGTGGAGCCACTGGGGGCCCTCCTGGTTGGGGGACACGGAGAGGAGTCAGGCCTAACCCTCGCCCGCCCCCCAGCATCCCCGGCGGAGCCCGCGCTGCTCGGTGCCGGAGCGGCTCCGATGCGCGGGAACGTGCACAGCCTCCCATGCATACATGCCTGGCCATAGGTGCACGCGTGCACAGCCACATGCTTCCGCGAGCCCGTGTGCAGACCGTCAGAGTAACTCATTTACTGGGCACTCACGGTGTGCCCGGCACTGTGCTAAAATGCCTTGTGAACATCGCTCCACACAATTGTGAGGTATGCGTGGATTCGTACAGCCAAACCCGCTGGCATACAGCCTGAAGCCTGGAGCACAGAAATTCCCAGGTCTGGGATTCATAGCTCCACCCCCTTCAGTTCAGGCTCCTTCTCCCCGCTCCCACCTGGGCCGTTGCCAGGGGAACCTACTCCCCAGCAGCTTCTACCTTCCCGCTTCATTTGCATCTCATCAACATCTCGTCCACATCCCACCAGCCAGGCAGGTGGCCCTGCAGAGGGCTGAACTGGAAGGGATGACCAGGGCCTCCTCGCACCTTGCCAACCAGGGTGAGCCTGGCCTGCAGCTCCCTGCACTCCCGCTGCAAGGCAGCAATCTGCTTGTCCTTCGCCAGCAGGGCGCTGGCTGTCTCACTGAGGTCCCGGGCTCGCTGATGGGCCAGGGCCTCCCGGCACAACTCCAAGCTGGCCCCAGGACGGGGCACAGGGGCACTCACCTGGCCAGAGGAGGAGTAAGGCCAACGGTCATCTGAGGGCTGGGGCACTTCTCCCCACTCCTCAGCTCCGCCCAATGGAGGGATTCGGATGAAAACCTAGAAGTACGGCCTCCTGCTTCTACCCTGTATCTGGGGCTTTAGGGGACCACTAGCCTCACTTGACCCCATCCCAGCAATTCTCAGACAGGACTGGAAGGGTTAACTCCACATCCTAGTTTAAGCCCAAAGGCTGCTGCTAATTGAGGGCTGCCACTGTCATGGGTCTCCATCCCTGCCCCCACCAGCCCTTCACCCAAAGATGAGCTCAGCGGGAGGCTGCAGCCAGCACCAGCACGTGGTAATCCAGAAACCTGCTCCCCGCCTGTTCAGGAACTCCCAAACCTTCCCTCCCTCCTGTAACTCCAGAAACCCTCAGCCTCCTAGCCCAGCCAGCATTTGCCCTTTCTACACCATGGCCCCTGCGTTCCCGCTTTCCTGGGTGCCAGGAGTCCATGACTCCCGAACCCCAATCCCTCAGGCCCAGCCTGGCTCCCCTCTCCCTGGTCACCCAGCCTCCATCCAGCAGCCTCCCATCCTCACCACCTTCAGGTTAGTCTCCTGCAGCTTCCGGGCCCTCTCCTCCAGACGCTTGGCAATGACCGCCAGCTCGGCATTCTTCCGCTTCAGCCTCCGCACCTTCTCCTCTGTCTCAGGGAAGCTGCTCTTCCTCTGACAAGGGGTCAGCCAGAATTGGGGTGTGCGGGGAGCACCCCACAAACCCAATCCTAACTGTCCAGGACTTGAATTGGAGCCCTGGGCTCACAGTGGAGTCCTTGGGTACGCTAAGTGGGGGTTCACCCTCTCTGCATCTTGGGATCATATCACTTCCATGCAGCCCCCACTTGGAGGGATGCTTTATGGGATGAGGAGGGCACTGAGGCAGAGGGCTGGGGTGTCTGAGTCTGCCTTCTCCCAGCCCCAACCAGGACCCAGGACTCTCTTTCCAAGCCTCACCAGCATCTGATTTTCCTCCTTAAGGATGGCACAGCGCTGCTGCAGCTCCCCCAGGGCCCTCAGCAGCTCCGGATTGGGCCTGTCCCCAAAGCCCATGCTCAGCTTGCCCTGGCATGGGAAAGGACAGGACACGGCACCTCAGAAACACACCCTGCTTAGTCAAAGCCCTCCTATGGAAGCATCCTGCCCCCCAATGGTCTAAGGAGACATGGAGACGAGAAGGTTCTCCCCCATGTCCTAGGCCTTCAGAGGGGAGCATGGGAGGCCTAGAAGGGGCCCCCACCGGCCTCCCCTAGCCCTGAGACCCTCTCTGCTAGTCCCCAGTTCTTTCCATCTCTGCCCATTTCTCCCTGGGAAATGCCAGCTCAAGCTCCCAGCCCCACCCCTCCAGGCTCCTTCTGGCTGCTCTGGCCCCTTGCTTCCCCCAAAGCCCTGGTCCCTCCATCTTCTATAGGAGGCTGCTCACACCTACCCCAAACCTTGTCCTTCCTGGCTCAACCCAGCACTGAGCCCCCTCCCCTGAATCTGCTTCCTCTGGTCTCTGATTCCACCATACACCCCCACCACCCCCACCTCCCCCAGGATCCTCCAGCCCCCAAGGACAGAGACTCTCAGAGGAAGAGACACAGACAGACAGACTGTTAAAGAAAGACTCACGGAGGGAAGGGGCAGGGGCAGGGCCAGATGTAGACAGACAGGCAGAGAGTCAGAAGGACAGACATATGGCAAAAAATGGAGCCACTGAGATTCCTGCCCAGAGAAGGGATGACACACAGTCACAGAGAAGGACCCACAGACAGAGACAGGCCAGGAGAGGAGGAGTGGGCAGCGGGGTTACATATCGTGCCCAGGCTGGAGGGCGCCAGTAGAGGCCCCAGCTTGGAGACCCCAGCCCTCCCCAGCTCCCTTACCTTAGGGAGAGCCTCCACCTCCTCGTCCTCCAGCCTCGGGCAGCTGGGTCTGGAGCTTGCTGCTTGGTGCCCCAGGCTGCTCAGCCCGGTTTTGGTTCCTTCAGGGTCAATGCCCCCCATAGCCCCGGGGCTCTGGGCTCCCTCAGGCTCCGGCTCGGAGCTCTCCCCGGGCCTCAGCTCTCCAACCTGCCCAGCTGCCGGAATCTCAGCAATGCTTGGGGCTGCGCCTCCGGGTTCGCTCCCCTGGCCTGGAGTCCAGTTCTGCCAGGCGGGCAGGGCCCACGGCTCCATGGCTCTGGGGTCCCCCAGCTGTGGGAGAGGTGTCAGTTGCTCCATGATACTGCCAAGGGGCCCCAGGACCCAGGCCGGGGGACATCACCCAGCCAAATGGAGGGGCTGGCGAGGGTCATGCCAGGCCAGACCCTTTCCTCTCTGAGCTCTTGGCTTCACCGAGGCTCCATCCGAGGTTGGCTGTTCTTCCTCACCCACAAAGGAGGCTGCAGGAGTCCAAGCTTCCAGAGCTGAAGCTAGGGGTATGCGAGCTATGTTTGCTCGTGGCTATGTGTGTGCGCGGGTGTGTGGAGGAGCGAGGGTGTCCCCGTGGGGGCAGGGAGGATGTGCAGAGGCCACCAACAGCAGCGCCTGGCTGAGGGTTTGTGTGTGTCTCCAGCCCTGTCTGTTCAGGTCAGCGCTGTCTTGTGTGTGTTTGGAGGACAGGTGCCCCCACTCGTGTGTGCTGGGGGTAGCGGCTCTGTGTGTCACCGTCTGCCTGTTTCAGAGTTACCAGTTGTTTCTGTATGTGTGTGGGTGTCTGGATTGCAGGGCTGTGGCAGTGTGTGATGCTGTCACTGGTTGTGTCTGAGCAGCTCAGTGTTGTGCAGCCGTGTGCATCGGTGTCATTGTGTGTCCGTCAGCGTCTGTGAGTCTGGCTATCCATCACGACCCTCAGCCTGGCTAGGGTGTGCGGGAGCTGCTGGGGGTGATCCTCGACCGTCCGCTGTGGTCCTTTATCTCCTGCCCCTCTCTCTGCTGCTGCTCTCCCGCTTGCTGGGCAGTCGGCTGGTCCTAAGGAGGCCTGGGTCGGTGGGCTGCTTGCCTCATAGTCTCTGTCCCTGCTGGCCTCAGCTCTGGGGACTGCAAGGGTCCCCTACAGTCCCGGAGCCCCGAGACGGTGGGCGCAGAGGAGGGCTGAGCCTCAGAATGGGGGTGATGAGCAGGGGAGAGCCAGCCCTCCCCTCCCCCTCCCTGTCTTCTCCCGCCCACCAATAGGAAGTCGGCTGCTGGTTTCCATGGTGATGGCGCTGGACTGGTGGGCTGGACCAGCAGGCAGGGTCGGGACCGAGGGAAGAGCAGGTTCCTCACAGGATCCCAGCCCAGTACCCGCTACATGTGGCCTCCCACCCCTCTTCCCCACACGCCCCTACGCCTTCCTTGTACTGAGGCGAGGGGGCTGCAGATGGTGCTCCCCACATCGGCCCCAGCCCAGGACCAGTAGAGACAGAGACAGGAGGCGGTATGACAGATAGACAGAGCCAGCCATGAAGAGGGGCAGGTAGAGAAAAAAATGGGATTTGAGATGAAACAAAGAGAGAGAGAGACAGAGACAGAGACAGAGAAATCAAAAGAATGAAAACAGGAAGATAGAAGCAGAGACAGTGATAGAAACTGACTGAGAGAATTGCTTCAGCTTCCTCCTGGCAGACTTCATTTCGGGGGCAATCTGGCCTTCTTGCGCCAACAGGGGGGACAACACAGGCTGTTGGGCTGGCTTTGCCCCAAACGGCAAGGAAGTTCATCTTCCGTCTAACCTTAGGCCTTTGTGCTATGGGAAAATGGCTTTGGGGGACAAGGACATGGGAACTCTCCTACCCACAAGTCAACTTGTATGTGGGGGCGGGGGCCTAGATGGGGTCCCCAGAGACAGGGGTGTTGGGAGGGGCCTCAGAGAGGCAGCCCCTTTCCCCTCTGAACGTGGGACTCAGTCCAACCGCACACAAGCCAGTCTCTGCCGAGGTTGGGGGCCCTCGTGTGGCACCCTTGGGGAATAGCGGCAGCAGCACTGAACCACAGGGCCCCTGCGTGTGGGCTCCACCCAGGCTGACGGAACAGCCGAGGAGTTCATGGGGATGAGGTGACATCCTCACTTCCCTAAAGTAGTGTGTAGATCAGCATGTGCACCTCTACACGCATGTCGCTGGTTTTTATGTCAGGGGACATATGCATGCCATTATTTGCAGGTATGCGTATAGAATAGGCATATATTTATGTCAGTGTGTGTGGGAGGGGGCCGTTGTATTAGTTTATGTGTGTACACAGAAGCATGTATGTGTGTATGCGTGCTCTTATGTTTCTGTGGGTCTCATTGGGTATATATGCGTGCATGTTTCTACGTGTGTGCCATTGCATACATGTCTGCTCGCCACAGGGCGTGCTATTCTGTGTATTTGAGGGAGGACTTCGAGTGTAGAAATTACAACACGTATGTCACAATACATGTATATGCGTGCCGTTACATGACATTACACAACACATAATGACACACTCTCATATAGTCATGTAAGTATATGTAACGACAATGACATGGCTTTATTTAGATCTGTGTATCTAGATATACGGGCCACCATGTATCTATTGTATATTTATAATCATGTATGAATGTGTCAGTATAAGTGAGTGTGTATGGAGCAAATGTGTTTGTTACATGAATATCACTACGTGTTTGTCTGCTCTTCTATGCGTAGCACACATCGTACGTGTTTATATCATTGCATGTGTGTATACTATTGAATATGTATGTGTCCTGAGTGTGACTATATCTGTGGGCCATTATTTGACATGCCAGCCATGTCACGTGTGTTATGCCACTGTGTGTGGGGTCCTTATGTGGAAATGCACATGCATGATTGTGTATGCTTTGTATATGAGTATCTGTGCCCTTGCTTATCTACAAGATGCTTTGTGTGTGTGCCACAGTGTGTTTATACCCAATTCTTACACCACCAAGGACCCACTGGACTTTCCTGGATTGGAACTGGAGGTTGGCCGCCTTCAGTTTAGGGGTGTAGAAAGCAAGTAGAGGTCAGGGCAGGGCCAGAGCAAAGGAAAAAAGTAGGAGGGCCCCTCATAACCCCTCCCCTCCATGTCCTGCCCCCTTTCCTGGGTTTGCAGGGAGGTCTCACCACCCCACCCCACCCCACCCCACCCCACCCCTGACCCTTCCTTCCCCCCCAGGCTGGCCAGGCCAGGCCAGGCCAGAGGTCTCTTCTGGTCTCACAGGCAGGGCCAAGACCATTTCTCTCAAGGGAGTGGGTGATTCTCCTTCCCAACCCCTCTGTGTCCCCACCCCATCCATGTGCCTGCTAAGCCCACTCAGCAACCTCCTCCCCCCCCACCCCTTCCCGGCCCCGTGCCACCCAGCAATAGAGTCTCAGACAAAACAGAAGAAGAGTCCATTCTTTATTAGTGTTGGGATCCCCGGCACCCCCCTCATTCCCCTCCATCTACTCTCCTTTTCAGCCTCTTCCTCGTCCTGGCATTCTGTCCACTTGTGGCTGGACCCCTGCGCGGGGGGCCTCTCCATAGCTGCGACAAGTCCGAATGTGCAGCCCGCCCAGACCTCTGGGCGGCAGAGGAGCTGATGTGGAATTTTCCTGGTTGGCCAGAACCAGGAGGGACAATGCCGTGGGGGGCAGTGGAGGCCTTTCAGAGATCTGGGCTGGGTCGGGAAGGTGCCTGAGGGGCTCACCTGTCACACACACGATCCTGAGCGTGGAGAAAGTCGGCGGCGGGCGGCGGCGGCGTGGTCTCCGAAGCCCACAGTACACTCATCCATAAAGTAGGAAACACTACACCCTCCAGTGCTGTTAGTAGTGCTTTCTACTTTATGGGTGACTGCACTGTCTGTCTGTCCGTCTGCGAGTACTCTTCAGGCCGCCCGCTCCTCCTCCTGACTCCTGCTTCGAGAGCCCCCAGCCCTCCCTGTGGCTTCCTAAGACCCTGCCACCCTGCCCTGTGGCCCCCAGAGGGCCTTCTCTGGGCCTTGTGGGCGGTGACTCAGCATGGCGCCAGACCTTGCCTCCTCCACCTCCCTCCCCCCACTTCCTCTTTGGCTCCCTCTTCCCTTCCCCCTAGAGCTCCACCCCATCCCCCCACTTTTGGAAACACTCAGGTAGAGGCCATAGCTACTCTGGTTCTGACCCCCGGTTCTGACGCCCTGGGTGACCCCTTCCAGCCACACTACCCACCCTCCAGAGTCCAACTGAGGCAGCCACAGCTTCCTCCCACCAAGGCCTCTGTCCCCAGCCTCCTCACCAGCCCAAGGCCCTGACTCCCTCATCATCCAACAGCTCCCTAGGCAGAAGCCCAAGGCGATCACAGCAGAGGTGGTGGCCATGTTGGGGGGAGGGAGACACTGAGTGCCTCTCAATGACACCGAGTCCCACTTTTCAGCCTCCAGACACCCCCTGCTATCCCCACCCTACTCTCCGGCCCTTATCCGTTGAAGCCCTGGACCCTTCCTTTCGTCATCTGGGGCCAGGAGCCATTTTACCTTCCTTGTCTAGAGGGAAGTCAAGACCCAGGATTTTGAGCAGCTGTCCCACCACGAAGGCCAACAGACCTGAGGGTTATTGCACCTCTTTGCCTAGAGCTTCCCTAGTAAACCCTGGCACCCAATTTCTCAAAGTCCTTCCCCTAAGTGTCTCCACCCAGAGCCTGCAACCCAAAACCCTCATCACCCCTTGAAGCCAAGAGTTGAGGAGCCCCTGGTTGGGGCTGAAGTGAAGGTTCAGATCCTTACCTGATGCTGCAAGGCCCAGCGGAGCAAGCCCTGTGCTCCAGGCTCTCAAGTGGGGTTCCCTTCAGGGCGGGCAGGGCTTATAACCCCGAGGCCACGTGGGCCAGATCTCAGGGCACCCAACGGTCTTGGAGCCCGCCCCCACACCGCAGCGGAGATTAGCGTGCCCCTCCCCTCCCTGGGGAGGACAGACTGACAGGAAACCAGAGACAAGCCTGGGTATTGGCGGGAGGGGGGCTGAAGAGACCATCTCACACACCCTGGACAGGTGGCTTCCGGGACCCCGGGCCTGCCCTTCCCCCATGGCACCGAGTCCAGGGGATGGTTCAAGAGCCTGGGACTGACTCAGGGTACTGGGGGTGACCCTAGGAGATAAGGACTCCCTGTCAGAGCCTTTGGTGAGTGCCAAAAACACAGGGTCCTGAATGCAGCATAAGAAAAAAGGACCTTTTTTTTGAGCTCCACCCCCATGACCCTAGCCCAGAAAACTCCCTTCCCTTTGGGACAGCAGTGACATTCAGACCAAGCCATGGCTCCTCTGTATGTATTGTCTAGAGAGGCCACAAAGGTATAGATGCATGAAGGGAGGTCCAGGCCAGCACATCACAATATCCTTCACATAGTCAGAGGCTTCAGCACCCCACAAAGCGACCCCTCCCCCAGACCCAGCCTCTGGAAGACCAGGCCTGTGCCCTCGGCACGACACAGAGGTCACACTCGGGTCAGGTGGACCTGTTGGCACTAAACTGGATGTTTATGCTTCCTTGGGGTCCTGGAAGGCCTACAGGGATAGGAGGGCAGGGCAGAGCAGTGGTGAGGACCAGGGTCTAGGACAGGGCATAGGTGTCATTGGGCTTGGAGGAGTGAAGGGAAAGAGACTCCGAGGGGAGGTTCTGGCAGCCACCGGATGTGGGCAGGGGGCCCGCCCACCTGCGTGCCACCCCCGCTTTCCCCATGGGGAAGGCAGGAAACTGCCCATCCCAGGGCCCCTGGCTGGGGGTGGGGAGCAGGGTGGGGGGCTGGGGCATGCATTTTCCCCAAGGTTCTCCAAGCCTCTCAGTGGGCTTGTTTCTGGAATCAGGAGGAATAGATTAGGGGAATGGGAGGGTGGTAGGCGTGGACAAGAATCACCCAGTGACTCCTTCTCAGAAGGCCATGGGCCTCTTCTCTGGGACCCCCATTCAAGGTCAGGCCCACACAAACTTCAGGGAACTCTTAGATTCAAGGGCCAAAAGAGGATTGACATGGAGTAGGGACCAGTGGGGAGATAGATTGCCTCTCATTCTTTCCTTCAGGAAAGGCGATCCTCAACCTGGAAAATTATTATCCATCCCAGGCCCCTAAATGGGATGGAGAAAAGGAGAACAGGGCCCTGCATCCACTGGGATCTGAAGAGACAGTGGTGAGAAGGGCAAGCTGGCCAGAAATGGGACAGTGCTCCTTTAACAGACCACCACTGCTTCAGACCCTGGGTGGAGGGGAAGTGGCTGCCCTTGACGATAAGAGGATAAGAATATCAAAGTTGTGCAGTAACCTGAGTTCCTGGACCCCCACCCGTCAGGGCCCCTCCTCCTGGAGCATCTTGCCCTCCCACCACCACCCTGTGCCTGGAGTGCCCCTGGAGCTATCACCTCAGAGGCATGTTGTCCCAGCAGACTAGAGTCACAGACTGGAATCCAGGGGCATGGCTTCAGGGCTCAGACCTGCCATAGACTCCTTCCACATGTGACCTGCAGCAAGTCGGACCTGAGGTTCCCTCCCAGGGACCCACACGTCCCTCAACAGTCTCCCAGCCCAGCCCCTTTCCTGTCCTGAGCAGGGTGAAGTTGTCCCTGATGCCTGCTCCCTGTGACAACAGAGGCTGCTTTTCTTTTATATGTCCTCACTGCTCAAGGCCAAAGACCACCATTGATTATTATTATTATTATTTTTTTGTAGGAGAGAGACTGAGACCCAGCCTGTCTACCCCAGAGCTTCTGGAGTCAGGAGGTTTCTGGAGGGCTGGGCTTTTGCTGGTTCCCATCTTGATCCTGAGGCTGGGGTTGAAGAGAGGTGGAACAGAGGTGGGGCTCAGTGTCGCTGCACACTGAACTTCTCTCCCAGCCCAGCAATGGCTTCCAGCACTGATGGGCCCCAAACCAGGAGAAACAGGACAGGGCCCAAGACAAAATCAAGGACCGGAAGGGGCCGGGTCTGAAATAAGGACACACAGACCACAGGAACCACCCAGGTGACTGGAACAGGAGCACTGGACTGGAAGTGTGCTCCAGGCTGGTACAACCCATGTTTGTCCTGCATGACTGAGCAACAGGCACCTGAGGGAAGAGCAGTGGGTGCCTGCGCAGACACACACACACACATACACACACACACACGGACACGGACACACAGGGCCCAAAGGGCCCAAAAGATTCACAGTCTCCTTTCCAGAGAAACACAGCGGGCCCAGAGCCGCACAGACATGCTGTGGGTAACAGCCCAGCTCAGGCCTACACACACATCTGGAGGAAGCCCTGCGGCACATCCGGGACACCTGTCTCCTCCCCGGAAACACTCAGGAAGGTTCACTTGGGAATCTGAGGCCAGCACTTGGCAGGGTGACCGGAGGGACCTGGGGATGGCTTCAGAACACAGGCACCTCTGTGTGCGAGGTGGGACTCCCGCTCCTGCCCCCAAGGCTGCCTGTCGCCTCAGTCCACTGGGATGAGAGACGATGGCCAGAGGCTGAGAGAAGAGGTGGTTGAGAAAGGATGCCTCTCTTTGTGGAGGAGAGGGGCTGAAGCTGAGTCTTCAAACTCCGCCCCGTGGCAGTAGTCAGGGCTCCTCCAGACACTCACTGGGCAGCCTCGCGTTTGGACTCTGCTAGGAAGTGTCCTCCACAGTCCTCCCCAGTCCTGACACTCTTAGACCAGGGATCATGTTCCTGCTCAGAGGTAACAACAGGGGAGGAGGAAGTAGGGACCAGGATAAAAGGTGTAGAGGTGGGGCAGAAAAAAAGAAAGTGGACAGCCTTTCACCAGGTGACGGGGCTGAGGCCACCGCGGTCTGGGATCCTGGAGGACTCCAGGCTCTCGACCCCTCACTCCTACACCAACCTCGCTGACCTAGGATGCAGCCATCTTTGTGTGCCAAGCTGAGGCTGCGAGTAGGTAAACGTGGGCCTGAGGAGAAAAGGGGATGGGACCTGTTTTCAGGGACTCTCAGTCTGAGACAAGACACAGATACATATGAAGGATATGTGAGTTTTATGTGTTGGTGCGAGAGCAATTTGTACCAAAGCAGGCACAGAGCTTCAGAGCTCCTACCTGAGCAAGCACTGAATTTGAGAGGTGAAGGAGAACACACCTCCACACCTCCACACGTACCTACATCTTTCAAAATTACGGCAACGGGGGCAAATTCGTCCTGGGGGGGGGGGGAGGGTTGAGGGGTCCACAGGGCTGCCCTGACCGATGCTGCAGTGGCGACCTCAGAGTCACAGGGGGCCCATCAGATAAGGCTTCCTGGAGAAGGCACGCACAGATGAAAGAGCTTTGGAAAGAGAGGGGATAGGGCAGAAGCTGACTGGCCAAGGGGGAGAAACAGGGGGAAATGAGTCTTTTGAAGGCCTAACACTTGCAGAGGAGAGCAGGCCCAGCAGCTGGAGAAATGACGAGGGCATTGTCTGCACATGAAGGCAGAGAGGAAAACCAAGTCTTCCCTGCAGCTGCTCAGGTCTGGGGCCTTGGCAAGACAGGCAGGCCGAGATGGCAGCCCAGATAACCTGCCTTGTGAGGAGACAACAAGACAGAAGCCACAGGACCTAACCACTCACAAACAGGAAGTCAGAAGGCAGAGCAGGCCCGCCCTCAAGGGAGCACAGGCAGGGGGGATGGGGGGACACGCCTGGCTACAAAGGATGGAAACTGAGCCCCTAGCATTACAAAATGGGACTAAAGAAAATTGGAGTCGGCAGTCCCAAATGTGGGGGCCTTTCACCACCCTCCCTGGAAGGGCTGCTAAAGGAAGCAGATTCTGAGAAAAGGAAGTGCCTCAAGAACCTAAGACAGCTCCTGTCCCTTGCAGAGGTCAATTCAGCACCTAAGAAGGTCCCCCGACTCATCTCAAAGCCTTGGGGAGTACCAGTAGTGCGGAGAGGACTCCAGACGAGGAGAGTAGGCAAGTTTCCCCCTCAGCCCTGTCTGCACTGCCCAGACATCCTGCAGGGTCAACTTCATGCTCTCTTGCTCTACTGGGGTGAGAGGCAGCTGCACTGCACCCTGGGAGGCCAGCTCTGCTCTAGGACAGGGTTCTGGCTCAGCTCTCCAGACCATAGTATTCAAGGCCTTTTAAGCATCAAGGTCAGGGAGTAGTAACCTAGCCTGAGTCAGAAAACTGATCTGCAAGCCCAGAGAGAGGCAGACGGCAGCCTGAGGTCACAAAGCAAGTTGAGGCCAAGTTCTGGGTTTCTTCCACAGCATCTGGGAAGAGGCAGGATGGGCTGGGTAGGAAATGGGGGGTGGGTGTGAGGAAGAAAATCACCCCGACAACTGCTGTGGGAGGGGCCATGAAACCAGATGGCCACTGGGATCTCCCAGGGACACAAGCAGAGAAAGCACCCTCCTGGCTCTCTCCAACACAGGTGCTTGGTTTAACTTGCTGCATCTGCTCCAGATTTAACCTCTACCAATAAACTCTGTGTTCGTTTTGTGTGTGTGTCCCAAGAGCTGGGACCAGGTAGGGTGTCAGTGCCCGGAACCCACTATGATCTCTCATCAGCCTAACTCCCTACCCCAACACCAGGACCACTAAACAGAAGGCAAAACCAGGAGGCAGGGGTCCCTACTAGGGGCCCAGGCCCCACCCTGTGGCTATTTACAGTAGAACTTTGGACCAGTCACAGAATCTGACCCCCAACCCCTAGTTCTTTGTTTATTCACCTATAAAACTGAGGAGGAGGTTGACCAAGGACCTATTTGTACTCTGGAAAGTTCTTAAAAGCAAGGGGCCCTAGGGACCTTGGAGGAGGAAGCAGCAAGGTCTGTGTTCCAAGACCTGCCCAGCTACTGGGTAGCTGATGGATTTCCCCAGCTGGCTCAAGAGCAAGAGCTCCCATTACTCAGAGAAGGCAGGTGGCTGGGAAAGGATCTAGAGCAGAATCCTCCCCTTATCTTGGCTGGGAACAAGGGACAATGGGCTGGGGTGGGGGGGGGATATTCCTTAGTCCATCTATCTCCTCCTGCCAGCATTCTGCCCCCCCCCCCCCCCACAGCATTCCTCATATCCCAGGGACAGCTGGAAAGGTAGAAGGCGAGGTCAGCACTGTGCACTGCTCTGGGCTCACTTTCTTCTTTCACTCCCACGTTGCACACACAGAGCTGAGGGGGAGGGCAGCAGCCAAGGCCTCTAAAGAACTTTATAAAACACATTCAGTCTGAATCTCATTTGATCCTCACACTGAGCCAGTGATGTAAATGATGGTATCCCCAACTTAGAGATGAAGAACCGGAAACTCAGCGAGGTTAAGTTTCACCTTCCTGAAAACCAACCAACAGTCTGCATCCCATTTCTCTCCCCTAAAGGATTTCAATTCAAAGTGCCTCTGAGAAGAACCAGACCCCAGAGGGTTACCCAACAGAGAGGGGAGATGTGGCCTACATCTGCTCACCTACCCAGCCAGAAAAGGGGATTGGAAAAAGCGGTGGGAGGAACTCGGGCAGACGTCCCTGCTCCCCAGGCTTGCGGGGGGGGGGGGGTGGGGCGGGGGGGGGGAAAGGGAGGCAGAGGGCTCTAAATGGGTGACCGAGTGGTCTACAGAATCTCTCCAACAGCAAATGGCACCCCCAGCCCCTTCCCTGGGAGCCTGTTAGGCAGTCAGATGAGGGAGAATTGGCCACGAAGGCTGGGGCCCCCAGCAGCCACAGCAAGCAGCTCACAGCCCTGGAGCCGTTAAAAAATGACTCAACCAGAAAGTGCGTTTGAAGCGACGCCTGCCAGGGCCCCAGAGCCAAACCTCAAAAAGACGAAGTGAGAGAGAAGAGCCTGTGGGGGCCAGGCTGGGGGTGGAGGCCCGGCCTGGAGCCGGCCTGGCCAAATAAGGGCAAATGCTCCCAGGCTGACCAATGGGGCGCGTGCAACCACGTCATGGGGCTGTGGCTGGAGGGGCGGGGTGAGAGGCCTGGGGCAAAATGGGAGCTGGGGACTGGGGCAGGGGGCCCAGGCCCACCAGGAAGGGTCCAAGGGTGAGTGAGCCTGAGAAGGTGTTGAGAGGCCCTCATCCCCATCCCCTACTGATGTCAGTAGACCCCCGCCCACTGAAAGCCCCACCTGCAGGCTGGGGCTCAAGGGGGCAAAAGGAAGACAAAGAGGACCCCCTCACCTCTGTCCCAGTTATGGGCCCTAGGTCCCCATCTGCCATGGCAGAAATCGAGAGAGGCCGTAGGACAGCTGGGCTGACACACCAGTGTAGCCTTATCCGGCTACTGACCTTGGGCAAGTGATAGAACTGAAACTCAGTTTTCTCATCTGTGAAAGGGGAATAATGCCTCACAGGTGGTACTGAGGATCAGAGGCAATAATGAAAGTGGCCACTTTTGAACCTGGTAATTGCCATGCTGATACAGTAGATTATTAGAAGCCCAAAAACTGCTTCTCACTCAGATTCTTACCTCCCAATTGCTGTGAAAGATCCCTTTGCAAGGACACCATGTGGTTCTCAGTTTGGGCCTCTGATGTCTCTAGCAGGGGAGGAGAGGTGTGGAGGTCAGAGGTGTCCTTCTAATCTAAGCCTAGTCCCTCCTGCTGCAGAAGCAGAACAGACACTCTTTCCTCAGGCTCATTCACGAGGGATGTGATGTGCCCACCTTGACCTCCTGCACCCCAACTTCTCTGCCTGGCCCCACTGAGCTCCACACCCTGCCCCCATCTCCCTACTCCCCTGGGATGCAGGGCTGAGGAAGTGAGTCTATTCAGCTGCCTAGAGAAAGTGCCAGTGTCTCAGCTGTCAGCACAGGGTGGGGGCAGCTGCTGGCTTCTACCAGGACCTGTGATCACTCCTTGCCCCAGGCCTCTGCAGCCCCAGTTGGGACCACCGCCCAGGAGGAAAGCTGGGTGATGGCCACCACCCTCTTCCTCTCTGTAGAGTCCTTCTTTCTCCCAAGCACGGATTTGCATTTCCCCCTCTGCCCTCTGCTACTCAAGCCCCCAGGGAGAGGGTGACCGTTAAACCCCTTCCTCTGCTAGTGGCCCCAGAGCACTCACTTCCTTCCAGGTATTTTCCGGGATGGGGGGAAGGGTTGAAAGAGTGGCAGTTGTCAGGTTTGGGGAAGAATGAGGAATCCATTTTGGAGAGAAGCTGGGGTGTTAAGCAAGCTCTCTCTGTAGCACAAGAGCTCAGTGTGGAGGAAAGAGTGCATAGGCAGGAAGCAGCACATAGGAGTTCTCAAAATGGGCCTGCCAGGCCCCTGACTTCTTACAGGCCCAGGCCTCCATCTGTGGGATGGACCCCCCAAGGAAAGCTTGGGCTTTATGTCCTCTGTCCATGACCCCATGACACCTGCCCTCCACTCCGGGAGGAGTATAGGGAATACGGGTGGGTGCCAGAAGTCTGGAGGAAAGAGGTTTTCTGTCACATTTCTCAGAGGATCTGGCATCTTGGTGCCAGCAGCACAGGGCAGTTTTCTCTGCACTCAGTTCCTGCTTTCTGGGATCTTAAAGTAAAGAGAAACAGAAACATCTGTAGGCAGAAGGCACCAAGCCAGGCAGTGTAGAACATATAAAGTAGCAGTGACCCCTTTGGGGTCAGACTGACCACTGTCTCGTGCTCAGTCTTCTCACCCATAAAGTGCGTGTTGGGGAGAGGGGAGCTGGCCTAAGTCAGGACTCTCCCAGCCTTCACCTTCTCTGTTTGATCTGCTGAAACTCTACAGCCCCAACACTCTGGGGAAGGCCTCTGAGCCCCAAAGGCCCAGGCAGGCAGCCATGTGCTTTCTTCCTCAGTCTAAGCCTACTGGCTCACCTATAGCAATTTTTACCAAGTGTGGCTGTCTGTTCTCTTAGTTCAAACAAGACTGGAAGAGGGACAGCTACACATGGGCAGCAGAAGTGACAGCTGACAGGCTGACATGAATCCAAGAGGTAGAAAAATAATCAGTCCCAGAACCATTTCACCACATGATACAGAAATGGAGGTTTATAACAATGACTTTGTGCCAAGTAGAGCTTAAATCACATCCAGGATCCTGTATCCAAATAGCAAGAAAGTATATATTTAACACACACACACACACACACACACACACACATTTTTTTTTTATTTTAAAATAAAAAGCCATGGTGCTTAAAGGAAAGTGTTTCAGTTGTGATATGTCTGTGTATGATAGATGTATTGAAACACTCATTGTCCAACAATATTACAGGGATAACATTCTTGCCACACTTACCTAGAACTAATCTAGAGGTGGACAACTTTGGATAAAGATGATTCCCTAGAATCATTTTATAGTTTACAGCTCTCAAATTGCTTTTACATAAATTAATGTATTTCTCACAACTATCCCAGGATAGGACTGTTGTCTTTAAGTGAACTTTTTACTTGAAGTTAGCATACAAACAGAAAAGTGAACAAACCATGAGTATATAACTCAATAAATTTTCAGAAAGTGAACAAACCTATGTAACTAGCATCCAGATCAAGAGACACTATAACCTACACTGTAGGACCCCCTGGTGTGCCTTCTTCCACCCCCACTTTTCACAGGTAATCACTATCCTGCCACCTAAACCAGAGTTTTGTCAGCTGCATTTTATAGAGAGGAAACTTTGTTTTAAGGCAGTGAAGTGACTGGGAGGCAGGAGCAACACCCCCAATTGGATATATATGTAGGTTTTCATCACAGTGGAGGGTGAAGGTGCCATAACTGGGCTGCAGATGAAGGTGGTTGGTAGGAAAAAAGCAGAAGAGGTTGGGGATTATGAGGCACAGGTCAACAGATACCTAAGACCTGCTGGAGTAGAAAAGAAGATGCAGTCAGGAGGGAATTGGAGAAGGGCTGGACCAGTTTCCCAATGTCCCACGTAGGGATCCTTGAGTAAATCCCAAGGATCACCTCCCTGGGCCATTTCCCCAGACGGCCTCTTTGGTTAATTTTTGTTGTTTTGTTTTGTTTTAAGTTTACTTAAGTAATCGCTACACCTGATGTGGGGCTCAAACTCACAACCCCGAGATCAAGAGTCACATGCTCTTTCGACTGACCAAGTCAGATGCCCCTCTGGGGGTAATTTTAGATTTGGGGACTAGAGATAGAAGTAGTGGGCATAGGGTGTTTGGGGGATCAATGTGTAGGGACATGTAACTTTCACTCAACAATAAGCTAATGCCTCATAGGTGGTTCTGTGGAATACTCATGAAGGGAGCAAGCCCTAGGAGTCTGGGTATAACTATGCTGGAAGGAGTTAGAAGCCCTACCTTGGGTGTGGGCAATGTATTTCTTGAGCTAAGGCCCTACTTCTTGATCATGGCCAAGTCACTTTAACTTTGACCATCAGTCTGTTCATCACTAGGTAAGGATGTTAACTATGACATAGAGGTTTTGTGAGGATCGGATAATGGACGTGAAATCCCTTTTGTCAACTGTAAAAAGTTATTTAAATGAAAGGCTTTACTGATCAACATGAACCAGACTTCCAAAGTAAGACATCAGTCTGTTCTTCAACCTTACCTGTCTCTTTTATAGGTACTCGCAGGATCAGGTATCAGGGAGGGGGCATGAAGATTGAATGGCAGGTTACAGGGGTGCCTGGGTGGCTCATTCAGTTGAGCATCCAACTTCAGCTCAGGTCATGGTATCACTGCTTGTGGGTTTGAGCCCCGCATCTGGACTCTGTACTGACAGCTCAGAGCCTGGAGCTTGCTTTGGAGTCTGTCTCCCTCTCTCTGCCCCTCCACCACTTATGATCTGTCTCTCACTCTCTCTCAAATATAAAACATTTTTTAAAAAGTGAATGGCAAGTTATGGACAGGCTTGGAGTAAGAAGGTAGTGGCCATACCCAGAGAAAATGAGGCCAAACCAAAAGAGCCCAGACTGAGCTTAACCCTCCCCAGCTCATCCCCATTACTTTTGGGGAAACGGCTTCTGACCGGAATTTTCTGACTTGTTCTATCAGCCACCAATCACTGCCTAGGGCCAGAGGCTGCATTCAGCAATGCATTGCCACTTAGCCAGCCTAACCCCACAGGCAATAGTGGGTAGGAAGTAGAGAATGAGGAATGAGCAGACAAGGAGGAAGGCAGCCTGGCCACTACTCTTGTCTGACCTGCATCTGTCTTTGTTGAACTAGGGGGGAGGAGCCTTGCTTTCTGAAAAGAGAAGCCAAATTACTGAGCGAGAGGCCAAGACCAGAAGTAGACCTCAGGAGTCAGAATGGGGTGAACCTCTGACAGGAACAACGAGCAGGCATAGCCAGCCCTCAGGTACGTGCAACAGGGGCAGTGGCACCAGCACCTGGAACCTCTCCCGCATAGCACTGCTCTCTCCCAGGGAGCCTTGAAGGATCAGAGATCTCCCTTTCCGTTTCTTTGGGCTCCCTGCAGGGGATTGGACTCTCACACCTTAGTGCCTGTCTGAGCTGCCAAGTGGCACCATCAGCAGGTTCGAGGACCAGAGAAAACAAGAAAGCCAATTCAGAAGCAGCTCCCAGGCAGGGCCCACTTGGCACGGAGTCTGTGAGATCCGGTTCCAGCAACTGGCCACCCCTCCCCCACAACCATCAGGGCCTGTGTCTTTCGCTTCCTGCGAGGCTAACAGTTAGGGCCTCAGCTCAGAGTGGGGCTGAGGCAGCCTGAGTGTGGTTATTTGTGCATGGCTCCTCCTGTCTCCCCTCCCCACAACTGTTTCCATTCTCACCAAGCAGCCACGTCCGGGTCAGACACGCAGGACAGCAGCCGGGGATTTCCAAGGGACTTTTTGAGAAAAGCCAGTGAAAGTTGGGTGTTGGCTGCACAGCTTAGGCACTCTTGTTGAAACCCACTTCTTCCCTCCAGAACGTAAGGCTGGCCTCGTGGGGCTACTTCCCAAGGATCCTTTCAGATTGAAACTGAACAGAAACCGCCACCCCTTGAGCTCCTTCAGTTTGCTGGGCTGGAAAAATCCTCTAAAAACTCAGTTGAAATTGGAGTTGACAGACCATTCCTTCAGAGCTTGAAGGCCTCAGCAAAAATGGTTCTGGTTTGAGGATCTGTGAGCGACATGAGGCACCAGGGCCACAACCAGCCTCCTTCCCATGGGCCCATGAGAGGACAAGGACAGTGGTACCAAGTCAGCAACTCTCCCTCCTTCCCACACATTCCAGGCCACAGGTAACAGGAGACACTGACTCACTAGAAACACCAGGTGGCTAAGATACACAAAGCCCTAGTGTAGGCACCTCTGCTTATGAGTCAAGAGCTCATTCTGCAGTGGTGATTCTGGGCATTTCTCCCACTATTTTGGTTGACTGTGTGCACACTGTATACATTAAAAAATAACTAATAAAAAGAGAGTAGGTGAATTTTACCTTTTATAAAACCTAAGTTCTAGAATTTTCACATTGCTTCATTTTTATAATCACCACAATACTGAGGTAAACAGGCAGAGTGTTAGCATGGTTTTACAGATGGAGAACAAGAAACTTAGGGTATCAAAATGGGGATATTGATAGGATTCTTTGTGGAAATTTAAGTAAATAAGAATTTATGGTAAATTTTCATTCCAAAACGAGTAACTTGTCTTGACCAATAACAAAACCCCCTACTAGGCCAAAGGAGAGAGGGACGGGCCCAACTCCTACAGAGGCATAAACTAACCAGACCAAGACCCAGCAGCCACCAGTCTCCAGTTACAGGAAGCAGCAAACGTGAGTAGGTGGGGGAGAGAGGGCCAGGGTTACCACTGACTGGCCTAAGGTATAGGAAGAGCACCAAAAAGAAAACAAAAAGTTGGGGGGCGGGGGGGAGGGGTGTATTAAACATGATCAATGGGCAAAGAATACTTATGAAGTCTCAGGATTTCTTTCAGGGGACACCTGCTGTGCCAGGTCTAGAGAGCAAAAGTCTGCACGATGGGGTTCCCTAGACTCAGGACAGCAGACCTTCCAACAGGACCCAAGGAAGCACACTAGAAAGGCTGCAACTCTGGAGCCTGAAAGATGGGTAATGGAGAGCAGGAGGGCTTCTGCTGCTCTGGGAAGGTGCTTACAGGGTTAAGGGGGTTTTACTGCACCCGAGTAAAAGGAAAGAAGGAGGAGGTAAGGCGTCTGTCATGGGCTTAAGAACTTTCCTAGAGATTCGTGTTTATTGGCATTTGACCCAGAGTCTTGCCCATGGGTAAGGGCATAGACCTGGGCTCTGAGTAGGAAGACCAGTATCCTACTTCCCATTCAATTCAGTCTCTGTTAATCCACCAACCCAAACCACCCCCACCAGTAGTCCAAAGGTAAAATGGCCCAGGGACACGCTGTGCTCTCAACAGTCTGCTGAGTCTCAGAACTGGATGGTGGGGAGTATCTGAAGTTCCGCCCCCTTAGTTCCACAACAAAAAATAAACAGAGGCAGGAGGTGGGGCAGAGGCAAGACGCTGGCAGCCATGCATCTTGCTAGGTCTTTATAGCTGTGTCTCTGGATTTGTAGGCCACTCCTCGACTTTTCAGCTCTCGCACGATTCCTGTGGCAGGAAAAGAAACAGCTCTGTGAGGGAGGAAGATTCCAGAGGATAAGAAAAGTCCCTCTACTACCACTTTGTGGGAAGAAACGTGTTCCTAAGCAAAGTGGAGTTCCTAGACAGCTCATCAATGATCCTGCCAGGTTGGCTTGTTACCACTGAAGATTCAGGCAAGTGTCTGGCAATGACTTGGTAAAAATGAGAGAAAAACAGAAGACACATTGTAGTCATTGAAACCAAGGGTTCTGGAGCCGAAATGCCTGGGTTCAAATTCTACCTCCTTACTTAACTAGCAGGTGACCTTGGATAAGTTATTTAACCTCTCTGTGTCTCAGTTCCCTCACAGAGGTGTGAGGACCAGCGTGCAATCACAACAAGGACTTCCTCAGAACTTGGCACAGTAAATGAGTATCAGCTGCTATTATGATTATTATTACCTTGGGGTAGGCGACCAGTGACTGACACTGCATACACACCCGGCTTAAAGTTACCTAAGAGAGAAGAAAAGAGATGGCAGTGAGAGTAAGTTAAGTCTAAAGACCAAATGGAGGTTTAAGCTCAAAACGAAAGAAATGCTGCAGCGCCGCGAGAAGAGCAATCACCTCTTTTGGCTACAGTGTTAAATGACAGGGGACAGGACACTCTCGTCTTTCTCACTCTGAGGACACGTACCCAATGATTTAAGACTCCCCCAACTGAACCCAAGGGACAGAAACAACACAACTAGGAGAAGGAAAAGGAGAAGGGAGACACTTACTGACTCGCTGCCACTTAGACACCCAGCTGTCCTCTGGACTCATCATCGCAATGATTCTGGGAAAGGGAAAGAAACAGAAGTCAGGCTGAGCCTTGCCCACTAGAGAAGAGCGATGGAGGAGACTGCTCACGTTACTCTGCTACAGGCCAGCAAAATAGTTCTGGGAGAGGAAACACAGGAAAAAGCCAAGTATTGAGTCTCTGCTAGAAAGCAGGGGAAAGTGACTTCTAATGCTGCGAAGGAGCTGACCCAAAGTTAGTACTGAAAAAGTTTCTTTGCCCGCCAATCACAAGTCAGTCTTCATCCCCAAAGGACTAGCTTCACCAGGCTCAAAAATATCTTTAGCCCAGACTCCCTGGGAAACCAGCTCTTCTGATTACAACCAACATGACCACTAGGGGGCTGGCCTTAATGCAAAGGCAGAGGGTGAATGAAAACAATGGGACCTCCTACCAGAAATAAGTTAGACTGGGCCAAGATCTGCCTCTAATGAGCTGTGCAGCCTAACACACATATGAAACTCAAAGACCAAGCTAATACATGAAAAGCACCTAGCACAGAATAGGTGCTGAATAAACATTAACTCTCCTTATTATCCTAATAGTTTTTCCTAGGATACCTCTGATTCTAGAGCACAGGCAACAGAAAGGCTACTGAAGAGCTAGAAGCCTGCCTTTTGGGCTTGACATGTAAATATCAGGTACTTTCAGAAGCTTACAGAGGTCATTTCTGTCATTCGTTGATTCAATCAAATGCTTAGTGATTGCCTATTGTGACAGGTCTGTTCTAGACCTGACATTTGTTGATTACCTCCTCAATAACCATTCCCTCTTCTGTTGGCAAGAATCTTGGATTCTTATTTGGGGGGGCCTTCCTCCCCATCCAAATCCTACATTCTCAGTCATACACTGAGTGGAACTGATCCCATTCTCCAGGGTGGTTACGTAGGGTAATACTTGCCCTGGTCTGGCAGACTGATGTGCAGCAGACACATATGCAGGCCATTCTCCTGACCAAAACTATATTCTCCTCTGTCCTTCACAACCATTCTTTCTAGCCTTAGAGTGTCTGTTACCCAACCTTATGATTCAATCTAAACAGAATTCCCACCATTCTCCAAACATACCCTAGTTGTCCCACCCCTGATTTTGCTCAAGTCATTCTCTTGTTTAGAATGCTTTTTCTAAAATGCTGTCTCACCTCAACCTCCTCAAAAAATCTGCACTTCTTTAAGAGCCTGATTCATATGCTATCTCCTCTGCTTCTGGCTGAGTTCATCTGGCCTTCCTCTGATCTCCATTAGCCTTTGATATACCCATTCTCCAAAACCTAATATGCACAGGGAATACACAAATAACTCCAACAACTCAACAATAAAAAGCCAAATAACCTGATTCAAAAGTGGGCAAAGGACCTGAACAGACATTTTTTCTGAAGAAGATACACAAATGGCCAATAAGTACATCACAACTGATTAGCGAAAGACATCACCAATGATTAGGGAAAGACAATCAAAACCACAAAGAGATATCACTCCACACCCAATAGGGTAGCTCCTATCAAAACCAAAACAAAACATAAAACAAAAAATAACAAGTGTTGGGTAGGGTGTAGAGAAACTGGTGGTGGGAATGTAAAATGGTGCTGCCACTACGAAAAACAGTCTGACGGTTCCTCGAAATACTAAACATAGAACTCAGCAATTCCACTTCTGGATATATATACCCCAAAGAAGTGAAGGCAGGGACCTGATCAGATATTCGTAAAGCCATGCTCACAGCAGCATTATTCATAACAGCCAAAAAACAGAAGCAACCCAAGTGTCTATCAACACATAGACAAAATGTGGTATATACAAAAATGGTATTATTCAGCTTAAAAAATGCTTCTGACATGCTACAATACAGATAAACCTTGAAGACATTACACTAAGTGAAATGAGCCAGTTACAAAAGGACAAATATTGTATGATTCCACTTATATGAAGCACCTACAGTATACTTCAAATTCAATCGCTTCTCGGCCTTTTGGCTAAGATCAAGTGCAAATTCATACAGAAAGTAGAATGGTAGTTGCCTGGGGCTGTGCGGAGGGGGAAATGAGGAGATGAAAAAAGTTCTGTAGATGGATGGTAGTGATGGCTGCACAACAGTGTGAATATACTTAATGCCACTGAATTCTACACTTAAAAATGGTAAATTTTCTGTCACACATATCTTACAACTTTAAAAAAAAAAATTCTAACATGCAAAACTTTACACTGCGTCTCTTACTAGTAAATACATCACTGTGTGACTCCTGACATCCTTCACAGCAGCCAACACAGTACGTTACCTGTAAATGGGAGTTCTTTTATCCATTTGTTAGCAATTTTGTTACAGTGCAAACAAATAATCGAAGGGGCTGAAGATTCTGACTATGCACATGCATGTGTAGGAAGTAAGATTCCATGACAACATCTTTTTTGCCCAATTCTTCATGCTTCCTTAAAGGAAATCAAAGAAGGGATGGAGTTGGCCCCATCTTGAAGGTTCAGCAAGTACTGGGTTTGAGCCTAGTCGGTGTGTAAATCTTCAATTGGCCTGGAGACCAAGAGGCACTTTAAAGTATCTCCTGAACCCCCCAAAAATACTGCCCTTTGGTTCCTACCTTGGGGGAAAAATGGAGACCTGACTACTTATGTTACTCTCACTTCCCTTTCTCCCCATTGGACAATCTCACTAAGGGAAAATTTTTCTTACAGGTTCTCTTAGACATATCTAAAGGGAACAGCTTTCGGGCAATAATTTACCATTACTCTACCTAACCTTCATCTTCGAAAGGATCTTCATGCATTCAACAAACATTTATTAGCCATTTGCCACCTTCCAGGCCCTGTGCCAAATCATGGTGCACAAGATAAACATAGTCCCTACCAACAATGAGCTGACCGTCTTTAATGAAGAACTGTACGGCAGAAATATAATGAAAACCACACAAGTCATTTTGAATTTTCTAGTAGCCATGTTTATGAGTAAAGACAAAAAGATGAAATTAACTTCAATACCATATCTCATTTAACCCAGTATATCCAAAGAATTATCACTTTGGCATGTAATTAATATTTGAAAAATTAAAATATTTTATATTCTTTTTTCTCGTTCTAAGTCTTGTCAATCTAGTGCATATTTTGCAGTATGAGCAAACCTCAGTTTGGACTAGCCACATTTCAAGTGCTCAATGCCACACATAGCTAGTAGCCACTGTACTGGACAGCACAGGACTACTATGTCTCAAAATAACTTTGAGAACAACTAGGATTATGGTCTCAAAAGTCTGCCTCACATTTACTTGGTGGGGTGGGGTGGGGTGGGGGTGGGTGTAACAAAGGACTCTACAGGGGCTTACCCATCAAAGGAAGAACTGGTGCAGTCATAAACCATCTCCCGGTTACCCTTCATCTGAAGGTATGCATCACAATTGTCACATCCGTCATATTCAAACTGGTCTATAGTCTAGGAGAGGGAAAAGAGGGAGAAGGAGTGAGCATAAACAAGGCCAAAAAAGGAAGTAGCTTTCTCCATACTTCTACCTGGTCAAGTAGAAGCCTCCCTATGTTGGCTCTGTCTCATCAGATTCCCCACCCACCACTCCCACAGCCCCATTGCTAAAGTTCCACCCTCACAGTCCTCCCTCTCTTATTACCAGCTATGTTTTACCTACTCCTTTCCCTAGTCTCCTCAGGGTCAGGCATCCTCTCCGACTACTCCCTCAGCTGCAGATCCCCACCCTCCTCTGAATCCCAGGGGCCTTCGGCTTCAACAGAAGTTCACTGAATGTCGTTAAGGATCAGACCTGTGTGCTGAGGATTCAAAATCATGTAAGACTGCCTGCGTTCCTCCCGACTTAAACAACGGCCTCCAGCAGCTTCCCACATCCCCTGCCAACCCCCGGGGTCCTGGACCTTACTTTTTTCTTCGCTATCCCCCAGCTCCGTTCCACCTTTTCCCCCACCTTGATACCCCATCGCCCCTACAACCGCCTCCCCGAAGGACACCTTGACCAGAGAACACAGCAAACAAGCCCGTAGATGCCGTAGGTCCTTCGGCACCGTCTCCAGGGCCATCCTCTCCGACAAATGAACAGCCAAGATTTGGGCCACGGCCTCCTCAGCCGCAGGAAGTAAACAGCGATTTACCCAGAATGCCTCCCACTTCCGGTTTTCCGCACTTCCTGTTCCGGTGTGGGGAGCCGCGGACTCACGCCTCTCTCTCTCTCTCTCTCTCTCTCTCTCTCTCTCTCTCTCCCCCGCTCCCCCCCCCCCCCCGGTCAAGGAGATGGTTTCTCCCGCCTGGAGGCGGGGCCGGCCGGGAGTCACCTGGGCCGGCGCGCGCACCCGCCACCTGGGCCGGCGCGAGGGCGAGGCCGGGAAGGCGGTTGCGCCTGTGGGTAGGGCCCGTGGGGGAGGGGTGGCGCGGCTGGCGCCTGCGCGGGAGCGCGCCGCGGCTCCGGCCGGAACTCCCGGCGGGGCGGGCCGTTTGATCTAGGCCGCTGGCAGCCGGCCGCCGGTCCCCTTAGGAGGATCCCAGATGTCAACCGGGATTCTTTTTTGTCTTCCCGTTTTAAAAGCGCAGGGCCAGAGTCCACTGTCTCCATCTGGATTATCTCTGCAGAGAGGAAAATCAGGGACAGCCCCTTTCTTTCCTGAGAGCAGTGAAGGGTTTCCATTCGCCGTCCACGGGAATGCTGGCTTGTGAGCCCATGGCGGATACCAGGCCCATTATTTTTTAAAACTCTTTACGTACTTTCCTTGTTCCAGCTGATAATTTGTTTCGTGTAGCATTTAGACACAGGTCCTTTACTTCAGAATATCTGTAGGGGATTGGAGATTGTGTTTTGTTTTGTTTTGATTTCACCCTATAGCAAGCTGGATGTTTCTTTGCTCTCCTGTTCAAAACTGGGCAACAGACAACAGGTCTCCTAGGAAACCTGTCCTGGAGAAGCAGAGGGGGAAATGTGCTTTGTGAGGATGAGAGCAGAAGCTGCCCCAGGCTCTGTGGAATTCATACCAACATAGCACCAGCTCTTGATCCTCAACCGTAGTCCCGTGGGGAGGCCGAGCACAGTCATTTGTGTTTATCAGAATTGGAGCTCTGGGATAGTTTCAGTAGTTTCAGGCCCTACTGTTCTATCCTCCCAACCAGGCGTCCCAACTGAAACAGCTTTTTCAAGGCGGGGGGGGGGGGGGGGGGGGGGCGTGTGTTCAGATGGGTTCTGTGACTGGGGTTAGAATGTTCCCTGTCACTGGATACTTTCCAAACATACTTTCACGCTTATCTCATGGGAGCTCTGCAACCACTCTGTGAAGTAGGCCTATTTTATGGGTGGAAAAAAGTGAGGCACAGAATATTTGCCCAAGGTCACAAAGTCACTGAAGCATCATAAGAATGTGTGAAGTGAAAAGTACAGTAAGTCTGATAATGACTAGACCACAGTGAGAATCTTGTCATGCTTCCCCCTTCCCTTATCTCACCAAATCGTTTTTTAGGGGCTTACAAATCAATTCTTGTTACCTAGTCTACCACTCTGTCCTGTCCTTTCATAAATCAGAGTCTAGCCTCTGATACCAGAAATGATTTATTTCTGTCAATGGAGAAGATGAATTTGTTACCCTGAATGACAGTCATGAGAGAACAAAACCACAAGACCAGACCGCATTTATGGATAAATATATTAGCAAATAAATACATTTCTCAACATAGTGCCTGATTCAAGCGTCTTTCTGTCTGGTTCAGATATAAATACCCATGTGGGTGCTTCGGTAGGTGCTAGTTCCCCACTGACTTTGAGGGAAGAAGATTCCCAGGTAGGGTCCTGTGCCCACTTTGCTCCCACATTCACATTCCAAATGGGATAATGCCTGAGGAGCCAGCAATGGTCAAGCTGCCCTGGGGTGAATGTCACCGTCAGGAGGCCCCTCAGCCCTTGCCACTCAGTACCAGCTACCCAGGCCAGATATCCTGCATGCACACCTTCCTGGGCATCCCTGGCCTATATGGCTTATAATGGGAAGCTGGGCCTTGGGGCCATCTAAACCCAAATGTCCCACCTTGCTTTTCCTTTGTTCTCCCGTTTCCCATCCCTGCTCTGAGAGAAGACCCCCAGATTCATCGTTGTCCTTGTTCAGCTGTAATTCTGCCTTTTCTACCTTCATTCCATCCTCCCTTTTCTAGACGAAGTTCATCAGAAATCCTTTTCTTTCCATCTACTTTGGGACTTTGAGATAGGCAATCTCTAGAAAAGAATTATTCCCTCCCCACTGCCACTCCCCCCCCCCCCCCCCCCGCCAATACCCAGAGGAACTGGGAGTTGCTGGAGAGAGAAGGGAGTTTGAAAGTCAGAGGGTCCATCCCAGGTTCTTCATGGTGCCAGAACATGGTGCTGGGACACGACTCCACACCCTGGCTTCCCACAGTCTCCCCTCTGACTTAATAGAGTGGATCTTAATTAAGAACAAGAAGGGAAAAACATTCTCCCTTATGCACCAGGGTAGGCACTGCCTGGAGAAGCTGCAGAGCTTCCCTTTTTAGGGCTCAGGCCTCACCTATGTTCTTGATCCTTTTGCAAAGAAGGAAAATAAGAGCCAGGTTGCTGCTGATGCAGCAGCTTTACCGAGGAGTCAAAGCTGGTGTGCAGGACTCACCCAAGAAAGGAGGTAAGAAGGACCCATTGGCAGGTATGCACATGAGACTTGGGATGAGGAAGACCTGCAGGGTCTGGGGAAAGGAGCAGCACCTTTTCAACACCTAACTACCCACACCTAGCTTCCTGCTCTCCCTTAAGGAGCCAGCCCACATAGGCAGTAGCTAGTTGCCAGGCTGGACACAGACTTGCTGCCCTGCAAATGCGTTCTGCACGCAGGGTCCAGAGCTGGGAGCAGGGAACACTTCCTGCCCGCCCCCCCATCACCACCCCTCTTCCAGAGGTTCCAGGAAGTATAGCAAAAAAGAGGGGTGTTTTCCGAGGTCCTTTCTTCTCTCAGGAGCATGACTCTGTGCCAGACAGGGCCCCCAGGTCAGCCGGAGCACACTTGGTTGAAGCGAAATCTTCGCATCTCACACAGCCTGTTCGCACAGCTCCTCAAGCTCCTCCTCCTCCGAGCCTGCGTTTACAGAGGGAGAGGAAATTGGTCACTGAGTGTCAGGCCAGCCTCTTGCTTGTTCCACCTGCGAGACAGTATGGCTGGCAGGGAACCACACAGGGTGAGGAGCAGGGAATGTGTCCAGAAAGGGCAGTTAGATCGAAAGCTGGGACGGGTCCCAGTTGGGACACAGGGAAGAGGGGGAGAAGAAAAGCTAGAGAAAGAGAAACATATATAGCAACCAGTGTGTTACAAATACTTCCTATTCATTCATTAACCCAATTAATATTTATTAAGCACTCATGAATCTGGCCTGTTACCACACACCAAATAGAAGACCAGAAAAAAAAAAAAAAAAAAAAAAGCAGGAACCTGACAGTCTTGTAGAAGAGAAGGTGTGCATGCAAAGGGAAATTCTGCCAGTGAGACAGGACTGGGTCCTAAGACCTTTCCTGGGAAGGGGACAGATCATGTTCCAGTGGAACAATCAGGAAGGTCCTCCTGAAGGTGAAGATAAATGAGCTGGTCCTGCAGAAATACGTAAGAACTCAGTTTATGGGAATAGGAAGGCAGCAGAATATTCTGGGCTATAGGAACTGAACAAGTATTTACTTGGTTTAGCAAAAGGATGGAACAGGGAAGAACAGGAAGGGGAAGAGGGGAAAAAAAGGTTGGGAAGGAAGATGGGGGCTAGCTGGTGCTAGAGCCTTGAAGGCCAAACCAGGATGGGTTTTTCTTCACTGTGGACAAAAGAGAACATTTGGAAATTTCTGGACAGTCTATTTGAGGGTGATGAGCCTGGCAGCAGTACGTGAGCAGGGTAGCTGTGCTGCATGACTCTGTAGGACACAACACTGTATGTACAGTGCCCAGCCTTCATGGACCTGTAAGAGGGGGAGGAAGGGTAGAGGCTCCTGCTTCCATCTTTAGGCTGCATCTAAGACACAGGCAGGGGCCATCAGTTTTGAAGAAGGTAAAAAATGCATCAAGGATACATTTAACAGAATCTGGCATTGATTGGATTTGAGGAGCAGGAAAGAGGGAGACATTGAAACAGGTTCTGAGTATGGGAGAGAGGGGAAGTGGTGGTCTGGGACCAGCAGCACATGACAGGGTCCAAAGGGAATCATCAAACACATAGCCAAAGCTTACTTTACCTGGTTCTATGGAAGCAATTATTTTCTCTACTGTAACTGTTTACATGCCTATGACCCCACAGACCTGGATCTCCTGGTTGACAAGTTCCATGTGTTCAGAGCCTAGCCTGGAACCTAGCATAGAGCAAACATACAGTGCAGGAAGGAAAAAGGAGGGAAGAAGTGAATGAATGAATGAATGGTAACAGCTCTAGATCTTAACTATTGGGTTCCTGGACTGTGAGGTCTTACGTTTCAGGACCTTTGGGTCCCCTTTTGGGGTGGCTGGTGATAGCTGTAGGCAAAGAGCTGTGTCATCCACACTATGGGAGAAGATGGGGAAAATGGGGAGGTAGGGGGCTCTGAAGGAAGAAGAGGGGGATTTGAGCAAAAAAACACCAAGTTAAAGTTGAGGATTTATATTATCACCGTTGGTTGTAATACAGTATCAGGGATGTACTGAGGCCCCAGGAAAATTAGGTCAGTCTTATTAACAAGGGTGCTTAGAAGGGAAGCCTTAGTTGTTCTTTTACCCCCAGGGGGAGAGGAGAAAACCTAAGGACCCACAGGGTTGCTGAGAACCATCTGTGATCTTTTTTTCTTTTTCTTTCCTTTTCCTTCCTTCCTTCTTTCCTTCCTTCCTTCCTTCCTTCCTTCCTTCCTTCCTTCCTTTTCTCATTTACATAGCTCTTCTCATATGGCCTAGGATTATGGATCTGCAATTATTTCTCCTACAACACCTCATATTGCCTAGGATTATGGCTATCAGTAATTTTCCATGCTCTCCTCAAGAGCAAGGAACCCTTTTTGGCCTTCTTTGTATTTAAAGCTAATAATTGAACTGTGTGCATTGGTACAGCTTTACTAATTATTAAAGTATTGAAACAATTATATTGGAGCTGTTGTCCCAAACAACCACAAGTGCCAGATTTCTGATGTTTCATCCACACTGTATTTCCCCTGAGACCGCCCTATGATCTGGCAACTAAAGGAGTAATACCTGGCCGAGTCAGAGTGCTTCAGCCAGCATCCTATGCTATGCCTGTTGTTCAATATTTTGAATATCGCCCCCCTGCACCCTTCTCAGCTTCTGTCAATCCTTTGTTGGCTGACTTTACCCATCCTGCAATAACCCCTAGTATCCTCTCCCCACCACACCCTCTCCCCCTGAAAACTCACCAGGCTGGGCTGGCGGCACCTGGCAGTGTGGGTAAGGGCATGACCTGCCCTCCAGGGTGCCACAACTCCATTCACAAGGCCCTTCCCCAGGTGGGTGTGGTTCCAGGGACTGGCGTGGAGTCAGACACAACCACACTGGCTGTGAACTTGGGTAACAAGGGCCTGGGGTTTCTGGTAGCAGCCTCCTCTCCAGGCCTGGAGGTCCAAAGATCAATGGATGGGCCTCTGGGGACCAAGGGTATGCCAAGCTGGTAGCATAATGGGGGAAAACCTGGCAAGTTGGGTGTGCAGTCAAGTCCTGGGGCCGAGAGGCTGAGGTGGGCTCTGAGAGGCACCCTCGCCTTTTCCTCTGTGGATGTCGAACAGGGAGGCTGGATTTCTGCAAGTGGAAGAGGCTGCTGGGACTGGGGCTGGAGGCATCAGCTGGGCCTGGGGCTGCTTCGATGAGGGCCTTGGGCCGTTGTGGATTGGGGAGCTGTCCTGAAGGGGCAGCTGGGTTGGATCTGGCAGCTTGCTGATCAGGGGAAGGCAGCTCTGGCTGGGGCTGTGTCCGAGGAATGGCAGGCCTGGACTGGGGCAACCCAGTTTCTGGGCCAGGCTTCCGGCCATGCCACTGGAAGCGTTTTTTGTAGTGGTGGTGCCGGTGCCGGTGGTAGTGGACGTGGCTGGAAACCTGGGTTTTCCCTGTGGGTACCACTGAGTCCAAAGAACGGGGCCGAGAGGTCACACTAGGCTGGGTCTCCTCCCCCCGGGGCTCCCCTTCAGGGCTGCAGTACACCAAGGGGTCAAAGTCACTGCTCAGGGAGCTGCGGAAGGTAGAACTGCTGCCATGGATGCCCTGCAGACTGATGTCTGTGCAGTTGACCACTGAGTCACTTGAAGAGCCGTGACAGGGCCCCGAACTGGAGTCACTGGCTGGCCCATCTGCCATGTAGCCACTGCGTTCCGTGCGGTAGCTTTCTCCAGAACCGCTGCTGTCGTGAGGCCTGGCCCGGCGTGGGGGTGCTGGGCAAGCGGAGAGGTGCTGCGAGGTGCATCGGAGATGGCCTACCCCCCAGCCCTGCGCGTAGGGATGCTGGGCCACCGCCAGGCGCTGCTGCTCGCCCGGAGCCCGAGGATGTGCGGCTCTGGGGAGACGGTGGTGCCGGGGGCCTGTGCCTGGCTCCTGCGAGGTTGGGAAGGGACCAGATCGCGGGGGCCGAGCCACTGCACTCCGGGAAGGGCCCAACAGGTATGCAGCAGGTAGGTGGTAGTGGGCATGGCCGGGATGCTGGCGAATGAGGTGGAGTCTCCGGCCTGGTTCCTGATAAGATCGAGAGTGTCCCAGAGACTGGGAAAACGAATCACCCTCTGGAAGAAAGAACCAAGAGCGTAGGTGTTTGACCCCACAAACCTATGGAGCGTGCATTCAGAAAAGTGTGGCTGTAGCACCTATTTGAGCCCACATAGCCTGTGTGTTCGGTCAGAGTTGAGGGACCAAGGACATTCCTAATCTGCCTGTGCCCTGGGACACCCTGGCTCCTTCCAGTCCATCTATCTCCTTGGAAGTTCCACTGTGTATGTCCATCCCTGCTCCTCCCATCAGCCCACCTGGGGCTCTTTGACCCAGGGCCACCACCAGTCCATAGTGCACCTTTGGGTAGATTGGAAAAAGGCTCTCCTTCCTCAAGATACTTCACTTTCATCTTTTAGAAAATTTTCATAATATCCTGGTTTTGTTAGAATAAGATACTTTGTTGCCAGAAAATCAGAATAATAAATATACAAACCACCCAGATTTAGAATCAACGAAGTTGTCATAAAGATACAATGTTTAAAGTAATGACGATGTCTACATCTTCATTATGTATGAATGGCCCTCCCTGCCCTTCACAGGAAGCACTCTTGAGCAGTACACAGCTTAAAGAACTATTATGGCAGACCTGCTTTCTCCTCAGCTTCAAGACAAAACCGTCCCTCAGAGAGCAACCTTGTTCTAGACCCATCTGCCTGCACATAGGGGAGGACTTGGCCCACCTCCTACCTACGATGTTGAACATGCAGAGAGGGCAAGTCCGATGCTGATGTAGCCAGGGGTCCACACACACACGATGGAACTCATGGAGGCAAGAAATGACCCGTAGCTCCTAGAGAAAACAAGGGGGCCCAAACCGAAGTTATCTGTAGGTTCAGGAGTAACCAGGATTTCCCTGACTCCCTCTGGCCTCTCCTTTTTGCCCTCAGCTTCTTGTAAAATACCCCATGGTAGAATAGAAAGAGTAAGGGCTTTGGTGTCCGGTAAACCTGGATCTTGCCACTTTAGCTGCATGACCTTGGGCAAGTTTCTTAACAGAAATGCTCTAGTTTTCCGCTCTAAAATGAGTATGAAAAACTAACCAACCCCCACCCTGCACTGTCATGAGGCTAAAATGAGATAATACATCTAAAGCACCCACTACAGATCCTAGCACGTGGTACACACTCAATGAACAGTAGTTGTCTTTCCCTGGAAGACCAGGAAAATAACCAGACCTCAGTGCTGTCCCCTACCTCTGCCTCATTGCAAGACACACGGGACACGGATGCAACCAGGGCACCCACACCTGCCCGAGTGCCTCCTCCAGCCTCCCAAAGTCCAGCTGCCCTCCCCAGCCTGGTCATGGAGGTCGCCCGCAAGCCCTGCCTTACCTGGCCCTCAGAGAACTCCTCCAGGCAAATGGCACACACAGGGGCTGAGCTACAGCTGCTACTTGAGTCCGGCCACTCAGCCCGGGCCCTCCTGCAGCTGGCCTGGTACCTCCTGGTGGCCAGCTGGCTGATGGCCCAGGCTGTTCGCTGTTGAAGGGGATCCTGAGAAGAGGGGTGGGGCTCAGAATAGGGCAAGGGCTCCTCTTCCCTCACCCCTGGACCTCAAGTTTGTGCTTGGCTCCCAGTCACCCAGTTAGATCATATGGCCGATTGACTACTCCTAGGAGTTTGTCGTCTTCAAGCTCATACGTGGCTCTGCCAAGCAGGCTAAGCCCCGCCCACCCCACTCCCCCATTCATACCATCAAGCTTTCTTTTCCTTGATGACCCATGGGAGAAAATTTTCATCCAACTGCCTGCTTGACATCTTTGCTTGGATATCAAATAGGCCCATCAAACTGAATTCCTAATCCCATTAACCACCGAACCACATATCCATCCTACCGCCTTAAAATGTAAGTCAGATCATGGTACTACTTCTGCTCAAAACTCTCCAATAGCTCCCATTTCACCCAGAGTAAAAAAACAGTGTCCTGCCAATGGCCTACACAGTCCAGTAAAAGGGGCCCCCATGGACCCTCTGTCCTCGCCTCCTGCTCTGTCCTGTCACTCACTGCACTCCAGCCACATGGCCCCCTTGCTGTGACTCAGACATACTGGACATGCTTTTGCCTCAAGGCCTTTGCCCTTACCGTTTTCTCTGTCTCGATCATACTCTCCCCAGATATCTGCACATATCACCCCCTCACCCATTTAGGGTCTTTCCTGTAAATGTCGTCCTCTCAATAAGGCCTCTTCTGGCTTTGCTTTTAAAAATTAACTCTGTCCGGGGAGCCTGGGTGGCTCAGTTGAATAAGCATCCGACTTTGGCTCAGGTCATGATCTCACAGTTTGTGAGTTCAAGCCCCGCGTCAGGCTCTGTGTTGACAGCGTGGAGCCTGGAGACCACTTCGAGTTCTGTGTCTCTCCCTCTCTCTCTGCCCCTCCCCCACCCCTGCGCACACTGTCTCTCTATCTCTCAAAAATAAACATTGAAAAAAAATTTTTTTTAATAAAAATTAACTCTGTCCTTTTACATTCCCTTTTTCCTCTTCCATTTTATTTTTCTCCTGGGAACATGTCGCCATCTAAAATACTACATATTTTACTTACTTATTTTGTTTATTGTCTGTCTCTTCCCATGAGAATGAAAGCTCCCTGAGGGATCTTTTTGTTCACTGCACAATCCCCAATACCTGAAACAGTGCCTGGTCCATACGAGGAGGTCTCTATGTTTGCTGAATAAATAAATGAATGGGCAAGCTGATGTGGAGAGGCTGCTGGAGATCAACAAGTCAGATGCCAGGGTATTTAGATGTAAACTATTTCAAGAGCATAAGGGCATCTTCTTTCCTCAATTCTCCCTTCCTGCTCTTTACCCTCCCATATGCATAAACGTGCCACCTCCATCAGGGAGCCCACCCTGCTCACCGGCCTGTTGTGGTGGGGGCGGCATCGGATGCGCAGCACTGAAGCCAGGATGACCACAAAGATGGTGCCCACCACCGTCAGGAGGATCCACACATCATAATCTGGCTGGAGGAGTGAGCAGAGATGGAAAGAGTCATATTTCTGGAAGGAGTTGGGCCAATTTGAGAGAAATTCAGGTGCTCAGGAGAGTGAAGGCTAGAGATCCCCATGAGTCTTCCAGCAGAGGGGATGAGGTGAGGAGGAACCTGCCGGTGGGGTTAGGTGGTCCCTGTCTGCCCAAGGTCAATCATAGGAGAGGGTCCTCCAGGTGTCAGCTGTGAGAGGTACTATCTGAAGACCTATGTGCTTGGGAAAAAGAGGAAAAGGACCCTCTGCAAAGTGGAAGCCACCCAGTGCACAGCTGGGTGAGGTTTCTAGCTAGTGGAGAAACACCAGCCAGGGTATCAGGGGCTAGGGGGTCAGGGTTTCATTCTGGCTCTGCTCCTCTGTGCCATGAAACCACAGAGCTGAAAACAACTTTAGAACTCAGCTGGCCAAATTGATGCATTCTGCAGATGAATCCCAGAGGGGGAAGAAACCTGTCCTGAGGCACACAGCTGGTGGATAAAGTTCAACTATAGGGTTTCTAAACTCTCTTTAGCTCCAGGAGTCTAAGGGCTCTCAATGGGAGTTGCCACAGAACAAAGTGGCAGTGAGAACGGGCGCTAGGGCAAGGCCTGGAGATCTGGCGTGCTTACCCAGGTTGGGGGCTCCTTCAGCTCAATCCTAACATGAGCCTTTCGGTTCTTGTACACAAACTCCATCAGCTTCTCGGCATCTTTACCCCAGATTAACACCACTGGCCAAGTCAGCCCCAGGGGTTGCTGTAGCTGTGGGAGGGAAAGTGCCCACGAGGGCTGTTATGTCCTGACTTGTCTTTTCCCAGGTGACTTTATCTCCCTCCATCCAGCTCCCTCAGACACCCCAATGTCCCTGGGTACCTGCTCAGCAGCAGCTCGATCCTCAGTGATGTCAAAGAGGACCGCACTAGCTCCTCGCTCCCCTGCCATCCGGGCCTGCAGGGACACACAGCAGAGGTCCAGCTGAGGTCAGAGAAGGACACGGCCCATCTGTCCATCCATGCCCCGGCCTCACCCCTCACACGCCTGTCCCTTCCTGGGACATTGCACACACTGCATCTTTGCACACTCAAATATAACATGTGCGATCCGTGCCCTGCCCTCAGCTCACCCAGGTCCCACTGCCTTCAAGGACAACATTCAATCCTTCATTCTGTCATGGAATAAACCCGTAACAAGGGTTTAGTAGGAGTCAGGTAGTGGACCTGGCTCTAGAGCTAAGGACAAATAAGACATTGCCTGGCCCTCAAAGTACCACAAGTCTGCCTTCACTAAGAAGTGTGAGAACAGAAGGGAGTGGCCAGAACCACCACAAACCCCCACCCCAGGGAGTGGGGGGAGGGTGACCAGTCCCTGGAAAGGGAGGGAGAAAAGACAGGTGGAGAACTCCTTCAGAATAGAACTGGGCTTTCCAAGATCCAGCCCTGCCTGACAAGAGGAGCCTACAGGGCATCCCCTCAGCTCAGGCAGAGTTTCAAGGGCCTGGGACCCTGCCGTCACCCAAGGTCTCTATGGCAGAGCCCAGGCTCAGCCCATCTCTTGATCTCTTTCTCCCTGCCACACTTTTCCTGGCTACAATTCAAGGACTTAATGGAGTCTCTGTCCAGTGCTTTATCCCTCATCCCTTCCCTGAAGGTGGCACTGGAGGCTGGGTGGGGAGGGACTGGGGGGCTATTACCACAAGGACACAACTGTGCAGGTATGCACATGCACGCTTGCCAGGGCTCCAAGAGCAGGGTCTAGCCAACCAGGCAGAGCAGAGCAGAGCCAAAAAGAAAGAGAGAGAAAAAAAAGCAGGAATCTAGAAGCTGGGTGTGGGGTAAGAGAACTGAGATAAGAGCCAGGAGTGGGGTGGAGGTGCAAGGGCAAAGGAGCCACAGACAGATCCTGCCTTGCCTTTGTGACAGCCTCCCTGCCCAGCACAGCCACTCTCCAGCCTTTCTCCCCACAGCACAGGCTCATCTTGCCTTGGTATCAGGCTGGGACCTCGTGCCCCCAGGGCCCTGCTGAGTCTTTGCAGCCTTCCTGCAGGCACTGAAGGAGTTAATCCCTCTGCCAGTAGTGGTGGCAGGAAGGGGAGCCAGGGCTGGGGCTTACTCACACTCTTAGGGCTTTGATCTCTGCTTTCCTTCCCGGAGAGAGCCTGTCCGGGCAGGTCTCCTGCCAGGCAGGCCAGGGGAGCAGCTTGCTCCAGCTCCCTGCTCCCTACTCCCCAGGAGGCAGCAGGGGCCAGAGGGCCCCCTCAGAACTGGCAGCCCACAGGCAGGGGAGCCCAGGAAGAAGGTGGTGGAGACACTCGAGTGGGGCCCTGTTTTGGTCAGAAGAGTAACTTTCCCCCTTCCTCCCTCTCTCCCTCCCTCCTTGAGCTGCTGAGGAGCTGGGCTGGGCCCTCTACCAGCACCCAGGCCCAGCCCAGGCCCAGGCTCGCCAGCCTAATTGACTGGAAATTCACAGGACTCCAGAATGGTATTGCTGAAGAAATTGAGAGGTCACAGGCTTCATTGTCCTCCTGCTCATTTACTCCCAAGAAGTCCAGCCCAACTAGGTGACCCCAGGCAAAGAGAAACTTCTGAACCCTCCAAGCCAGGGTATGGGAGCCACACCAGAGGAAAAGGAGAGGGGCTCCCACTGCTAATGTCATAGTCTAGAACTTGGCCAAGGCATGGGGAGGTCACCTCAGTAGTCAATGAATTGAGACTCCTGGATCCAACATGCTGACAGGGCCTCATGTGTCTCACGCCCAGATTGAGACCCTAGACCCAGCCTGGCCTGAAAGAGCATGAGAGAAGGGCACAGACTTCCTTCTCCAGAGATTTTCTTACTTACCAACCCCTCTCTCTTTGAAGGACTGGAGTAGGAACAGTGGAAAGTAATTACCCTGATGTTCAAACACCCCAGCCCATTACAGCCCATAATTACAAAGTTGTAAAAAGGGATCAAAGAGAGAGTACTGGCCAACAGGGGAAACAAACAGGACTTTCAGGCAGTGGGTACCTGTGTTCAGAGTTCTAGGAACCAAAAAGCACGATTTGGGGCCAGATGGCAGCCCACACTGGGGCTATCCATGCTTCCCTCTGGTCCACCTGCCCCCAAGAAAGTGGGAGAGAGGGAGAAAAGAAAGCACTTCTTGGGAGACCGGAATCTGGAAGGCAGAGACAATAGGAAGGCCCTCTGCATGGGAAGACTCAGCTTTAGAAAAATTACCCAGAGATCTCTTTTGGGGCTGCAAAGAGTCAGCCATCTCTCTAGGGGCAGCAAGCAAAGCTGCCCACGGCCTCTAGCAACCAGGACTAGTACACTCTAGGACTCGTACACTACCCTCTGTACCTCTCTGGGCTGTAGGTTTTCCTCTCCAGACACAGTGACAGTCTCTGTAATCTCCTCATCAAAGATTGGCTAAGTACCTACTGTGGCCAGGGCACCAAGCCAGGGAAGGCCAAGCCCTCTAGAACAGCTCATTATCTAGTTGTACATATCCATATGTACATATCCATAATATATCCAAAGACATATCCATAATATAATGCTGATAACATTCCAGAGTACAAATGAATGAAATAGACCAGTAGTTTTCAAACCTTTTTTCACTGCAGAAAGCCCATCCCCCACCACACACACACACACACACACACACACACACACAAAATCTGACGCAAATCTTCAATACACAAAACAGATAAGACTCAGCTGAGTGTGAGGATGGGGGTGGAGTTAAGAAAGAGCCTCGGTTTCCCCCTCCCCACAAAGCACCTCCCTGAAACCTGGCATGGACAGAGACCCTGGCAGTGTGCCAGAAAAGAGGCATCCCTCCATAATAGGCTAGCTGGGCTGAGCCAGTCAGGAAAGATTCACTAGAAGAGGTGGAATTCATCTGGGCTTGAAAGCAAGCGTAGGAGGAAGTAGAAGGGATACTAACCTTTACCGAGACCCACTCTGCCCAGACTGCTCAGGTTTGAGTCCTGAATATGCCACCAACTATTAGCTGTTAGACTTTGGGTATGGTACTTAACTGCTGTGTGCCTCCGTTTTCCTTTCTGAAACTGGGGATTATAATAGGCCCTACTTCACAGGGTTGTTTTGTGGGCTGTATAAGTTAATCCATGCAAAGCTTTATGCTAGTACCCAGCACATAGTAAGTGTCCCCTAAGTATTAGTTATTGTTATATCAGCTGTTACTATATGCTTTGGGTATGTGATTTCATTCACTCTTCACAAAAACTCTATAAGACAATTATCCAGTTTTGAGTTGAGGAAACTGAGGCTCAGAGAGACTGAACAACTTCCCCAGGGTCACACGGCTGATCAGACCACTGATCTAGTCCAGGCATGAGGTGATAAGGGTCTGGGTAATCACGAGGATGGCTGTGGAGTTGCTAATAGAGAAACAGAAACCAAGTTGGATGACTGGATAGGGGGAGGGAGTCGGTGGTGGTGACAAGAATGGATGAGTCCAGAAAAATTATGGTGAGGTTTCAGAGAAGATCAAGAGAGGCAAGAATGAAAGAAAAACCCCAATCTTGTTAAAAGCATAGGATGATGATGCCAGTGATGACAACAGTGGTAATTGTAATCATTTATTCAGTGATTACTATGTGCTTAGCATGGGAGCTTCCATCTGTACTGTCCTATGGAGCTTCCATAAGAGCTTCCATCTGTACTGTCTCATTAAATCCTCATAACTGCTTTATGATATAAGTCCCATTATTATTCCCCTTTTACAGATGAGGAAACAGGGGCCCAGAGAGGTGAGCTAAAATGTCTAGGTCACACTGAGGAGCAGTGGAGATGGCAGGCTTCAGACCCAGGGCTGTCTGGGTCTCAAGAGCCCCAGCTCTGTTGATGGTGATGACATCACTACTACTGATGGATATTCCAGAGCTGATTGAGGTTAGAATTTTTCAAACTTTTATCACTAAAACCCACCTTTCCCCTCTGGCTTCTGGGAACCATATGTTTTTTTAACATTTTACCAAACTAACGGAATTCATTATGTACAATTCATTTTCCTATGAGATAACTTGTTGTTTTTTTTTTTTTTTTAATTTTTTTTTTTTAACGTTTATTTTTGAGACAGAGAGAGACAGAGCATGAACGGGGGAGGGGCAGAGAGAGAGGGAGACACAGAACCGGAAGCAGGCTCCAGGCTCCGGGCCATCAGCCCAGAGCCCGACGCGGGGCTCGAACTCACGGACCGTGAGATCGTGACCTGAGCTGAAGTCGGACGCTTAACCGACTGAGCCACCCAGGCGCCCCAAGTCCTATGAGATAACTTGTAACCAAAAGCAACATACAAATATTTTAGTTAAGCTTGTGGGACTTATGAAACATTGGAAGTAGCTCAAAGACCTCCATTACTACCCTCACAGACCTCCTTTGAGCCAGCAGGTCTCAGGTAGGAGCTGCTTGGTCAGGTCAAAGGATGAAACCCAAGGGAAGTCTTGACCTGACCAGTTGGAGAATGTGGGGCTAGAGCCATCCTGTCCCACCGAGGTGGGGGAGAAGCCAGGTATGGAGAAGCTGAGCAGCTAGTGAAGGAGGAGGAAGCATGAGCAGTGACCACAAAGGCTGTGGAAGAAAAACAGGTCCTAGGGCAGCAGCCAAAGTGCCTCTTGTAAACCCCTAATGGCTTTTTGTTCCTTTGTGCATTTTAGCTCAGGCACTATTTGGTAGCTGACAGTCATCATTTTCATCCTCACAACGACCACTGGGGTAGAAAATAAAAGTCCCATTTTATGGTGGTGGCCCAATAAGGTTAAAAAGAGCACCGACCACACGTTCCTTGTTTCCTAGTGTCTGTGCACAGGACTTATTCCTCCCACAGCACTGTGATCCTCCAGGGGGCGAGACGAAAACCTCCTACGTGGACAATGTCCTGCCACATTGCCCAGTGTTCACATGTGCGTGAAATGCATACACTGTTTTAGAAGAACAGCAGAGCATCTCTGAGCCCTTCCTCTCCCATCTTTCTCTCCTCTCCCACCTCTGTATCTCGCACACTCACACTCACTCACACACACACATACACACACTCACACCCACTCACACACACTCCACACTCACATTCATACCACGTAACACTAGGCACTCATCTACCAAATGAGCAAATGAATGACATTTGCCCACGTTCTGTAAAGCAAGGGAAGTGAAATAGCCCAAAGCAGGGTACCTTCAACCTAACAAAATTCTGCTGCCATCAAGGACGTGCCCAGTCTTACACAGAGACAACACTCTCCAGATCCTCCACGTGTGCTGGCCCCGACCGCCCACATCCTCCGTAGCCCTCTTCTGCATCAGCGTGGCCTGGGCTGGGAGAATATCTCCACCCACCTGTGGGTGCCACAATCAGAACCCCACCCACATCTTTCCCCCTCCATGGGACCAGGTAAGAGCTCAGGCTGTTTCCTTGAGACTCATGGCTCAGGAAATAGCCCTCAGTAGGATCTGGAAACCAGGGAGAGTCTGGGCCCGAGTACAATGAGCGGGCACACTGGTTGGGACTGTCACCGTCCTCTTTCCCCACACCGGGGAGCTGGACCCTTTCCACCAAATCCACCTGACTGTGCCACACAGAATCTAACTATGCTCTGGCTTATGCCACCAGGAGGATCTTTTCACATGCTTTCAGTGTTCCTAGCCAAAATGGGAGGCAACAGAGCAGAGAGATTAAAAGCCCAGGTTTGAGAACTAGACAAGGCTCAGTTCAAATCACAGCTCCACCCCTTCCCAGCTGGATCACCCTGGCAAGTTAAGGTTTTTTTTCTTTTTCTTTTTTAGTTTATTTATTTACTTTTTAGTAATGTCTACACCCAATGTGGGACTCAAAATCACAACCCTGAGATCAAGAGTCACATGCTTCTCTGGGACACCTGGGTGGCTCAGTCGGTTAAGTTGGTTAAGTCTGACTTCAGCTCAGGTCATGATCTCAGAGTTTGTGAGTTTGAGCCCTGCATCAGGCTCTGTGCTGACAGCTCGGAGCCTGGAGCCTACCTCGGATTCTGTCTCCCTCTCTCTCTGCCCCTCCCTGGCTTGCACTGTTTCTCTCTCTCTCTCTTAAAAATAAATTTTAAAAAACATTTAAAAAAAAGTCACATGCTCCTCTAACTGAGCCAGCCATGTGCCCCAGTTACTTAAGTTTTCTGACCCTCACTTGCTTCACATGTCAAATAGAGAATAAAATGTCTAGCTTTCCTGATTGTCATGCAAAATAAAGGGGATAATGTATAAAGAATCTGTCCCATGTGGCACATGGTCAGCACACAGAAAACAGTAACTAACATTAGAGCAGAACAAATAAAAATGTTCACAGGACCTTAGAGGTAGCAGGCCAGTGAGGAGCATGGCAAACCAGACAGTCCACGATGGTGGAAACCTGGCAACTGCCACCAGCTCCAGCCAATGATGCCCTCTGGAAATGTGGAGCCACCGGTTTGCAATCTTAGAGGAAGAATGTGAACTTTTTTTTATGTTTATTTATTTGATTTGAGAGAGAGAGAAGGAGAGAGAGCATGTGTGCGCTCGTGAGCAAGGGAGGGGCAGAAATAGTGGGAGAGAGAGAATCCCAAGCAGGCTCCTTACTCTCGGTGCAGAGTCCAACATGGGGCTCAATCTCATGAACCCTGAGATCATGATCTGAGCCAAAATCAAGAATCTGGTGTTTAACCTACTGAGCTGCCCAGGCGCCCCAAGAATGTGAACTTTTTAAGGAAACATGGCTTCTGTTTCTGCTATTCTTGCATATGCTCAGTCAATGTTTCTGAAAGATGGAAAAGCCCTTCAACTGACTGCCTCTTTGCCCTGATGCTGGTTAGGGGAAGGGGTTTAAGAATTTCCAGGTGATGGGGGAGGATATGCGGTGGGGCACCTGCCTTAGATGACAGTCAGAAGTTCTGCTGGTAGATGATGGTTGGTGGGGAAAGGATGGAGGCCTGAATTTCCACCCCTCTCAAACCAGTCATGAATGAGGAAAACCAGAGCAAATTGGACACATCTCTCCTAGGTGAGAAGGGGACAGAGAACAAAGAGCCCTCTCACAGCCTGGAGCTGGGTGAAGTTCAGAGTGTGTGGAGGTCAATTGTGAACCTACCTTGCTGGCCAGTGACAGGCAGGGGCGGGGGGCCCGTTGGGGACTCTCCAGCTTGACAATGCTGATGAATCCAGGCTCCAGATTGTCGTCATCGCTGGCATTGCACAGGTACAGGGGGTGGGACTGCAGAGAGAAGGAGAGAGAGAGGTTAGGGAGGCTCTAGGGAGCAGGAATAAGCTGTGGGAGCCAAGTACTTCCCCACTGTTCCAGGCAGGGACCAAGCAGGTCTCCTAGTGCTATGAAACAATCAGCCTTCTTATTTTTTCTTTCTTTCTCTCTCTTTCTTTCTTTCTTTCTTTCTTTCTTTCTTTCTTTCTTTCTTTCTCTCTTTTTCTTTTTCTTTCTTTCTTTCCTTTTTCTTTTCTCCTTTCTTTCTTTCTTTCTTTCTTTCTTTCCTTCTTTCTTTAATTCTTTCATTTTAATTTGCATCCAAGTTAGTTAGCAGATAGTGCAATAATGATTTCAGGAGTAGAATCCAGTGATTCATCCCCTACATATAACTCCCAGCGCTCAACCCAAGTGTCCTCCTTAATGGGCCTTCTTACTAAATTGCCTCAGAGGAAGCTAGTAAGCATCAGTTGTCATTTCAGGGCCACCAGGGCCAAGGATACATGGAGGTGGGGTGCAGGTAGGCACGAGGGGTGTCCAAAAGGGGGAACCTCAGTGAAGAGCCTGCTGCAAATCTGCCCCAACAACCCTCAAACTGCCACAGACTCTCTCACCTCCTACTTCTTTCACCTGCTCTAAAACCCCAGGCTAAGAGCCCATATCAGTGCCTTCAGAATCTTGCCTTCCCTCCATGCTCTCCCAGGGCAGTGCTGGGTGCTGCCGGGTGCCTCCTGCCTCCTTGGGATGCCCGCTGACATCCCCATCTTTCCTGCGGCTTGGGTCTACTCACTCTGTGTTTCCCTGATCTTCTCAATATCTCCCTTTGCCCCTGCCCTGGGCCCATCCTGAGATGAAGCAGGGAGAAGACACTATCTGGGGATAAGCCTTGGCTAAGAGCCTTGAACATCACACTTCCTAGGAGCTCATCCTTTCCCCAGGAATGATGCAGTGGAGGTGAGCCAGCACATGTTCTGAGGGTGTGGCAGGGTCAGTCCAAGACCCTGTGCCCTTAGCCTAGCTGGTGCAGGGCAATGGCTCAGGGGGAAGTGGGCCCAAAATGTGCTAACAGACCAGAGAATACCCTATCAGAGGACAAGAGTGTCCTTCTGTATACTCGCTTGTCACTCAAAATGATTCGAATACCCACTTGAAACTAATCTTCCCATAGTGCTATGAGAAAAAAAATATTTATCTGGCCCTAGATAATCCTATGGGCTGGAGGTTCCTATGTGGTGGAAACCCAGTGTATCCTGCAAACAAGGGGATTTTGTATGAGGGAGGTGCCCATACTTCTTCTCCACTGCCGCTGAAGTCTAAAGGGCTTCCAGAAAGAACCATCAGACGAACCAGAGAGCATTTTGAACTCATGAAGATGTTGGTGCTGATGATGGATTTAAAAAGCACAGTCACTTTTTGGGGGTGCCTCATTTGGTGGAGAGTGTGTGACTCTTGATCTCGGGGTTGTGAGTTCGAGGCCCACATTGGGTGTGGGATTACTTAAAAATAAAATCTTTAAAAATATACAAATAAGAGAAAACCGCCAGAGGATTAGCAGAACGGAGTCTCCAGAGCCAAGCGCAGACGAGAGGCCCAAGGAAGAGGGTAGGAAGGGCGGCGAGGCGGTGCGCGCTCCACGGACTGGCGGGAGGGAGCCGGGGCGGAGGGGCGGCTCGCCGGCCAAGCAGAGCCCCCGAGTCGGGCTGGCAAAAGCGGAGGGGCCGGACGGACTGTGTTCCAACAGCAAGCTCGACTTAGCGTCTGGGAGGTCATAAGTTAACAGCTCTGCTCAGAAAGCGGGAAGGCTGGAGGACAAAGGGAGGGAGAGCTGCTGAGCCCCCGGACGGCAGAGCTCAGCTTGGCAGGGAACAAAGGCACTCGCCAGCGCCATCTCCCCCGCCCATCCCCCAGCCAAAACCCCAAAGAGAACCAGTTCCTGCCAGGGAACTTGCTCGCTCCACGCAAACACCCAACTCTGTGCTTCTGCGGAGCCAAACCTCCGGCAGCGGATCTGACTCCCTCCCGCTGCCACAGGGCCCCTCCTGAAGTGGATCACCTAAGGAGAAGCGAGCTAAGCCTGCCCCTCCTGCCCCCGTGCACCTTGCCTACCCACCCCAGCTAATATACCAGATCCCCAGCACCACAAGCCTGGCAGTGTGCAGGTAGCCCAGACGGGCCACGCCACCCCACAGTGAATCCCGCCCCTAGGAGAGGGGAAGAGAAGGCACACACCAGTCTGACTGTGGCCCCAGCGGTGGGCTGGAGGCAGACATCAGGTCGGACTGCGGCCCCGCCCACCAACTCCAGTTATACACCACAGCCCGGGGGAAGTGCCCTGCAGGTCCGCACCACTCCAGGGACTATCCAAAATGACCAAATGGAAGAATTCCCCTCAGAAGAATCTCCAAGAAATAACAACAGCTAATGAACTGATCAAAAAGGATTTAAATAATATAACAGAAAGTGAATTTAGAATAATAGTCATAAAATTAATCGCTGGGCTTGAAAACAGTATAGAGGACAGCAGAGAATCTCTTGCCACAGAGATCAAGGGACTAAGGAACAGTCACGAGGAGCTGAAAAACGCTTTAAACGAAATGCAAAACAAAATGGAAACCACGACGGCTCGGATTGAAGAGGCAGAGGAGAGAATAGGTGAACTAGAAGATAAAGTTATGGAGAAAGAGGAAGCTGAAAGAAAGAGAGATAAAAAAAAATCCAGGAGTATGAGGGGAAAATTAGAGAACTAAGTGATACACTAAAAAGAAATAATATACGCATAATTGGTATCCCAGAGGAGGAAGAGAGAGGGAAAGGTGCTGAAGGGGTACTTGAAGAAATTATAGCTGAGAACTTCCCTGAACTGGGGAAGGAAAAAGGCATTGAAATCCAAGAGGCACAGAGAACTCCCTTCAGACGTAACTTGAATCGATCTTCTGCACGACATATCATAGTCAAACTGGCAAAATACAAGGATAAAGAGAAAATTCTGAAAGCAGCAAGGGATAAACGTGCCCTCACATATAAAGGGAGACCTATAAGACTCGTGACTGATCTCTCCTTTGAAACTTGGCAGGCCAGAAAGGCTTGGCACGATATCTTCAGTGTGCTAAACAGAAAAAATATGCAGCCGAGAATCCTTTATCCAGCAAGTCTGTCATTTAGAATAGAAGGAGAGATAAAGGTCTTCCCAAACAAACAAAAACTGAAGGAATTTGTCACCACGAAACCAGCCCTACAAGAGATCCTAAGGGGGATCCTGTGAGACAAAGTACCAGAGACATCACTACAAGCATAAAACATACAGACATCACAATGACTCTAAACCCGTATCTTTCTAGAATAACACTGAATGTAAATGGATTAAATGCGCCAACCAAAAGACACAGGGTATCAGAATGGATAAAAAAACAAGACCCATCTATTTGCTGTCTACAAGAGACTCATTTTAGATCTGAGGACACCTTTAGATTGAGAGTGAGGGGATGGAGAACTATTTATCATGCTACTGGAAGCCAAAAGAAAGCTGGAGTAGCCATACTTATATCAGACAAACTAGACTTTAAATTAAAGGCTGTAACAAGAGATGAAGAAGGGCATTATATAATAATTACAGGGTCTATCCATCAGGAAGAGCTAACAATTATAAATGTCTATGCACCGAATACCGGAGCCCCCAGATATATAAAACAATTACTCATAAACATAAGCAACCTTATTGATAAGAATGTGGTCATTGCAGGGGACTTTAACACCCCACTTACAGAAATGGATAGATCATCTAGACACACAGTCAATAAAGAAACAAGGGCCCTGAATGATACATTGGATCAGATGGACTTGACAGATATATTTAGAACTCTGCATCCCGAAGCAACAGAATATACTTTCTTCTCGAGTGCACATGGAACATTCTCCAAGATAGATCATATACTGGGTCACAAAACAGCCCTTCATAAGTTTACAAGAATTGAAATTATACCATGCATACTTTCAGACCACAATGCTATGAAGCTTGAAATCAACCACAGGAAAAAGTCTGGAAAACCTCCAAAAGCATGGAGGTTAAAGAACACCCTACTAACGAATGAGTGGGTCAACCAGGCAATTAGAGAAGAAATTAAAAAATATATGGAAACAAACGAAAATGAAAATACAACAATCCAAACGCTTTGGGACGCAGCGAAGGCAGTCCTGAGAGGAAAATACATTGCAATCCAGGCCTATCTCAAGAAACAAGAAAAATCCCAAATACAAAATCTAACAGCACACCTAAAGGAAATAGAAGCAGAACAGCAAAGGCAGCCCAAACCCAGCAGAAGAAGAGAAATAATAAAGATCAGAGCAGAAATAAACAATATAGAATCTAAAAAAACTGTAGAGCAGATCAACGAAACCAAGAGTTGGTTTTTTGAAAAAATAAACAAAATTGACAAACCTCTAGCCAGGCTTTCAAAAAGAAAAGGGAGATGACCCAAATAGATAAAATCATGAATGAAAATGGAATTATTACAACCAATCCCTCAGAGATACAAACAATTATCAGGGAATACTATGAAAAATTATATGCCAACAAATTGGACAACCTGGAAGAAATGGACAAATTCCTAAACACCCACACTCTTCCAAAACTCAATCAGGAGGAAACAGAAAGCTTGAACAGACCCATAACCAGCGAAGAAATTGAATCGGTTATCAAAAATCTCCCAACAAATAAGAGTCCAGCACCAGATGGCTTCCCAGGGGAGTTCTACCAGACGTTTAAAGCAGAGATAATACCTATCCTTCTCAAGCTATTCCAAGAAATAGAAAGGGAAGGAAAACTTCCAGACTCATTCTATGAAGCCAGTATTACTTTGATTCCTAAACCAGACAGAGACCCAGTAAAAAAAGAGAACTACAGGCCAATATCTCTGATGAATATGGATGCAAAAATTCTCAATAAGATACTAGCAAATCGAATTCAACAGCATATAAAAAGAATTCTTCACCATGATCAAGTGGGATTCATTCCTGGGATGCAGGGCTGGTTCAACATTCGCAAATCGATCAACGTGATACATCACATTAACAAAAAAAAAGAGAAGAACCATATGATCCTGTCAATCGATGCAGAAAAGGCCTTTGACAAAATCCAGCACCCTTTCTTAATAAAAACCCTGGAGAAAGTCGGGATAGAAGGAACATACTTAAAGATCATAAAAGCCATTTATGAAAAGCCCACAGCTAACATCATCCTCAACGGGGAAAAACTGAGAGCTTTTTCCCTGAGATCAGGAACACAACAGGGATGCCCACTCTCACCGCTGTTGTTTAACATAGTGCTGGAAGTTCTAGCATCAGCAATCAGACAACAAAAGGAAATCAAAGGCATCAAAATTGGCAAAGATGAAGTCAAGCTTTTGCTTTTTGCAGATGACATGATATTATACATGGAAAATCCGATAGACTCCACCAAAAGTCTGCTAGAACTGATACATGAATTCAGCAAAGTTGCAGGATACAAAATCAATGTACAGAAATCAGTTGCATTCTTATACACTAACAATGAAGCAACAGAAAGACAAATAAAGAAACTGATCCCATTCACAATTGCACCAAGAAGCATAAAATACCTAGGAATAAATCTAACCAAAGATGTAAAAGATCTGTATGCTGAAAACTATAGAAAGCTTATGCAGGTAATTGAAGAAGATATAAAGAAATGGAAAGACATTCCCTGCTCATGGATTGGAAGAATAAATATTGTCAAAATGTCAATACTACCCAAAGCTATCTACACATTCAATGCAATCCCAATCAAAATTGCACCAGCATTCTTCTCAAAACTAGAACAAGCAATCCTAAAATTCATATGGAACCACAAAAGGCCCCGAATAGCCAAAGTCATTTTGAAGAAGACCAAAGCAGGAGGCATCACAATCCCAGACTTTAGCCTCTACTACAAAGCTGTCATCATCAAGACAGCATGGTATTGGCATAAAAACAGACACATAGACCAATGGAATCGAATAGAGACCCCAGAACTAGACCCACAAACGTATGGCCAACTCATCTTTGACAAAGCAGGAAAGAACATCCAATGGAAAAAAGACTGTCTCTTTAACAAATGGTGCTGGGAGAACTGGACAGCAACATGCAGAAGGTTGAAACTAGACCACTTTCTCACACCATTCACAAAAATAAACTCAAAATGGATAAGGGACCTGAATGTGAGACAGGAAACCATCAAAACCTTAGAGGAGAAAGCAGGAAAAGACCTCTCTGACCTCAGCCGTAGCAATCTCTTACTCGGCACATCCCCAAAGGCAAGGGAATTAAAAGCAAAAGTGAATTACTGGGACCTTATGAAGATAAAAAGCTTCTGCACAGCAAAGGAAACAACCAACAAAACGAAAAAGCAACCAACGGAATGGGAAAAGATATTTGCAAATGACACATTGGACAAAGGGCTAGTATCCAAAATCTATAAAGAGCTCATCAAACTCCACACCCGAAAAACAAATAACCCAGTGAAGAAATGGGCAGAAAACATGAATAGACACTTCTCTAAAGAAGACATCCGGATGGCCAACAGGCACATGAAAAGATGTTCAACGTCGCTCCTTATCAGGGAAATACAAATCAAAACCACACTCAGATATCACCTCACGCCAGTCAGAGTGGCCAAAATGAAGAAATCAGGAGACTATAGATGCTGGAGAGGATGTGGAGAAACGGGAACCCTCTTGCACTGTTGGTGGGAATGCAAATTGGTGCAGCCGCTCTGGAAAGCAGTGTGGAGGTTCCTCAGAAAATTAAAAATAGACCTACCCTATGACCCAGCAATAGCACTGCTAGGAATTTATCCAAGGGATACAGGAGTACTGATGCATAGGGGCACTTGTACCCCAATGTTTATAGCAGCACTGTCAACAATAGCCAAATTATGGAAAGAGCCTAAATGTCCATCAACTGATGAATGGATAAAGAAATTGTGGTTTATATACACAATGGAATACTACGTGGCAATGAGAAAAAATGAAATATGGCCTTTTGTAGCAACGTGGATGGAACTGGAAAGTGTGATGCTAAGTGAAATAAGCCATACAGAGAAAGACAGATACCATATGGTTTCACTCTTATGTGGATCCTGAGAAACGTAACAGAAACCCATGGGGTAGGGGAAGGAAAAAAAAAAAAAAGAGGTTAGAGTGGGAGAGAGCCAAAGCATAAGAGACTAAAAACTGAGAACAAACTGAGGGTTGATGGGGGGTGGGAGGGAGGGCAGGGTGGGTGATGGGTATTGAGGAGGGCACCTTTTGGGAGGAGCACTGGGTGTTGTATGGAAACCAATTTGACAGTAAATTTCATATATTAAAATATATATATATATATATACAAATAAATAAAAGCACAGTCACTTTTTGAAAGCATTTTCATGCTATTTCTTCTCAGCATGTCACTGCAGTCCCTTGAACATAGTAGGTTCTCAAAAACAAGCACCACCCTGCTTTGAATTCTATCCTTGTGAATACAAATCTTTGGGCAGGGGGAATTGAAATGAGAGGGAGTTCCATTCTTGCTCCCAGAATTTAAGGAGAATTACTCTGGTAGTCGTCAAAGTTTAGTGTGGAAGAAATGCTATGTGCATCCCAACCCCCCTCAGAAAAGGGTCAGGGCCAAGATTAGGGGTTGTTCTCACTTCACTGAAGCTGTAGCTCCTGTCTCAACAAGTTCCATTAGTCTGTCCATCTGCCCATTTGCCCAACCATGCATCCATTCATTTCTTCATTCTTCATTTCTTCAACATTCAACTATCCCAAACCATGCAAATTCAACCATTTGCCCAACCATGCATCCACTCATTTCTTCAACAAGGAGGGCCTCCTTGTTGCCATGCACTGTGCAATGAGTTGGGGAGTCAACAACAAATAAGATAGGCTCTTTGCCTTAACGAAGCTCAGAAGACAAGTGTACAAACACATTGTATTGTGATGTTGTGATGCTGTGGGAGGGCTCAAGGAGAGGGGACTAAGTATCCCATGTAGGAGAGCAGAGTGACTTTAGTGAGTCCTTGGGTACTGAGTAGATATGTGCTTACCCACTGGATCTGCAGGAAGGGGGAAGGTACATTCCTGGCAGAGGAAGCAGCCTGTGCCCAGGCATGGAGGCACAGGCAGGGGGCAAGGAGGGGCTGCAGGCATTTAGGTCTGGTGTGGAGGGGAAGGCAGGAGATGAGGCCAGAAAGGTTGGCAAGCACCAGACTAAGGAGGAAAGACTGCAGATTTGCTCTTGAGAAAGGTCTCCCTGGTGATGAGAGAAGACTGTCTAGTGTGGAAGGAGTCAGAAGTCAGCTGTTCCAATAGAACAAAAGATGTGAGATCTTCAGGAACTACAAATCGTAGCCATGGGACTCTATTGCTTTGCTTGCTCCCCTACCACTACCCACGGTCCAGCTTTCTCCAGATAATTCCAACGTGCCTCTCACTGATTAGAGTGTCAAATGAGGGGGGAAGTCACTTCAGAGAAGAGTTGTCTTCTTTTTTTTAACTTTTCTTTTCCTTATTCTTTTTTTTTTTTTAATTTGAGAGAGAGGGAGAGCACACGTGAGCTGGTGAGAGGGGCAGATGGAGAGGGAGAGAGAACCTTAAGCAGCCTCCATGCTCAGCATGGACCCCAATATGGGGCTCCATCCATAGCCCTGGGATTCTGACCTGAGCTGAAATCAAGAGTCGGATGCTCAACTGACTGAGCCACTCAGGAGCCCCAAGAGTTGTCTTTACAGAAAGATTTGCAAATATTTAACCAGCACTCTGCCCCCAGGCCCTCGCAGGGGGAACCAGCATATACAAGCAGTGCTATATTGTAGGATGCCTCTGAGGTGATGCAGGAGAAAAAACTTGGTGTCAGAGTCACCAGACTTCCCTGATCCTGAAGGGACTATAGAAGAGGGAGGGGGAGGAAATTAACCATTAGTAAACACCTCTTGCCTGCCAGGCCCTCTAGATGTTATCTCACTATGAGGTAGGTGTGATCATTCCCATTTAAAGAAGAGAAAGAGGCTTAAGGCACAGGGAAGTTAAGGTCACACAAGATTAGAACCCAGCTCTATCTGACTCCAGCCTCTGGAGTCCTGTAACTCAAAATGAACCCAGAGTCAACCCTCCATTGTCCAAGCTAATGGGGATGATGATAATGCTAGTTTACATTTATTGAGTAAATACAGTGGGCCAGTGATGGGTCTAAGCACTTTTGTGTATTAACTCTTTCCATTCTCGTAACAACGCTATGTTAAGGTAGAAACTACTATTGTCTCCATTTTAAAGATGAAGAAACTGAGGCATTAAGCGGTTAAGTAACTGACAAGATAGAAGTAAAACTTTCACTATTTGCATATGACATGATACTACATATAAAAAACCCAAAAGACTCTACCAAAAAAGTGCTAGAACTGGTACACAAATTCAGTAAAGTCGTAGGATACAAAATCAATGTATGGAAATCTATTGTATTTCTATACACCAATAATGAAGCAGCAGAAAGAAAAATTAAGAAATCAATCTCATTTACAATTGTGCCAAAAACAATAAGATACCTAAGAATAAACCTAACCAAAGAAGAAAAAGATCTGTACTCTGAAAACGACAAAATCCTGATGAAGGACACTGAAGACAACACAAAGAAATGGAAACACATTCCATGGTCATAGATTGTAAGAGTAAGTATTGTTAAAATGTCTATACTATCCAAAGCAATCTATACATTTAATGCAATCTCTATCAAAGTATCAACAGCATTCTTCACAGAACTAGGACAAACAATCCTAAAATTTGTATGGAAGACCCCGAATACACAAAGCAACCTTGAAAAAGAAAAACAAAGCTGGAAGCATCACAATTCCGGACCTCGAGCTACATTACAAAGCTGTAGTCATCAAGACAGTATGGTACTGGCACAGACTCTCTCTCTCTCTCTCTCTCACACACACACACACACACACACACACACACAAATACACATAAATCAATGGAACAGAATAGAAACCCCAGAAATAAACCCACAATTATATGGTCAGTTCATCTTTGACAAAGCAGGAAAGAATATCCAGCGGGAAAAAGAATGTTTCTCCAACAAATGGGGTTGGAAAAACTGGACAGTGACATGCAGAAGAATGAAATTGGACCCCACTTTCTTACACCATATATAAAAATAAATTCAAAATGGATTACAGATCTAAATGTAAGACCTGAAATTATAAAAATCCTAGAAGAGAGCACAGGCAGCAACTTCTTTCTAGAAAGATCTCTGAGGCAAGAGAAACAAAGGCAAAATAAACTATTGGGACTACATCAAAATAAAAAGCTTCTGCACAGTGAAGGAAACAATCAATGAAACTAAATGGCAATCTAGCAGAATGGAAGTAGGTATTTGCAAACAACATATCCAATAAAGGGTTAGTATCTAAAATATATAAAGAATTTATATAACTCGACACCCCCCCAAAAAAGTAAACAATCTAATTTTTAAAAATGGACAGAAGATACGAATGGACATTTTTCCAAATAAGACATACAGATGGCCAAGAGATACATGAAAAAATGCTCATCATCACTTACCATCAGGAAAATTCAAATCAAAACTACAATGAGAAATCACCTCATACCTGTCAGAATGGCTGAAATCAACAACACAAGAAACAAAAGGTGTTGGCGAGGAGGCAGAGAAAGGGGAACACTCTTACACTGTTAGTGGGAATGCAAACTGGCGCAGCCTCTCTGGAAAACAGTATGGGAGTTCCTCAAAAAGTTAAGAATAGAACTATCCAACAATCTAGCAATTGCACTACTAGGTATTTACCCAAAGAATACAAAAATACTAATTCAAAGGGATCCATGCACCCTGATGCTTATAGCAGCATTATCTACAATAGCCAAATTATGGAAACAGCCCAAGTGTCCATTAACTGATGAATGGATAAAGAAGCTGTGGTGTGTGTGCGTGCGTGTGTGTGTGTGTACATATATGTATATATATACAATGGAATATTATTCAGCCATAAAAAAGAATGAAATCTTGCCATTCACAATGAAATGGATAGAGCTAGAGAGTATTATGCTAAGTGAAATAATTCAGTCAGAGAAAGACAAATACCATACGATTTCACCCATGTGGAATTTAAGAAACAAAACAAATGAGCAAAGGGAGGAAAAAAGAGAGAGAGGCAAACTGAGAAATAAATTCTATAGTTTAACCATAGAGAATAAACTGGTAACCAGAGGGGAGGTGGTTGGGGGGATGGGTTAAATAGGTGATGGGGATTAAGAAATGCACTTATCAGGTGTGTATGGAAGTGTTGAATCACTATATTGTACACCTGAAACTAATATTACATTATATGTTAACTAACTAGAATTTAAATAAAAACTTTAAAAAAAAAAAAGGTTAAGTAACATGTCCAGAATTACACAGCTGAGATCAGAAGAAATGGAAGAAGTAGGATAAAGTAAAAATAAATAATAATAATAATAATAATAATAATAATAAACTAAGAATATTTCCCATTTTACTTTGAAAACATGATGCCTCCCCCAACTCATGACTAAGAAAACTTACCATCCTAATTTTACATTCCTAAACAAATCCCTGAAATATTGGATTCTGTCCTAGGCCCTCCTCTCTTTTTACCCTCCATGCACCCCCTACGTGACTCCAACCAGTGAATAGCTTTGGTTTCCATACAGAGGTCATTGATTACACATGTGCAGCCTAGACCTCTCATGAGTTCCAGACCTATATGTCCGACAGGTAGGGCTTGGACATTTCTGCACGAAGAACTTTATACTGTTTATTTTTGAGAGAGAGAGAGAGAGAGAGTCAGAGCGTGAGCAGGGAAGGGACAGACAGACAGAGAAACACAGATTCCAAAGCAGGCTCCAGGCTCTGAGCTGTCAGCACAGAGCCTGACAAGGGGCTCGAACTCACGAACCGTGAGATCATGACCTGAGTCGAAGTCAAACGCTCAACTGACTGAGCCACTCAGGCACATGAAGAGCTTTAAATGAGACATCTCAAACTCAGCATGTTCAAAATTGAACTAATCATTTTATCCCTCAAAACTGCTCCTCCAGTGTTCCCTATTTTAGGGAATCGCTATCTACCTACTCCCCAAAACAGATGTTTTCCACCTAGCCTCCTCCGTCTCCTTCACCCCTACCCCCACCAGCAACACCCACCAATCACCAGCTTCTAACAATTCTATCTCCTAAACATGTCTCTTATTTGTCCTCTTTCCTCCGTTTCCACTCTGGCTACTCTAATACAGGCCACCATCATTGCTGTTCCAATTTACTGGGAACACAGTTATTCCAGATAACTGGGGGCATTTCACCCCCCTCAGTTCTACACACTGAAGCCTGAGTGATCTACAATGCTAACTTGAGTGCGTCACTCTTCCACATTAAGCTCTTAAAAAGCTTCTCATAGCTCTTGGAATAAAGTCTGTATTTATAAAGACAGCTTAAAAGGCTCTGCCTGCTCTGGGCTCATGCCTATACACCTTGCCCCATGGCTTCCCATTCCCTTCCCATACTTCTTCTCCCCCCTTGAAACCCATGGTCCAGAAATAACGTGTTTCATGTCTCCAAACACTTCTGGCATTTGCTGCTCTGTCAGGATAGGTCAGAGGCCCCTGCTCTGGGCCCTCTTAGCACCCTGTATTCCCCCATCACAACTTATGCAGTGGTATTTCAGTTGTTTGCTTACTTCCCTCTCTTCTCAGGCTATATATAACTCACCTCCACTGCCCCTTCAGTGCCTGCCACACAGTAGGTACCCAGATCAATATTTTTTTTATTAAATATCGACGGTCTACAACCAGATAGCTGACAGTTAACTCTAAAGGCAACACAATGCACACCAAAATTCTGGTAACAATGGCTTTGGGAGAGGATTTAGCAAGGAGATAGTGAAGAGAGACTTTGGTGTTTTGCTTTGAACATTTCAATCATAGAATGATATATTGGGATATTAATTTGAGTTTTGCTTTTTTGCTGTTGTGGAAGAACAGAAAAGAATGAGAGCTATTTATATTTTGTATCTTTTCTCTCCTGCCACTCCAGGAAGAGAGCCTCTCCTATTTCCCTGCCTTAGGGGCATTTACCCAAAACAAGTGATGCTAAAGACCTATCTTCCTGGCTTTTGTGAAAGATTGAATTCCTTGAGGAAAATGTGAGTGTCCTGAAGACAGAAAGGAGTGTGTATGGGGGATAGGGCAGGGGCCATTAGAGTCCCTGGAATCCTGGGGGAATGGGGGGAGGAATCTGGGGATATGCCAAGATGTGGGAATCTCCAGACTGTGCCCCAGAAGGAGTAGACCCCAGAAGCCTGGACCCTGGTGAAGATGATGTGCCTACATGGATTTCAAGGGAACACTTGGGCTTGAACAATGAGCGTATTTGTGGTGACCAGTGTCGACAAATATCAGAGGGGTGTCTTAGATATTTCTGTTTTGGCTGCTCTGTGAGGGGAAGCTCTCAAGAAAACCTATTTCTTGTATAGTTGTATTGTGGCATGAAAACCATACTCACTGCACTTTTGTATGGTTGGACTCTTTTACAGTAAGACTTTTCAAGTATGCTCAGATTAGAAACAAAACCAAGAAAAAAAAAAAAAAAAGAAGACCATTCAGCCAGGACACTGCTCATTACCTAGCAAGGCAATTTTAGTCTTCCTTGGGTATAACACGGGCTGTCTTTGCTCCCACCTGCAGGGAATTCTAGCTGGGAAGAGGACCCCTGAGAGAAAACAGATCCAAATGTACCTGCCTCCTTAGGATGCAAGGTCTCCTAATAAGGAGATGTCACCTGTCCTCTCAGGACACCAGGAGAGAGCCAAGGGAGTTGACTGGTAGGATTCAGGGAGGGTGTGGTTGGGTAGAGCCCCTGAAAACTGGAGGGGCTTAAGGACTGGCTATCTGTGACTTCCTGAAAAGTCAGGAGATGGGATGCCCCTGTTCCAGACACTGCCTTCAGGGGCAAATTAGGAGCCTGAGCTTGCTTTCAGGGTCCAGGCCACTCTGGCTGAGAACTCAGCTTTGCACACATAGTTTCCACGCCTGTGTAAAGACGTGAATACTGTCCTTTTAGTGGCATGTGTTGTACTTCATATTTTCGGATGGATCTGGTCTCTAGGTCTCTGTCCTCCTCCTTTAACTTATTTGTTCTGATTTTCCCCTCCCTTCTAAAATAGACCTAAGGCTCAAATTCTGACTCCATCATTCGCCTGTGTGACCTTGGACATGTTACCTAGGCTTTCTGAGCCTCATATTCTTCACCTACAGAATGGGATGATTATCATGAAGACTGGAGATAATGGATATAATAAGTACCTAGCACAGAACCCGACACTCAATAAGTGCTCATTAAACGGTCATTGTTTTACTATCGTATTTGCAATAATAAAATCCCTCCTTATTGCTGGAAGGGACAAAGACCTTCTTCTGACTGCTACTCCCTTGGCGATTGTCAACAGTGCTTCTGAATGCCAGTGTTCTACAAGGCCCAGTCTGGGACAGCTCATTATCCACGGTCACTTCCCCCCTGTGCTCAGCCCTCCAAACCCCACTGAACAAGCTCTTCCAGTTCTCAGCCCGCCTCCTTCCCATGAAGGAAGCCATGTGATCTCATTACCTCCTCACAAAGGGCATTCCAGGGCTCAACTGAGCCCCAAACTTAATGCTGGTCTTTCTTTATCCACGGCATCTCCTCATCTTGGGGCGTGTGCTTTTGCAAGCAACTCTCTACTGTCTCTTGTTTCCAGCCACCCTCCTCCCCATCCCCCCCCGCCCCTCCCCCCGCCCCCCCCCCCCCCCCCCCCCGACCTCTGCTGCAATAATCTCTTAGTTCTCTGATTCCACATACGGACCTTCACCCAGGCCTTGGACAGGTAACTTTACTGCCTGCTACAACTTTGCCTTTGTAATCAGGAATACTGGCCAGGCATCAAAGGCACCTTTCCCCCCATTTCCTCTTTTCAGATTTTATAATCCATCTCTCCTATGCAACCTCCATTACCTGAACTTAGAACCACCTGACTCTTATCTCCAACACCGGGACACACCAGCATCATAAAGTCAAGCTCCTATAGCTCGGGAGTTGGGAAAAACAGAACAGCCTGAAGTTGCTGCTTCCTGCCTGCAGCACCGAAATAGCCTCTGAAGCCCAGTTTGGGCACTTTCCTTTTTATTGAAAGAGGTCCAGCTCACATCCGCAGGTTAGGCCCTACTGGTGATTGTTTAGGCTTGGATTTGGAAACCTCTAGACCTCATTCTCTTCCTTACCTCAGCCTGTCACTGTCTTTGGGATGACTGAGTTTCCTACTGAATTAAGTTGGGAGGCTGGGGAAATTGTCAAAAGGAGTTTCCCTTTATTCTGTTAATTTTTTTTTATAAGGAAAATGTATTCCTGCTTGATTGTGTAATTTTTTTAAGGTACGAAGGAAAATAATATCGGTGGGGCTAGAGCAGCACAACCTTGGGCCCCCTGATGAGAGTGGACTGACAGAGAGAGGATGGGTGACAGAGGCCTCCAGTGTTTCTCACTGGATCCAGAAGACCTCCCCAGTGGACAGGTGTGCTGGTGAGCAAGAGTGCTGAGAAGATTAGAACTGAAATGATGTGCCAGCTTCCAACAGGAAGCGGGGGGACAAAGGCTGAGGGGGGTAAATGAGCTCATCAAAAGTCTAGTCTGAGGCTTTGCATTTTGGAGGCCCTTGGTCTTTGCTGGAATAATGAATAAAATTTCATTTGAATCCAGCTGCCATACAGTTTACAAAGAGATGTGACTTGCTAACAGCTGAGCCTGGTTCATACCTGTAAGGGCCCTTCAACACTTCCTTTTTTACAGATGAGGAACATAAGACTCAAGTCACAGGCTGCCCATGGTTACACAGCTAGTTAAATCCTGGAGGTCTCCAGAATTCAATCCCAGTACCCTGTTTACCCTGCCATGCCACCTCCAGGTACATGCAATGGGAGGTATTCTGTGTGGTACAACAAACATTGCTGGGTACTGCGGTGAATGGATGAAAGGCTTCACGACCTCCATTTCTAGAATGTTCAAACTTGAATCATTCTTAGCAACAGGACAGAAGCAAGGTCTATCTGCTCATTCTCCCTCCAGGCCTAGGCTCTTTCTTCCCGGCAGCCTCAGCTTCCTTCCTCTCTCCTAGGGCCTATCTCATCTCTTCTCCTAGCCACAACAAAGGCAGCCAGATCCAGACGCTGCTCAGAGATGCTTTCCCAGTGAATAGTCCATGTTTGTTTAGGATGAGAAAGGTGTGTCCTGAAATTAGAGTTCACAAAAGCTTGGACCCAAATAATGGTCATTCAGCCAGACTGCAATTTCCCGGTCTTGCTCCACATTAAAGACTTCATTCTTCAATTTTAAAATTTACCTATCCTCTGGGGCACCTAGGTGGCTCAGTCGGTTAAGGGTCTGACTTCACCTCAGGTCATGATCTCAAGGCACATGGGTTCGAGCCCCATGTTGGGCTCTGTGCTGACAATTCAGAGTCTGGAGCCTGCTTCAGATTCTTTGTCTCCCTCTCTCTCTGCCCCTCCCCACTTATTCTCTGTCTCTCTGTCTCTCAAAAAATAAATGTTAAAAAAAATAAAAATAAAAAAAGTTAAAAAAATTATTAAAAAAAATTCACCCATCCTCATCTCAGACCATATCCAAGCTCCATGATGTAGATGGACCTCATGACCTTAAAATGGTTCCCATGGTGTGGTTTTTCTGCTTGGCATCTATGTATGGGTGGTTCACAGGGTCATAAGCAGAGTCATGGGCAGGAAAAAAAAGGGGAGGAGAAAGAAGAAAGAGCTAACTAAGTTGCTTTTGAAATAAACTGATAATCAGAGAGGAAGCTTATTTGGCAAAAATCAGACAGAGAGAAGGAGAAAAATCTCAGCCATTTTTGTCCATTATATTCTCACACAGAAACAGAGTTTGTCCCGACTCAGCCCAGAATGACCTCTAGTTACAGGGGCACCAAGAAGCTAATCAAGAAGTTAGGAACAAAGGAGTGGGAGCCCACTAAATATCATTTTAGTTACATCAGTGCTCTTTAGAAGAAAAGCTATGAAATAGGATACCCAGGTTCTCAGGCCCACAAAGGTCAAGATCTTAGAAGATACTTCAGGCACGAAGTTTGAACTCCTTTCCTCCACCAGGTTAGGATCTCAGGGATCAAACCTCCAAGACTCCTATACTAAGATGTCCTGAAATGTCAGCTGAATTCTGCTGCTCAGTTAGTGACCACTGTCCCAGGAAGATCCTACCACCTTCACTGAACTCCATCCTATAGGAAGCACCACTTGAGGCCCCTAATTTACCTAAGTCTTGTTAAAAGAGGTCATCTGCAGAAAAGCTGAGGTCTTGTCACAGGTGGCAGTATTGCTAGGGCAATACTTGCCCTCAAATTTCCAGGATAAGGGGCTCTAGAGGCTTTGGCTAGGGCCCCTCCTAGGGATGGCCTTAACTCTTAACTCTACAGTAGTTAACTGCACTCCCACAAGTGCTCCAACTGAACCCAATGTGCTACTTGCAAACAGCCTTGACACAGTCTGCTTTATGATTTTGCTGTTCTTGTTGCAGCCAAACTCATGCCAGAGATGATGGTAGAAATTTAGAAATCTGCTGGAAGCAGTTAGTATTATTGTTGTTTTTTTTTTAATTTTTTTTTAACGTTTATTTATTTTTGGGACAGAGAGAGACAGAGCATGAACGGGGGAGGGGCAGAGAGAGAGGGAGACACAGAATCGGAAACAGGCTCCAGGCTCTGGGCCATCAGCCCAGAGCCCGACGCGGGGCTCGAACTCACGGACCGCGAGATCGTGACCTGAGCCGAAGTCGGACGCTCAACCGACTGAGCCACCCAGGCGCCCCAGTATTATTGTTTTTAAGTAATTATTGACGTTAAGATTTTAATGCTGAAAAGACCAAAGACGAAAACCAGACAGCCCTTGTGAAAAAAAGACCAAAGAAATTAAATTTGAGGAAATCAGGTTATTTATTTAAATATGCCAGAGGCATATCATGACTACCAGTAGAACTACCCAAGTATTTCTAAGTTTGGTGAGTTTAACACAAGAGTGTGAAATAGATAAATTAATCTGGTTATTTCACACATTCTGTGTCTTTCAGGCTAGTCTCCTGCTCAGGGATTGTAGGGATTTCAAGTTACCCTGCACACTCTGTTCCAGTCATCTATGACTGGCTGGCTGTGGTGCTTATGAGTCCTTTAAGGGCAGATATTGTATCCAGATGGGCCAATTCAACTAAATCTATGCTCAGGTTTTAATTGCCACATTGTGAGTGGTGATGGGAAGTTATGGCATTTGCTTGGCTGATCCCAGGCCCCAGCTCCTGGGCAGCTAACACACAAGACTGCATTTATATTGGAAAGGGGCAGGGGGAGGGGTGGAGCATGGGCCTAGTTGTACTTAGAAATTACATTAGGAGGGGAAGGACAAAATTATTCAAGCCACCAGCCAACTCAGATGCCCAGAGTCTCTCCTCAGAAGCCACTGGGGGTTGAGACCAGGCCAAGGAGGCTTCTGTTCAGAAGAGGCAACAGTCAGAAGAGGCTTGTGTTGGAGACAACCCAAAGGCTCCAGCCTGACTGCTGACAGCCCTTTGACCACAGCTCTGAATCCTTGTCCATGGGGTGGCCCTGGGGAAGAGGCCTGCTTTGGGGGGACTGTTTAATGATTTGCCAGCAAAGAGCAAGGCAAACAGACTGCTGGCAGCTTCCTGGATGCAACAGGAGAGTAGATTTTTATTCCCACCCATGGTGTAGCCTTCCAGGCAGGAGATAAAAGAAAAAGCGAAAGATGGTGTTGCGAGAGCCTAGAAGAGATTGCCATTTGGAGCTCAGCACTTCACTGGGTCTCCGTGGATAGTGCCTGGATACCTTGGCATCGGTGCCAGTTGGTATTTCCATCCTCTGAATATTTTAGTAGTTTCTTTTTTTCCCCACAAATATTTTATTTTTAAGTAATCTCTATGAGCAACACAGGGCTTGAACTCACGACCCCAAGATCAAAAGTCATGTGCTTTTCTGACTGGGCCAGCCAAGTGCCCCTATTTTAGTCATTCCTTTTTTTTTTTTTTTTAATATTTATTTTGAGAGACAGAGAGCATAAACAGAGGGAGGGGCAGAGAGAGAATCTCAAGCAGGCTCCACTCTATCAGTACAGAAGCCAATGTGGGACTTGATCTCACAAACCACGAAATCATGACCCGAACCAAAATCCAGAGTCGGATGCTTAACCACCTGAGCCAGCCAGGCGCCCCTAGTAATTCCTAATAGCAGCATCTCCGGGGTTCCTAGGAACTAAAGAGTAAGATATGTAAGTAGCCTCTTATGGCAGGGTTCTAGGAGTTAAAGAGAATGAAACCAGAAAAACACTGTCTTGGCCCTTAACAAATCTTTTACAAAAAAATTTATGAGCTGGGAAAGTAGTTTGGTTCTTTGATAAATTCCTTTTACTTTCTTCTCATGGGCCTTTCCCTATCTCCTTGGCTCCACATAGAAAAGAAAAATGGCACCTCCCCTTCCCCTGGGCACCAAAGAGTCCAACGTCTAAGTCCTACAGCTCTCCCCCTCTTTTTGCCCTCAACCTTCCAGCCTAGTCTTCTCTACTCTTCCTACTGGGCTTTAAGTCCCCAGAATTAAACACTTTCCCCCATTGTTCCCCTAAAGTGTTATATTCCAAATTCTTCTTCTTCTTTTCTGTAAATGTTTACTTTTGGGAGAGAAAGAGAGAGAGAGGGAGGGAGGGAGGGGCAGAGAGAGATGGACAGAGGATGGATCGGAAGCAGGCTCTGTGCTGACAGCAGAGAACCCGATGCGAGGCTCAAACTCACAACCCATGAGATCATGACCTGAGCCAAAGCTGGACGCTCAACTGACTGAGCCACCCAGGGACCCCAGATTCATTCAAAATTCTTAAATGACACTTAACGTCTTACAGTTGTATCAGTAGAGTGTCTGATTCTTAGATTTCAATAAAATATTAGTCCTTTCCTCCTCCCTCTAACGTAGATCCTGAGCTACTTCAAGTCAGGGACTAGGCCTTATTCATCACTTAGCAGAATGCCAGGCACACAGATGTGAAGAAAAAAATGCATGCATGTTGAATAAACAGATGTGAGGTCAAATAAATTTGGTGGTTGCCTTGTCATTTGATCAGGATATGCTTATTTTTAGATTTTGGCTTTCTCTTCAAAAACCTTCTGTATACTCCCTATAAGTTAAAGTTTTAAAGTCAGCTTTTATAGTATTTTTACCTCTTAGCAAGGGAGAGGTCACTTCCCTTTTATATCACACCTAAATCTCCTCCATAACCCTGAACAAAACTCACTTCTTTCAGGAAAACCTTCCTGCTTAATAACCCAGCCTCAGTTATTCTTTTATTGTCTTCCCTCAGTATCAATGTGCTGAGTTGAGCATAAGCCTTAAGGGAGAGAAAGCAGCCCCCCTGCCAAAAAAGGGAAAGGGCTCCTGCTTTCAAGAGACTAAAGCCTAACTGTAAATCTACAGCCATGCATACATATGTGCACACACACAAGTGGCTCAAGCCCATTTGTCCAACAATACACAGGGAATGTACATTCACAGGTCACAGCACATACATACTGAGCAAATGTAGAACGAATGGGCAGACCAACTTATTCTCGTGCTTTGTTTTCAAAGTGTTCTCTTGTCCTTTGGGCCCTTCTGTCTAATCTCCCAGATCTGATGGGAAGCTCCTTCAGGATAGGAACCGTTTAGAAACCATTAAAAACAGTTTTATTTATTTTTTATCCCTATAGTGTTGATTCAAAGAAACTCTTAGGCTGCCACACTGGCCTTAGGCCATGGTGCTGGCTGAGTGTCTCTGGTGAACTTCAGTTCCTACCAAGATTTTATGAGGACCCAGGCAAGTGATCTGCATGGAAAAGGTCTGGAAAAACTCAGAGTTGATTAACTCCCAATAGTACTCCATATTTTTTCTGAGTGGGTCAGATTAACATTAAATGAAGTAACATATTTAAATAACATTTTTCTTACCTTAAATGAAATGAGAGATGAATTATATTTCTTTCCTCCATCCTTAAATTCTTTAGGGTTGAAGTGTCTGAAGCCTGAATTTTAAAGACTTCAGTTGAGGAGCCACATGGGTTTCAGCTTCCCCGCAGCCTGCTCAGCCCTCCAGCCTGCTCTGGTCCTGAGGACGTAAGAGGGCCACCCCACGCCAAGTGTGGTCGTATGTTCAAATATTCCAAACATCCCTTGACTTGCTCTTTGTGAACTATGAGTTCTTTGTTACTTCCTAATTGCTCAAACCTCTTTATTTTTCTTGCTAAGCGCAGATGGTGAGAGATATGAAAAGATAATCAAAGTGCTGATAAATGGAAGAAGAGTCTTCTCAGTTATCAGGTTGGCTCTGTGGAACAGAAGTTCCTGTTTGCACTTCTCAGGACATTCGGAGAGATGCCATCACCAGACCCAGTGGGTAAGGGAAGTACTTGGAGGGTCAGGAGGGAGGGGAGCCAGACTCCTGAGTTGAGAGTTCACAGGGCAATGAGGATCAATAACAGCACTTCTGATTTGTAGCCGTTATCAAGGTACAAAGCAACACTACCCTTTGTCCTTTTATTTTTACTTTGCTAATGGAATCATTCGCCCTGAATTAAGACTATTATTGGCTTTGATGTTGCGCTGTATGTTAGCAAAGTGCTTTACAATCCTTCATTAGCTCTTTTATTCTCCCTTTATTAGTACCACCCATTTCACAAATTAGGTTGAAGAGACAACACAATGCATATTAGGCTTGCAACCAGGAACCCTGAATTCTGGGCATGGATTTCATGTACTAAATATAACAAGAGGAGATGTTGCTGACCATAGAAAGAGTCACAGAGTAAAGGAATAAAAGCATCAAAATTATAAAAGCCTTCTTGGGAAATAAACGTCGAGACCTGAAACTTTTACTTTATTTTGCCAGCAGTAAAACTGAGAGCTCTCACGAGTTTAAATGTGATCACCAAACACATCTTTAATAGGGAAACAGTTCTGGTTGACTAATTTCCTCCATAACAGAATTGAAAGAGAAAGGAAAAAAAGAATATATCTGAACCTAGTGGTGCCAGTTCCCCGAGAAAAGGGATTGACACTAAAGCAAGACAAATATCGCTGACTTAACTTCTGACTTGTGGAATATCCCTTCTTGACACTCTCCCTACTGCTATTCCTGACCTAATGCTGTTTTAGTTCTTCCACTTCTCTGACTGTCCCTCATTTGTTTGTTGCCTCTGCCTTCCTCTTTTCTTCTTCCTTTCATTTAAATATAAGCATATGTTCTCTGATTTCTATTACCTTTTTTCTGGGGTTCTTATTCATTCTAATATCTTCAATGCTAATTCCAAAATTTGTTTCCTAAGTCCAGTTATCCTGCACTATAAAATGCCTGTCACACATTATTTCTTTGAAGTCTTTCTGGTACTTCAAACTCCAATAATACCAAACCTACATATCATCTTCTTCCTGCACTCCACCTTAAACCAATAACCTCTCGTAACTCATCTGTTTTTGTTAGTGGTACTGTCATTAGAGACCCAGCCCGAGCACCTCAGAGTCATTATGACCCCCCCATCCTGCATCCAATCACTTAAACTCCTCTTTGGAGACCTATCTCTCTATGTCCCTGGAGTCTGAACCATTACAATAGGCTTCTGACTAGTCTCCAGTCTCTCAACGTTCTAAAGCTCTCCATGCATCTTTGCAAGAGCAATCCTCCTAAATACGGCACCAATCATATTGTTGTCCTATTCAAATACCATCAGTGACTCTCCACTGCCTTTTGAATTAAATCCCAAGCTCCTTAGCCTATCAAATCAAGGCTTCAGACCTCTCTGCCCTGGCTTTGGAATCAGAACACCTGGTTTCACATTTTGGCTCTGTCACTTGAAAAATGTGTGCAACTTTGAGTGGGGAGGCTAACCTCTTGAGTCTCGGTTTCTTTATGGATAAAAAAAAATACCACTACCTACCCAAGAAGATCATCCTAGAGATTAAACAACATATTTAAAGTACCAGCATCTCTTGCACTAAAAAAGTATTAATTCCTTCCTCTTCCCCTCTGCCTTTTCAACTTTATCTCCACTTCTCTCCTAAATGTACCATACTGCTTATCCAAACCAAACTGTCTTACTCTTCTCTCATGTTCTCTTGGAATGCCTTACTCCTATCCTGTCACTTTTTAAAATGCTACTTCTTATCATTCAAGGCAGCGTGTTTTTCTGTTTGTTCATTTTGTTGTGTTGTGTTTTGTTTAAGAGAGAGCGTGAGCAGGGGAGGGGCAGAGAGAGAGGGGGACAGAGGGTCCAAAGCGGGCTCTGAGCTAACAGCAGTGAGCCCAATGTGGGGCTCGAACTCACGAACCATGAGATTCAAGGGCATGTTTATATGCTACTTCTTTCATGAAGAATCTCTTTTTCCTCTGAAATGTCTCAATCACCTTGTTTGTATTTATTGTGTGGCACTTTTCACCTTCTGCTTTACATCCTTATCTACTAAATTGAGGGCAGAGATTTCTTTCTCTCCCACACAGTACAATGCCCTAACAATAGCAGGCAACCAGTAAATGCATGCTGAATTCACATTGAAAGCTTGTGCTTTTGGTCTCCCCAGAGTCCATTTGTTTGTGATTCATACTTCACACTGAGAACTCTTTAGAAACAGTCTCTGGCGGGATATCAGAATTTCAAACAACTTTAACAGAGAAGCTGAGTCAGTCTAGGATTAAGTTAAGTCCTAGCTCAGCCAACAGGAATTGTCTGGACCCTTTCCTGATTAAGATAGCATAATTTAGTAATTTGTGAGCTACAGAGCTCATTTGAATAAATTCAGATGAGAACATATCTGAGGAATAGGCAAGCAAAAATGCATGATACCTATAAAAACCAACCACTATTAGGTTGACAATGGCAATGACTTCACTGGTATAGGGAAAAGTCCCCAAAAGCCATCTGGTTTCACAGGTTTTGACTGTGGCTCAGCTACAAGGTATACCTTATTCTGGCTTTCATCCAATCCATTTCCTCTTGGTCCAGTTAGCAAATGGGTGGGTAATTATATGACATCAGCCACCATGGGGTGGCTGGAACATAAGGTGGCTTCATGGTGCCATATAATGCGGTCACCAAGTTTCTGAATCACCAAACACAGGTGCGTCGACCCTTCCCCCCACCACACCCCCCACTCTATAAAAATCACCCTATCTGATATTGCTGTTGACACAGTGACTACACTTAGGTCCTGGGCACTTTCTTTTGCTTCTTCATAGTGCTTGTTCGGGTGGGTACTTCCATGTAGCCTATAAATGAGTACTCACACTGCGGGAGTAATCACCCAGTCACCAGGCCATACTTTTGCCTTTAGGTAGGCTTACTTCAGAAAGTAGCAGCATATCTAATTGCGGAGTCCACACCTACATGAAATGCTTCAGAGGCTGAACTCCCTTCCTAGCAAAATACCTAACTAGCAGAGTTGCTGTCTGGCACTAAGTTTGATTCTTAGCCTGGACACTATCAGGCCTATTTCTGGAGCCATCTTTCTCACTAAAATAGCAGCTGCTACAATTTCTTCCCAAACTCTTTGTTACAGGGAAGATCAATAGTTTCCAAATGTTCCTTGTCAAGATATGGACAGTCACACAATGTTGCTATTGAGTGGATGCTGGATGGGTACACATGGAGTCTTGCCCCATGGGCACATCAGAGTGGGCCTGAAATATGGCCTCTTAGTTGGCAAGTGTTTGATGAACATCAAAATTATGTTTGATCCAGCCCATTGGTTATAGTCTTATTAGGGAGATAACACATAAATACAACTAAATGGTGACATAAAATGATGTATGACCAAGTGTCACATTGTGTGGTATAGCCCATAGGTCCTGTGGGTTTTGTGGAGGAGATGAATTAAGCTAGCCCCTAAGGAATTTGATTTGGGGATTCAGGATTTGAATAAGAGAAGAATAACCACATATGTAAAATAAGCAGGATCTGATCCACAGGATCTGTCTAATGGATTTTGGGAAATTCCCAGCTACAGCCTTGAGAAAACACATGGGGCCAAGTGAGAGGAAAAGCGGGGTTCTTGACCAGTCTCTCGCAAGTCTTCAAAGTAAGAAGACTTACGTAACTAAAAAATAGACCGGCAGAGATAGTTTAGATAGCTGAGGTAGGGTCAAATTGTGAAAGCCACTGAATGCTGAGATAAGAGCCAGACCTTGCTGGCATACGAGAAAAAGGAACCACTCCGGATTCTTAAGCAAGGGGATCTCATGATCAAAACAGTATTTTAAACACAATTTAGTATCGGAATAAAAACTATAATGGGATGAAAAGAAAACTGGTGGTAGGAAAACCAGTTAGAGAGCTGTTCCAGAATCTAGCATAAAATGATGAGAGCTTGAACCCTGGTGGCAACAGTTAGAAGGTGAAAGGATGAATCACAGAAATCACAAAGGAAATGTAGAAAGCACTTGCTGACACACTGAACCACAAGAATAAAGGAGTTAAAGGTTCTAAACCTGGAGAACTGGCGGCAGGTAGAAGGGGAATTGCATCAATCCAAAGATGGACATTGGAAAGAAATTAATTTTGCACAGAAGAAAATGAATTCATTCTAATTCTGAATTAGAGATGAACATTTAAATCCTATAGGCGATTTGAAATAAGAATCAGAGTTTGAGTGAAAAGACAGGACTAGAGACACAAATTTGCCAAATACTGTTTACATCTTTCAGATATAGTACTATGGATATAATATTGTAAATACTAAATTTAATGCATGAAAACACTTAGGAAAAGTTAAAACGGCTACGTAAGTGAATCCAATTAAAAGTAGAGCTTGTGGATGGGGCGCCTGGGTGGCGCAGTCGGTTAAGCGTCCGACTTCAGCCAGGTCACGATCTCGCGGTCCGTGAGTTCGAGCCCCGCGTCAGGCTCTGGGCTGATGGCTCGGAGCCTGGAGCCTGTTTCCGATTCTGTGTCTCCCTCTCTCTCTGCCCCTCCCCCGTTCATGCTCTGTCTCTCTCTGTCCCAAAAATAAATAAAAAACGTTGAAAAAAAGAATTAAAAAAAATAAATAAATAAAAGTAGAGCTTGTGGTTGTTGGTTCACTTGAACTATTCTCACTGCAAGAAATCCAGAAGAGATGATGCTGTGTAGCCTGCCACACTAGAATGAGATTCCACTCACTTAGCTTCTAATATCGCCTAATGTATGACCTAAAAGGTTCTATAGTTCAGGGCAGTGGAGAGAAGAAAAACAAGAACTCCTAAAGGCAAAGCAACCTCGGAATCTCCTCTTTGAGGATGATACAGAAACCAATCAAAAGCATTGGGTTTCATTCTCCTTATGTCATATTGCTACTTCTATAGCCCAGCTAGTAGTTTTTCTAAAAGTAAGCTCCCACCAGCTACCTGCTGCTTAAAAGTCAAAAAGTGTCTGCCAGGTGCCTATAGGTAAATGATATAGCCTTACTCTCTGCAAGTAGGACAAATTCTCTCATAACTAAGGGTTCACTTTTGGATATTAAAGCCACAGCCACTTCAACACAAGCTGTATGCTGTGCCCTATGAAGGCAGCTGATATCTGTTAAAGTCTTCATGGTTATAAAGCAGGCAGTAACCTAGAACAGTGGATCTCAAAATTTGGTCCTTGAGACCCAGCAGCATCAATATCACCTGGGAATTTGTTAGAAATGCAAGTTTTCAGGCCTCACCTTCAGACATATTGAATCAGAAACTCTGCAAGTAGGGCCCAGCAATCTGTATTTTAACAAGCCTTATTTTATTTTATTTTATTTTATTTTATTTTAACTTTATTTCATTTCATTTTACTTCATTTCATTTCATTTCATTTCATTTTATACAGAGAGGGGGGCATGAGAAAAAGAGAATATCTTAAGCAGGCTCCCCACTCAGCATGGACCCTGACCCAGGGCTCAATACCATGACCCTGGGATCATGACCTGAGCCGAAATCAAGAGTCGGATGTTCAACAGACTAAGCCACACAAGCATCCCAACAGGCCTTCTAAAACTGATTCTGATATACATTAAAATCTGTGAAGCACTGATCTAGAGGGACCAAAATAATTCTAGGAAGTTTCCATACTACACACATAAGGAAAACGATGAAGATGGGAAGTCAAAATTCAAGAATGATCATTTCCCAAAAAACAGACTATATTCAGGTAGAAGAGCAGGACTTCCTCCATTATTTCCCTGTCATATTAAACCTGTAAATGACCTCAGAATTAAGCAGGGCATTGAATTGGGTGGATCAGATAGCAAGCCACAAAACTTCCTTGTAGAAATGCCTTATAAATTTTGTATTTCTGCAATTCTACTGTATAAATGTGATTTAACACATCTTTTCCATTAACCACCCTCTTATTTACCATGAACAAATAACAATGCTGAGCAAATGGTAAAGAAACTTGGTTTCGTTTTCTCTATTATTTGTTTTCTTCCAAAGGATTTGATTTCTCTTTCTTTCTTTCTTTCTTTCTTTCTTTCTTTCTTCTTTCTTTCTTTCTTTAATATCGAGCTGCTTTTTTCTAGGAAGTAGGGGAAAGTGTTAGTCATCCTAGATAACAGAAAATGTTCATCATCCGAGATTGGGAAATCAGAAGCAGAGAACATCCACAAGCCATGCCTTCTCTTTTATTTTATCCGTGCTTCCCTCCCCTAAAGCTACATTCAGAAACAGTAAAGAAAATTTGGATGGTACGTCAGAAGCAAACCCCCAAATATGTATAGGAGACGAAAAGGTGATCCAGAAAGCTGAGCAAAACAGAAAATAAAAGGCGCGACATCAGAGCTTTCTAACTAATTAAGTCGTGAGGGCCCCAGTCAAGTTGACTATACAATACACCACCCTGGCTTTTTTTTGGAAGAACATTTCATGGCTCTATCATCTTCCTTCAGTTGAAGTAAATAAGGCAAATCTTAAGACACTGTTTTGTAGAGAAAAAGAGTCTGGTTGCTTTACACTTGGGATTCTGGTGTAAAGGGCAAAATCTGGAGCTTTGGTGCTCACCTTGAATATAATGAGTGTAGGGTTTTATTTCTCTCGTCTACTTAAAACCTATGGCCTAATCTAAATTTTGCTCCTGTGCTATGGAGAACAAACTGCTTCAGCAACAATACCCTAAAAACTAATGTAAATATCTTCAAAAATATTCATTAGGAAAGGGCCTTCCACAATTAACATGCTTAGAATAAGTTGTGCTTGATTTTCCTGCACCATCTTTCGGTACCAGAATACCACAGGGGAAGGCAGGTCTCATAAACTCTGCTTCTGCAAAATTCTATTCATCAGAAAAATTCTAAAAGAGGCTTAATGATTCCATTTACTATTTGCCTGGAACGCTCAAAATGTGGCTAGCAAAATGAGCAATTTAATGGAAAAGGCAAAAGAAAATTGATGAGAAACATGAAAGAAAATAAACCAATAAAAAGAAAAGTACTAAAAAAAACCTGTCATAGAATTGGAAGGGAGTTTCCCTAATCACTCCTGTCCATGTTGCTGTTCTTTCTCCTTTCTGTAAACTCCCACAGAAACTCACTGTACACCTTAGTTGGCACTTATTATAAACTCCCATGGTGGTAGTTATCTCTAGTATATATCTAGTATTATCTTAAGGTCTCAATTAGTAAGCACCTTGAGGGCAGGATGTCTGTTATCTTATGCTCCTTTGGGCCCTCTCCAGGGCCCAGCATTGTGCCTTTTACCTAGGGTCTAGTAATACTGAATAACTGTAAAGCTAATTCAAGGTATGGGGTATACTGAGGACCAAAGTTGGATTCAATTTGGAGCAAAGGGGAAAAAATAAAAAGGTAAATGGTGAGGTTGTAAAGGTTTCAGAACACGAATATGGGTAGGAAAATTGAGCTGAAGAATGAAATTTCCAATCCCAGATGATAATTCCTTCCCCCTAATTATTTCTGGTCAGGATTTTCTTTTTTTCTTTTTTCTTTCTAGCATCAGCCAGGTGAAGAACAAAAGGAAATTAATGATTTAGTTACTGCTCCAATGCTGAACGCTTTGGAAGTCAGTCAGTCGGAGCAGGCTCCATTGTATGTCCCTGCATGTCTCGGACCTTGGTGGCTGTGCATAGAGCACTATGGTTCCAATCGCCACAGTAGGGGCCAATATCGGACGCCTGGCTTCTAAGCAAGAAAGATGAAAGGCTTCTTCTAATGTAATAACTGACGGCCTCTCAGTGCCGTTTGAACTGTTTACAGACTGAGTTAACGATTACAGGCTATGTGTATCTTGGCCAGGTGCCCGAAATTCTTACCCACCCGTCAGATATTATCAAAGAACCCTTCCATGCCTGGCTGGAGTCCTTCCAAAGCACCTCACAGAGATGCCGACACAAAAGGAGGAGTGTTCAGAATGTGCTCTCTCTCCTGAGGCCAGGGCAAGAAAGTTAGAATATCAGGCATGAATTAGGTGCTGAGGGGCAGAGTTTCCAGGACTGCTCAGGACTGGGGAAAGGGTCAAGGTCAGCACGGAGTCCAGAAGAACCAGATTCCTCTCTAAGCCGTTTAGGAGGTGTAGGTAAGAGTCTTCACAGCTGGCATCTAGAGGTTGATTAGAGTAGGGAAATAAGACCCTTGAAATGAAGCAGAAATCTGCACCTACCACAGGACACAGAAGCCCCTAAGACATTAGATCTGTAAGGCTGGCTTTCCTATGGGGCAGCATACAGAGGGTGGATGGAAGTATATTGCTTTTTCTGAGAGTAATATACAAGTTGAAAAAGAACACCATCTCAAGACTAAGAAAGAATAAGAGATTTCAAAAATGACAGTAAATAAAGTTAAAGGGAGCTATGAAGACACCTCTACTGAGGTGAGTCCCAAGAGACAAAATGGCAGCTGTTTGAACATTAGCAAAATGTTTTTCACACAAATACATACAACTACTAATTATGAGATATAATGGAAAACTGGCTAGCTTATAACTGAAAAATAGACTTAACACCAAGAATGCCAGAAAAGCTTTCTGGAAGCAGCAAATATTAAAGAGAACTCAAAGCCAGTGAACACCAAGTCTAGTTATTATTTAACTATATGCTAGCTTATGGACTCCAAAGAAAGTCAGTAGGAATTTCTACTATTTCTTTATTAAGTAACTATTGGCCCCTGAACACATTTGAAAGTGGAATAAATGGCAGTTTCTACAACTAAGCCTTATAAATCTAAAGTCAATACATAAGACAGTTGCACATTCACTCCAGAACTACCATCATTACTACAACTCTCTCAAAGGGAATACATATCTTCAAAATCTAAGGAAGGGTTATATGGGTGGTTTTTTTTTTTATTTCCATACATGGCCTGATGAGGGAACAGACATCATATAACGTATCACAAAATACTCTCACAAGAAAATTTGGAGACAGTGCATGCAATTCATATTCTTCTATTCATACATAAATATAGTCATCATTATTACATTGTGTTTCCTTGAATTTCCTTTGCAGCCTCAACTAGATACGGTTGTTTTATTCTCCTGTCCTAACTTGCTGAGCAATGTTGCTATTATGGAACAACTATTGACCCACCCTGTGTGGTAGGGGATAGGCCATCATATTAGACTATCTACCTTGAGGTGGAGGCAAACGTGACATGACTATTTTGATTGCAGTGTAGATTAGGAAATTGACCTGATTTTTGAGATTCATTGTAATATTTGTATTTTCTACAGCAGGCCATACCCATGTGCATTTACTTGCACAAAACTTGAATAGAAACACAATTAGGTATTGTTGAGTTGCTTCAAAGAGCACCTCCAATATTCTCTAGACTCCTATCTAATGGGGATACTTTTCTCTCCTGGGGTAAGATTAGATGGAGTTCCATTTTATTTTTAGAATACAAAAAAAAAAGAATACAAATAAAAATACCGTTTGCACAGAAATCATAGAAACAATATGACCCAGTGAGTGGTAAGCTTGAGGGGTAAGATTACAAAAGTAAATCCTATCAGTTGATGTTGAATTTTATGAGGAAATTCCAGATAATCTCATAGAATATGGCTCCATACTCTTCTAGAAAATAGCCTCAAAGAAGGAAGAGAACATGCTTCCAGCCTCTCTATGTAGGTAGTTACCAATGACTTGATATCAGATAGAATAAAAAATCAATGCACTGGATACTGCGCAAATGGAAAGAAATAATTTAGAAAATTGTTAGGGAAACAGAAGAAGTCACACAAACAAGAACTCAGAGGATGAGGCTATTGCAGTTTTTAATATGCAGAAACAAGATAGTTCAACAATTCTCCTTATACTTCATGGAAGAGAGTACACCTGCAGTACTTACTCTGTACTGCTTACAGCCCTTGCTTTGTAAAAGAGCGGAATACCCAAGAAGTTCAAAGCAGGCCAACAAAAGGGTAGAAGGAGTTGAGGAGATGATTCCCAGGGAAGGATAAGAGCCACCAGATGAACACTTTAGAGGATACCAGGAAGGCTGTAGTGTCACCTCTCTAGTAATTGGACTGCTCCAGATGCACTGGTTCTACTGGAACATCAGCTGTGTCTTTCAATTTTAGGAGTCTTGGGGGTGGGGGGATGACCCTCTTTCATCCTCCCAACTCCTTTCACCTTCAGGGTTGTGAAAATCTGTGGAAGCACAATGGTTCGGCTATTTTACAGATATTCCACCTTATCTAGAAAGCTGAAACTCCACCACAGCGTTCTCCAAAGTGGGGCATGGTGCTGTGCAGGCAAGTATATCAAGAAGAAAACAAAGTTCTTTATCAGTTTTCCATATAATAGGTTTACTTGCACAGATTGACAATATATGGAAAATAGATAAGAAACACTGATTTCCTTCTTCACAAGATTACTACTACAACCTCCATGCCTTCACTACTTAGCAAAACTAGCAAATATTAAATAGGATCTGAAATTCCTTTGAGTAAAAATATAAGGTAAAAGTTCTGAGGCAGCCAAATGGTCTGTCATAGCATGACCTATCTATCCAAAGATTATGGAAACAATATTGTCAATATGAGGCAATATAATGTGTTGGTAGGTTCCTAGTTTCAACATACACATGACTCAACTATTTCTGATCAGAGCTCTGGGTCCATGCATGGTAAGATGCACCCAAACCTACTATCATAGCAATACCATGAAGTTATCCCTTCTTCATAAAAGATAGTTTATTATTGTGTACACTTGAACTCCTAGAGATATCCACAGTTCCCTGACAAGTAAATCTATTATGGCAATGAAATCAGAAAACTATGAAACACAAAGATCTGAGAAATATTCTTTTGGAAGAAAGATCATGTAACTTAGTCCCTCACCATAAATATCAAGTATTAAACAAACTCAAAAAAAAAAAAAAAAAAAGATTAGACCGGTTCTGCAGCTTGAGAAAGAAAAGAAATGTGGTTTCTCTAGCTAAAAGTTTTCTAGATGATGCAGGAACTGATGCTTAGAAACTACTTTCTAAATAAACTGCAAAGGGATGACTATAAACATTTCATCAACATATTATAATAAAATTCTCTAGGAAGCTGCTTTATCATTAAGGATAGAGAAAACCACAGATACTGTGATTTCAATTCTTCTCTTTCATTTTCTGTATTTTGTAATTTTCTCTAAACTCTGAGCTTTCATTTGGTAGGGAGGAAAAAAGGATTTTTTTTTTCTGATGGGAAGACACTGCTGTCAGCATGTATGTAATCTGATGTGCAGCTGTCTGTTAATGCTGCCTGCAGAAACTATATCCAGAGGAACAATAGCAGCAACACACCAATTTATTAGACAAAATTATGAGTGAACCTATACGGTGAATCGGGTGCAGTACATGGCATACAGAGAAACAGGCCTGGTCGTCAAAATCCCAAACTAAGTAAGACCAACGTGATATGGAGGATACAAAAGTGATAGCAAATTTTCATAGTGAGAAGAGACATTTGATTTGACAGTGGGCACAGATTCTTTAATGACCCCAAAATGAAAATGAGAGAAAAGAAACAGGACCATTATGTAGATAAAAATTCTTAAGGAGATAGTCAACAAGAAAGAGAAGAAAGTCAACCCCAACATCCTGAATCTGAGACAAGGCTGAAACAAAGCAAAAGACAACACTTTGGGGTTAGAATTGATTGCTTTCTGCTAAGTAAATTTAACTGAAAGACAGGTATCAGGGAAAAGGGACACAGAGGGGGACTGTCCTAAGGTTATCCAGTTTGCCTGTGACCATCCTCTCAATAGGCAAAATTTCAAAAGCCACATAAGTAATTTGCCTTTAGGGTCTCCAAAGGCAACTGTTTTCAGAGACCAGTCTAAGGTTCGCATAGAGGAAGAAGCTTCCTATAAAGGATGGAAAATAAGTATTTAGAATATATACATGTGTTCTATATTCCATATACATGTTCTATATATAATATAAATAACATATATTCTATATAGAGCATATACAATATGTCATTTATAAGGGTGCCTGGGTGGCTTGGTGGGTTAAGTATCAGACTTCAGCTCAGGTCATGATCTTATGCTTCATAAGTTTGAGCCCAGCATCGGGCTCTGTGCTGACAGCTCAGAGCCTGGAGCCAGCTTCAGATTCTGTGTCTCCCTCTCTCTCTGCCCCTCCCCCACTCACGCTCTTTCTGTCAAAAATAAACATTAAAAAATATATTTAAAAAGATAAGACTGTAAATAACATTTAAAAAATATGTCATTTATAAGTATATCTAATACATATTATTCATTCTAATCTAAACACTCATCTTCAATTCTTCAAGTGTATATACACATAAACACATATTTACCATTATTAGTAGTTTCAGGGTGGCTAAACATGCTGTTAATTTCAAATAATTTTATTTTTTAATTTTATTTTTGAGGGAGTGTGCGCACGTGTGTGCGCATACACCCACGCACACACGCTCGCGCCTACGCGCGCGTGCGCATACACACACACACACACACACACACACACACACACACACACGCACGACGGGGAGGGGCAAAGAGAGAAGGGGACAGAGGATCTGAAGGAGCCTCTGCCCTGACAGCCCCATGCGGGGCTTGATGTGGGGCTGGAACTCACAAACCATGAGATCATGACCTGAGCTGAAGTCAGACACTTATCCCACTGAGCCACCCAGGTACCCCAATTTCAAATAATTTTATATTAGTGGTTGGCATAACGTATACCATCCTCATATCCAATTTTCTATAGAATCTGTTGAGTCTCCTTTGGTTCTGATGCAAATATTCAATTCTTTTTTCTACATTTCTTTGGCAAAAGCTAAGCTTGGAAATACAGAAACCTGTGTGTTGTATAGATGCATAAATTGGGGTGGGGATTGAAAAAAAACCAAACTCAACTGAAAAAATTGAGGGGAAAATATATGTGTGTGTATAACCATTTTAAATCTAAAACAAAAAAACCCAACTCATCAACTAGGGTTGTCTTTTCTTTTTTTTTTAGCAACACATAGCAACCCCACAAACTCAAAAGGAAAGACCAGCAGCATTTAAAAAAAATTGAGCATTAATTCTACTCAATTCTCAAATATAGCTGCCAATCAGGGAAGAGAATATTCTGATTAGCATGAGTCCTTGAATACAGAAGGCAGAAAATAAAAGTTTGTGATTTATTTAGCTTGCTAAGGACCAATTTAATCTGTACCAAACCCTTTCCAAAATGTTTAGTATACTTTCCTGCCTAAATACATTATGCTGAACATAATATAGCCTTTATTTGGTATCTTTGGTATCTTCTAACACTATAAAGATATCATTATGATCATTTTTAGCATGAAATAATTTATATTCTGAAGTATAGGAGATTGGCTGAACTTATTATGGTGCCCCTAGGAAATTCTTGTATTATTTCTGGAAGTTCTCATATTATTTGTTTTTTATATCCTTTCTATCTGCTTCTTCCTTTTAATTTATCTCTAACTTATAAGCACAATACAGAAAAATATCCCAGTTTATTTAGTAATTATTGTAGTTAATGAAAATTTCCCTATAAAACTCTGGTTCTAAGGAATAGAATTGGAAATAAAAATTCAAATGATCAGATATTAAATTAAGTTTGCCACCAAGATTGCCAAACTTGAACAACAAGGTATCCAAAGACAGACAGACACCTACTTACTTTAAACACATTTTCAGACATTCGACCCATAGAAATGGAGGCTAGCAGTCATTCATTGTTAACACCCTATTACTTAGGATCTCAAGACTTTGTCCAATAGCCTCAATAAATGTATAAAGCTATCAAGAGGCAAAGGTCAAAAAAGGAATCAGGAACATCAAAAAATGCCGCTGGAAGTGACCCAAAACATCACATGCTGGGTTTTCCTTTGTAATGATAATAACAATGATACTGAGTGTTTATCCATGCCTTTATTTCAAAGAGCTTCAAATGCTTTACAGACCTCTCTCACTAATCTTTATTAGGCCTCGGGAAGAAAACAGCTTTCCCCAAGAAGTCTTTTTTTTTTTTTAATGTTTATTTATTTATTTTTGAGAGAGAGAGAGAGAGAGAGAGAGAGAGAGAGAGCGCGAGCGAGCCGGGCGGGTGTGCTCATGTTTGTGCACACACAAATGAGGGAGGGGCAGAGGGAGAGGGAGACACAGAATCTGAAGCAGAGTATCTGAAGCAGGCTCCAGGTTCTGAGCTGTCAGTGCAGAGCCCAACACGGAGCTTGAAGCCATGAACCGTGAGATCCTGACCTGAGCCAAACCAAAGTCAGATGCTTAACCAACTGAGCCACCCAAGCGCCCCTCCCCAAGAAATACCTTAAGAGAAGAAAGACACTTCTCAAAACCAACACAAGAGAAAACATTTGCCCTCTCCATCATCCCCATACACACTTGTCTCCTGACTCCCACTATATTGCACTATGATTGAAATGGATTATAATACCATGCAAGTGTTTAAAGTATAATAATGGTAATTCAGTTGGTTTCTAAAAGAGTTATAAGCCACATGTGTTTAATCACAACAAGGAACAGGCAAGCAGAAAAGATGAGAAACCCCATAATTACCTTTATCCCATTATTTACCTATTTTGGGGGTAGACTTCATAAAGTAACTGCATGGAATACAGATTTTTCCATAGTGCAGAATATTAGTCTCTGAGATGCCTCAAAGGATATCTTTACCCAAAAATGATTTCCAGGCTACAAATATTTGATAGGTGCTATGCTTAAAACTGTTTATTCTCATTTTGATCTAATACTTCTCAGATGGGGAGCTGGGAGTCTCAGGGACCTGTGGGATAATTTCCAAGCAGGCTTTAGAACCTTATCTGCCAAGCTTCAAAGAACAACATGTTGGGACCAGCACAGTACAAGTATAATGAACTGGGTAAATTAGTTCCCTTCTCAATCCTGAACTCCTTTCCTTCTATCCCTTAGAAAACAACTGTAAACCTACACAGGAGGCTGAGAGCTTCAGCATTCTGAGCAATCATTTCACGGCAGCAGCAATAAAAAGAATACTCCAAAATTTCCAAAAGGGAAAATGTAAGAGTAATATGTATAATATGGTTCTAGGATCCCTCTGATGCTGAGAAGTAAAAACTTAGAAAGTAGCTGTGTTGTGTTGTGTCAGTGACCACCTCATTGGTCCTGGAAGGAACTTAATGGGCTCACCAATACAGAACAGCCACATGTACAAAGGTCCAGGGAGGGCAAGTGATTCACCATGGCACAAGCAAGGCCATAACAGGACTTAAGTTCCCACCCTAGAACATATATGCCATTAGTCATTCTCTAAGCCATTAAGGCTACCTGCCACTACATTATGGTAACATTTAATCAGCCCTTTAACCCACAAATTTTGAATCTAAAGCTTTGTCTTTTTAGTCACATAAAAAATATAAATAGTCTTATACTTAGTTATTTCAGGATAATGCCAAATTGAATTCAAATAGGTTAACTGAGCTTAAATCCATAACCCTGAAACTTCATATTTCTTAACAGTCATTAGGTGAATAAGAAAGAGCTCAAGTCTAATCACTATTAATAATAATAATAATACCCTACATTTGTAATTTCCAAAGACAATCCTCATTTCATTTCAGGTCGGCAAACTATTACTATTATCCCCATTTTAACCACGAGGATACAGACTCAAAGAAGTTCAACAATTTTCCTTAAGGATTAGAGCTGTGATTAAAACACAAGACTACTGAGAACTCTTTTTACTGTGAGATGTTGCCACTCATTTTAGAACACCCTTTATGCCTTATTATATTATATCATTATATGTGAATACTGTGCAAAGAGTTTGGTGGGTGTGTTATTTTCAATGATCTGATTGGTGACAGAAATTATGTTCTTAGGCCAGAAGGCCTCCAGTTATACGTAAAGTTAGAACATAATGAAGTAACTCTACCCTAAGCGAACCCAAAATACACGCTGATAATTCAAAAGGAAAATGTCCTCATCATGGAAGTTAGATGGCCTCCAAAACAATTACCTAATCAGAGAGCATTCACCTGGTGACCCAGAGGGTGACTTACATTTCTGGGAGATGGAAAGAGCAGCAGGGACAAATGGTAGCTTCTTCTCCCGGCAAACACTGCATGGTGTTCTGACTTTGGAGATCATGTTCCTGATCTCTTTTAGATAGTTCAAATTCTCCTTCATGCTTAGCAGAGACATAATTGTGCAAGGCAATTTCTACACATAAATTACCAAATGATTCATCATCATTGATAGATCCTGACAAAAATCTTAAAAACCAGTGAACCAGAAAGTTACATCTCCTCCATTTGATAAGTAATAAAATAGTCACTGAATGCAATACAAAAGACTACCTTAGATGTCAATGGAGAACTATTACTAGTGTCCTCCTAAAATTGGGACATCCAAGTTTTGGGGTATATGTACCCACTGTTTAGGTGCCAAACGCTATAGTTTCTGGGTAGAGTTTGGCTACAGGAGAAAACCAGATCTTCTGGTAGCGCTGACAAGGTAGGTGCAGCCATAAAGAACTTGACTTTTGATTCCATAAAGAACTTGACTTTTGATTCCATTGTCTCTGGCAGGGCAGGTGGTTTGGTAGAAGTATGGAATCCTGCCAGACAGGCTCCAACTCAAACTTCCCTTTAGAAAACAAAACAATAAAAATGGAAACAAAATGCCAAATCCTGTTCCATACCTTTGCTGCAAAAACTAGGGCATTTCATATAATAATATTAATTTAGTTCCAGTACATATTCAGCTCAGGAGACATCAGATTATAACAATGAAGAGTTGCAGGTCAGGCTCTTCCCTTTGGTTCAATTCCCTGTTCCCCTATATCAACTAAAGGGATATTCTTGTATTTCAGTGAATTTTACCCATATATTCTTAGTGTAAAAAAAAAAAACCCAAAACTATAATCTAATGTCTGCATTGGAGTAACACAGGGAAGTTAGTTTAACACTGCTGAGTGGAATAAAAACCTCTGTCAAATCCTGCCTAACCTATACCTCCTGACTTACCTTTCTAGAACAAACTAGTGCATTTAAAATTTTGTGAGAATGGGCAGTTGATGATTCCTTCAAAGAAACTGTCTTCCTCTAAAAACCTATACAGCATATTCGTTTAAAACAGAGTAAAAACATAAAGGATTGTTTTTGGTGGCAAAGATAGACAACTGACATTTTTACCAGGTTTGTCTTCAGGACAAGCCTTTGTGATTGATGATGTAGGCTCCTAACCACAAGGACACCACAAGAAGTTTCTGAGGAAGAGTGCTCAAAGAATCCTTGTTGGGGCACTGGAGCTGCCACTATTGGAAACTGTGAGCATTTTTGGTGTTCCTGGAATTCTATTTCCAACCACTACTTTGTGGTTGCAATGAAGGGACAGAAGAGATTGGACGTCTCCTAGACCAAATACTCTCTTCTGTTCATAACCACAGAGCGAAGATTAAAATAACAAGAATGTACTTTGCCCAGGGCATAATTCTGCCTAAATCTGTCCTATCCATCACTTTATTTTTTTCTAATTCTTGTTTTTGTTGTTGTTATTCTGCTTTAGGAAGGAAAGTCAGATAATTTATAACTGGATTCCAGAAAAGCTTGGAAAAATTCATAGACTCAGAGGATATTTAAGAAGGAGCCCTTCAGTCGGTTGAGCATCCAACTCTTGATTTCGGCTTAGGTCATGATCCTAGGGTCATGGGATCCTAGAGTCCTGCATCAGCTCCTCACTGAGTGTGGAGCCTGCTTAGGCTCTCTCTCCCTCTGCCCCTATCCCCCACTCACACTCTCACTCTTTTTCTCTAAAAGAAGGAGGAGGAGGAGCTGCCATAATGTCTTAGAACAACAGCCTACAAATGTCCCAGTTGCAAGAACCAAAATATTAAATCAATCATTGCTCTGACCCAGAAAATAATTTCTTAAAGTTACAGTGTTAATTCTCCCTAGTACTTAACATGGTTGTGCCAAACAGTTTAAATCCAGAAGTAAGTTCCTCCTTCATTTACCTGCCAAGACCTGAGTTCAGGCCCTCGGGGTGCTGAGGTTTTCCTTTGTGAGAGAAAATGACATCATCAACACCTCGGAGACAGCAGAGAATGCAGGGAATGTGGCTCCCAACATTGGTGATATCATCAACTGCCCTGGGAGAAACCCCAAATTCCCAAGAGTTGAAGTGTTGAAGGTTAAAAAAGATTTTTGTTGTTGTTGTTTCAAGTTTGCCAACAAATGTTCACGTTTCCCAATATCAGGTTTTAAAAGGGCAGGTGGAGTAAGAGTCTCTCTTCCAGTAAGACCCTCAAGAACCAAACATACAGGAATTAAGTCCAGATAGAGCTATTCAACTCATTTGTATCTTACCGGGGCACATCCAAACAAGGAAGAATACAGACTTAGTTATATTAGGCTCTCTCCCAAGTCTGAGATGAGTATATTCTTTGGGGGGCCTGCTAATGTTGCAAGTTTGCATGCAAAATAAATTCGAGGCATTCACATAATCCCCCAGTCTCCTCCAAACTTTCTTTGATGTCCAACTAAGGACAAGGATCTTTGATTATAAAACAATTTCTTTGGTTGGAAGAAAATTCTTTGCAGGGCGTGAACAGCAGGAGAAAGAAAAGATTTTTCTGAAGTGCAAACTAGTTGGAAACCCCCTGGGGAAAGAATCTGATTCCCAGTCTTTGAGAGGACTGGGCCTGCCTGTACAAGCTGCCTCTGCTGCAGGCCTCTAAGAAGGCGCTTTTGTGTCTACTGTATGGCCCTCAGTAACAGCACCGCAGCCCTTCTCTTCTTTTTTTGCCAGCGGAAGTTTTCCAACTCTGAGGATGTACAATGCAGAAAGTCACGGTTTAATAACAAGGCATAGTTACTAATCAGATGGCCCCATTTCCACTCCTCCCAGATGCCTCCAGATGCTTATATACTAGAGCTCTATCCCACAGCCCCACACATGAACACCTACCAGCTGCTCTGAAAGTCTTATTTCTAGTGTAATTATTTAGCTTATCTCCAATAATTCAACTTTACCAAATATTTTTTTAATTTTTTTTAAATGTTTTTATTTATTTTTGAGACAGAAAGAGACAGAGGAGCGGGGAAGGGGCAGAGAGAGAAGGAGACACAGAGACACAGAATCTGAAGCAGGCTCCAGGCTCCGAGCGGTCAGCACAGAGCTCAACGCGGGGCTCGAACTCACAGATCAGATCATGACCTGAGCTGAAGTCGGACGCTTAACCGACTGAGCCACCCAGGCGCCCCCCTCCCAAATATTTTAGAATCAAGTGCATCATCCTCCTTTACTACTATGGTCCAGACTGGCTCTAGGTTATACGTGGCTTTTCCAAGCCTTTCCAAAGGTTCAGATTCACTTAGATGTAGGCTCATGATTGAAGTCAGTGTGGTTTGATCACTGAGACACCTTGATGAAGAATTTAGAATAAGGGTCCTCAATCCACAACAGATATTTTAAAATCTAAATCTCCAGAGAAAAATTCCTTTTTGTGTGTGTAACTGAATGTAAAGACAGTATAGGACCAGAGGACCCAGAGTGCACCTGAGTCTGACACTTCGTTTTGCTACCAATCTGTTGTGTGATTTTAAGGAATTTGGTCAGATTTTTGTACCACCTACAAAACAAATTTTATCTCAGGGAAGAGAAATCAATAAGCAAGTTACATGTCTCTTTAATACAATAAGTCTATTTCTAAAGTAAACATAAACTCTCAATGTTTAGAGCTGGAAAGGATCTTAAAGATTATTTACTTACCCGACCAACCATACCCCAACAGATGATAGGTTTCACAACTTACTCTTATTTTTTAAATGGTCATGAGGCACCTAGGGACTTTGCATAGTTACAAAGGGGACAATTGCACTCCACATAATCTCCAATGATCAAAATATATGATGTATAACCATACAGTTTACTAACTTCAGAGCAGGTAATAACCTGTTGCTGCTGTCATAGCAGATATGTACATTCTTCTAGAGTTAAGTGTCTACATTCCTCATATTATACTAAAATCACAACACATTTTAGAGAATGGAAATAACAGATACAGAGGACTAAAGTCAATAATTTTTTAACATCTTGGTATTATGAACAAATTTTGCTGGAGGTGCCTGGTTGGCTTAGTCGGTTAAGTGTCCAACTTCGGCTCAGTTCATGATTTCGTGGTTTGTGGTTCAAGCCCCACATTGGGCTCTGTGCTGATGGCTCAGAGCCTGGAGCCTGCTTCAGATTCTGTGTCTCCCTCTCTCTCCCCCACTTGCGCTCTGTCTCTCTCTGTCTCTCTCAAAAATGAGTAAACGTTAGGGGCGCCTGGGTGGCGCAGTCGGTTAAGCGTCCGACTTCAGCCAGGTCACGATCTCGCGGTCCGTGAGTTCGAGCCCCGCGTCAGGCTCTGGGCTGATGGCTCGGAGCCTGGAGCCTGTTTCCGATTCTGTGTCTCCCTTTCTCTCTGCCCCTCCCCGGTTCATGCTTTGTCTCTCTCTGTCCCAAAAATAAATAAAAAAACGTTTTTAAAAAAAAAAATAAAAAAAAATGAGTAAACGTTAAAAAAAAATAGAAATAAATTTTGCTGAATAGAGATGATATTCAAATATTCACCTTTTACATGGTATTTATTTCTTCTTTTATGCAGTTATTAAAGAATTAAAACTGAGCTACTGAGATTCTCCATTCAAACAGAACTAATACATTGCATTCTGTTTAAAGCTAAATGTTCTGTTTTAATTTCACTACAACTTAACAGAAACTTCTTGTACATTTTAGAAAGACAGTTTGCGGGGCGCCTGGGTGGCGCAGTCGGTTAAGCGTCCGACTTCAGCCAGGTCACGATCTCGCGGTCCGTGAGTTCGAGCCCCGCGTCAGGCTCTGGGCTGATGGCTCAGAGCCTGGAGCCTGTTTCCGCTTCTGTGTCTCCCTCTGTCTCTGCCCCTCCCCCGTTCATGCTCTGTCTCTCTCTGTCCCAAAAATAAATTTAAAAAAAAAAAAAAAAAAAAAAAAAAAAAAAAAGAAAGACAGTTTGCAACTTGAGAAGAAAACCATGGTGTTTAGTTCAACTAACTAAAGAAAATGTAGCATTTCTAAAGAAAATGCTACAGATGAGTATTATACATACAGGAATATTTACACAGACAATATTATAACCTATATTTAACTGATAACAGTAAAATTAGAAGGTATGATTGTTTGGGTTGTACTTGTCCTCTAGCTTTAAGCCACTTGAAGTTGTCTGGGTTAAAATTTTGTGTTTTTTGTTTGTTTTTCCTTTGGCCCTAGGGGACTGTGAAACAGAACTACCACAGTCATTTGAAAGACTCCTGAAAGAATGAAAATCAGCACTCTAGAGCATCAATGCCTGAGCCTCTTGCTTGGCATTCATCTCATACTGGCTTCTGCTGTTCTCCCCCGATGGACTAGGCTAGGGTCCCATGCTTTGTACTCCTACAGGAACTGCCATAGTGTTTGGTACGCACTAGGAGATCCATATTATAAGACACTGAGAGACTCCAGTGCTGCCCCCAGTCTGGGTACGGTTCTTGGCCTAGATTTCATAAGAAGCCTCCACTGCTTTGAGGAGACAATCCAGGTCAACAGGCCATGTGGTGCACAGTGACTCTACAGCAGAATAAATGACATAAGCACCATGTGAAGTAATGCTAAGTTGTGGTAAGATACTTTATGTTTGTTCACTTATTTTAAAGTATGCCTTCTGGTTGACTAGGGATCAAAGAGGAGAAAGACTCTATGGCAGTTTATAATATCTTCTTAATGGAATGCTCAGGGGAAAATCTCTGCCAACATCTGCTTTTTAATCTCCTTGCAATGACCCCCTAAAAAGTTTAAAATAAATAAATAAATACGGTTTGCTAAAAATGCTGGCCAGTAAGATATGGCAGTAGATTGGCAGCTCCTTGGCAAACTACTAATCTGAGTCTATTTCTTCATCTGTAAAATCAAATGATTGGATTAGGTGTTTTTCTAGCTTGAAATTTGCTGGTTATATGTTATAAATGGAATAGGCTGCCCTTCTGCCCTTCCCCTCTCCAAACTGTATTTTACCCTAGGTATGGAAAACTGAATAGGACTTAATTCTAGTGTAAGTCCAAAGAAGTATTTCACCAAGTTTAAAAAAAACTGGCCACAGAATTGTAAAGTCAGATACCTATATGGTTCTAGATAGAAGATACAAAAATTAAAGGACCTAAAACCTAAAACCTGAATCATGTAAAATATTTTTCTGAGTGGCTAATTCACAAGACTGTACACAAACTGTACTTTTTAGGGAAAAAAGAATGGGAATCCATAATCAGTTTTTAGGAACTAGCAAGATAAATAGGCGTAAAACATAAGGCCTTCAGTCTCATCCAAATTATTCTACAGAAATAACAATAGCAACAGTGTTTCTCAATTATCATATATTTAAATATGCATAATAGTAACCTTTTGATATATAAGCATGCACGAAATTGACAGGCATATGATAACTGAATATGCTACTTAAATTACAGTTATATTATGGTTGATTTCCATCATAACAGAAGTATCCTAGATTTAAAAAAAAAAACATACAGTGGTCTTGAAGATAGTTATATTGCTGTCTTAACTACCACTGCTTCAAAATCCAGGGATTTGATTTTTTTTTTTTTTTTTTTTGAGTGAGAGACAGAGAAAGAGAGCATGAGCGGGGAAGGGGCAGAGAGAGAGAGAGAGAGAGGGAGGGAGAATCCCAAGCAAGCTCTATGCTGCCAGCATAGAGCCCAATGCGGGACTTGAACCTGCAAACTATGAGATCATGACCTGAGCTGAAATCAAGAGTGGGACGCTTAACCAACTGAGCTACCCAAGCTGCCTTCAGGAATTAGAATTTCTAAAGAATCTAATGTCCTATCTCCAAGGAAAATGTGAGCCTTGTGTTTATAATTCTCAGGAAAAAAAACCCTCTAACTTAAATCATTTTTATTATTTTGGTGTTCCTGAATTTGCATATTAAACACAAACTCTTACTAAAAAGTATCAAAACAAAATGTATTCATGAACTGTAATGTTTAGAGCCCAGACAAAAATTAGAGTATATAAAGTAGCTTAGCAAGAATAAACCTTTTTAAGAAAGATTCAAAGTTTTCCATTATAGCAAATTTTAAGGGCTCAAAGAATTCTACCCTAGGGTAGAAGTGAAGCTTAAAGGATAGAAACCAAAAAGTAGAAAGTAACCAAAGTTAGTGTTACAGCCTCTGTTTTTTGAATTTAGTAATCAAACGGACACATACAGCTACAATTGTTCTACCTACATCAAAACAAATCAGTAAAATATCCTTCATTCTTATGGACCTTTTAGTGAAACCACCATGATGAAAGGGTTGTAAGCATTTCTTGAATTGATGGAGTTTCACTTAATATTTGGAAAGCACAATTCCTTCACTAAATAAACATGAGCAGATCTTTGTCATATGCCAATTTTTACATCTGAGGTAATCTTAGGCCAACCTTCTTATAACTGCCTAATAATATTGTTGTCTAATTGACTTCAAGTAATACATACAAATAATTTTTTTAGTGTTTATTTATTTTTGAGAGAGAGGGAGAGAGAGAGGAGTGGGGGAGGGGCAAAGGGAGAGAGGAGGACAGAGGATCTGAAGCAGGCCGTCAGTTCAATGCGGGGCTTGAACCCACGAACCGCAAGACCATGACCCGAGGCAAAGTCACACGCTTAACCAACTGAGCCACCCAGGCGTCCTATAAATACTTTTTAAATTAAGTAAATTGAGGGTAAATTAGTTTTGAGAATTTGATATCATTTCTTGAAATAATAGGGATTGTTCTAGGATAGCAGCCATTAATCTGGAGTCCTTAGATCCCTACATCTCAAAGATTCAACTCACTGAGATTTTATGCAAAATTATATGTTCAAATACATGTAGTCAGCAATTTTTCTCAAATCCTCAAAGGGGTCTGTGGCACCAAAAAAGGATAAAGAATCACTGTGTTAGGGTAGCTCAAAACCAGAATTGGGAATCACAAGCTTAAGGATTAAGAAGGTGAGGTCCTTTGGATATACACCAATATCTGATAATCACAGATTTAAAGTCAATATCTCAATAAATCTTTCTTGGAAAATCAGAATTTCCTAAAAAGCAGATGTTGAGCTATCTATTAAATCAAATAAATGTTGTGTAAAAATACTGTGTAAAGGAGCACCGCAAATGTATTGATTATAGCCATGTTTACAATTTGGAAGAGGCAATCAAGGAGCTACTATGCTGTCTATAAGTCAGAGTAAAGGAATAGAGCATGTTCTTTCAAACCAAAAGCACTCAAAATAATTGACCTCACAGTATACTTAGAAATGTGATGACATAATAAATCTGTTTTATCCTAAAGTTATCTCCCAGCTATTAGAGTTACTTAGCACCACCATCATGTTCCTTACATTTATTCAATAAATGTTTATTGAGTACGTATTATGTCTAAGGCACTAAGTATACTAAGGCATTACTCCCAAGAATATAGCTCTGAACTAAGAAGACAAAAATCCCTACTTTCACAGAGCTCATATTTCACTGAGGGGGCAGAGACAAGTACAAAAGTAAAATACTACAATATGTTACATGGCGATAAGTTTATAAAGAAAAACAAAGCAGAGAAGGAGAATATGAGCCCCAGAGGGAATAGGAAGAGCCCTTCAGAATAGGATGGTCTAGGAAGACCTCACTGAGAAGGTGACATATTTGACACTTGGGGGGGGGGGTGACATTTGAGAGACTAAGAGAAGAAAATACCTGGGGCATAAATCCCATAAGTGGGACTGGCATGTGGAAAGGCCCCAAGGTAGGAGTATGCCTGGTTTAACTGAAGGACAGCAAGGAGGTCAGAGCGATGAGAACTGAGTGAGGGCAGAAGCAAAACATCAGAATGCCAGGTCAGATCCTGATGAGCCTTACAAGTCGTTGCAAAGACTTTGACTTTTACCATAATAACAATGCTGAAAAGAACAATGAATGCAGGTTAGAGCAGTGGCTCATAGGGCTTTTTGAGACATAAAGTTGGCAAATTGCTTCACCAATAGTTTTTTGACTGAATTATCACACTGAGCAACATAGGCTCAAATAGAGTAGATATTTCACTCTTTGACAATATTTTAGCTTTTTAGGATTGCCACTCTGCAGAATTGATCCCAGAGAAATCCATATCCTTGGATACCTTAAAAATTGGATTACTCCTTTATCTCCTGCAAAGCAGATTGGGCCCATCTCTGTGCAACTTTGTTCTTGGATAATTTATTTGCTTTCTCTCCCCGATTACGTTTTCTTTTCTGTAAAATGGAGTATATATCACCTATTCTTATTTGGCTTGCAGGTATTTGTGAATCATTTTAAGCTTCTTGGAAGAAAACTACTATATAAATTCAATGGAACATCATTAATACACTCTTCTCTAACAATACCTTGTCCTACCAATTCTGGTTCCTAACAGGACATTTATAATAGTACAGCACTCATTTATAACATCTTTTTCCTCTACTGTACTTAGCAATTTAAAGGGAAAAAAAGTACCAAAAAGTTCCAACATTTTCCAATGAATAAAATGTAAAGGGCCTTCTATTAAAAACAAAAACAAACAGGGACATCTGGGTGGCTCAGTTGGTTGAGTGTCCGACTTCGGCTCAGGTCATGATCTCACGGCTTCTGAGTTCAAGCTCCTCATCAGGCTCTGTGCTGACAGCTCAGAGCCTGAAGCCTGCTTCAGATTCGGTATCCCCTCTCTCTCTGCCCTTCCCCTGCTCACGCTCTGTCTCTCTCTCTCAAAAATAAACATTAAAAAAAATTTTTTTAACAAAAAAACAAAACCATGAGCTCCAGAAATGTCTTTAATACCATATAAAAAGTAAACTTTGGGCATGCCTCGGTGGCTCAGTCAGTTGAGCATCCAACTTTGGCTCAGGTCATGATCTCATGATTCATGAATTTGAACCCTGTGTCAGGCTCTGTGCTGACATCTCGGAGCCTGGAGCCTGCTTTAGATTCTGTCTCCCTCTCTCTCTGCCCCTCCCCCACTCGTGCTCTGTCTCTCTATCAAAAATAAATAAACATTAAAAAAAATTTAAATTAAAAACAAAGGTATATACTGATTAAGTAAACATTCTTTGGGTGCCTGGGTGGCTCAGTCAGTTGAGTGTCTGGCTGTTAATTTCAGCTCAGGTCATGATCTCGCAGTTCATGTTATTGAGCCCCATGTCAGGTTCTGTGCTGGCAGCATGGAGCCTGCTTGGAATTCTGTCTCTCTCTCTCTCTCATCTGTCTCCCTTCCCCTGCTCATGTACTCTCTCTCTCTCTCTCTCTCTCTCTCTCAAAATAAACATGAAAAAAAATTAAATAAACATTCTGATTTACAAATACCTTTGCAAATGAAACACAAATGAGGGAAATAGAATGAATACAGAATACAGAGATTCTTAGAAACTAGCAGGATACTGTGTATTCTGGATCAACCTCAGAAATTAGTACTCATCATTTTCATTCCTTTCTAGTCTGGAAATGAATCATTTATACAAAGTCTACACTGGTGTTCTAGTCATCTGTGGCATTCTTTGATGTACAGAATTTTAGAGGAAGAAAAGCTTGGGCTTTCGGGTTCAAGTTCCAACTATGCCACCTACTAGCCACATAACCTTCGCAGATACTAATATTTGAGCCTCAATTTCCTTATCCGTAAAATGTGAAGAATAAAAGTATTGCGCTTCTCTCACAAAGTTATTATGAGAATGCAATAAGCTAATACACGCAAACTGAATAGCATGAATTTGCTATGCATTATTATATTTGAATCTCTCAATTTTACAGATGGGGAATCTAAAGCCTAGAAAACTGTAATAACTATTTTGACCCAAATCACCCAACTACTTAGTGACAGAGCCAGAGCTAAAATCAAATCCCTTGAGCCACAATGTAGTCACTTTGTCAACTACTGTTTGCTAAAGCATTGTCTCACTGGCTTTGGCCAAAACTTTAACTATTAAGATTTCTCTCCCTCCTCAAATAATTCATTTCAGGCCCTGACTACAAATAAAGCAAAAATGCAAAGATAGGATAGCTACTTGTTGACTAATAGGTAAATTAAGGGACAAGCAGAGACACTGTGTAAGGGGGAATCTGTCCAGGAGGTGTTCACTGTTAGTGGCCAAATGCCAAATCACCACAACTCCCACTGTAGGGATGAAGCCACAGGACAGTACATTCTAATCTTGATCATAACTTTATCCTACAGCCTAAGAAAATCCAAGACAACCAGCTGAGCAGGAAGAATGTGATAGTCAAAGAATTGTTGAGCTCTCTTGTGCTATGCTAAAATCCTCTTGGTTGTTTTTTTTTTTTGTTTTTTTGTTTTTTTGTTTTTTTGCTTTAAGAAAAAAGATTGAGGGGCGCTTGGGTGGCTCAGTCGGTTAAGTGTCCGACTTCAGCCCAGGTCATGGTCTCACGGTTCATGAGTTCGAGCCCCCGTGTCAGGCTCTGTGCTGACAGCTCAGAGCCTGGAGCCTGCTTCAGATTCTGTGTCTCCCTCTCTCTCTGCCCCTCCCCAGCTCATGCTTCCACTCTGCCTCTGTCAAAAATAAATAAACTTAAAAAAATAAAAAATAAAAATATTTTTAAAAAAAGATTGATTTCAAGTTGGCCCTTCAAATGACATATATAAATAATGAACAAGAATTGAAAAAGAAAATAGGACTGTAATCATTTACAGAAGAGGTAGCAACATCATTACTAGAAATAATAGAAATAAACCTCAACAAGAGGTAAATAAACCAGAAAACTGGACAATTAGGCCATGCATAAGCTCTAGCACATTTTCCATCTACAATGGTATAAACCAGGAGAAAAGAATATACTCAAATGAAAAATAAAAACAGTAATAAATCATAATCACTATCATCTAGTCCTTTTTATCAGACATAGACAAAGAATTAGGAAATCTAGAAAATTTCCTTGACATGGATTAATTGAGCAAAATGTAAAGAAATGTTAGATTTTCTGAAGCTCTCTGAGAATTCCAGAAACCATAACAAGGTTACTATTTTTTAAAATCATTGTTCTTGTACTTTTACATTTCCCAATGCCTACATCCCCAATCTTACATCCTCAATCTTAAAAGACCTGACGACATCTTTGAAGACAATCAAACTTAACAGGCAGCTAGAGTAACTCACAGGCAGAAGGATACATAGAATTATCCAAAATTCCTCAAAGCCAATAGAGAAGACTGTCTTCAGATTTGTGACACCAGGTTACAACTATCTATCAAGCAAACTAAAGTGCAGCAAAGCACAACTTTAAGAGATATAAACTTCAGTTAAATGGAAGGCTTGGTTAACCACAGTTGAGTAAACCTGAGTTGTAGTGTAATCTGATAAGGAACAAATAGCATGAATGCTAGAATTAGAAACCATGTATCGCCACTCTAGAGTTCTTTGAAAGAGTTAATCAAATAGTGGATAAAGAAAAACTGGTGCATATTATTCAAATAGTTGTCTTTGTATTTTTAAAATAAAGTCTCTCATAAGAAGCTATTAAGAAAATTTAGTAGCTATTGTGGATTAAGAATCGGTTAATAGACAATAAACCAAGACCAATGCTGACAGTGTCCAGTGATTAATACTAGACCTGTGTACAAGTTTATTAATGACCTAAAAGAAGCTTATGTGGACAGAAAAAGTGAAGAAAGACTAAAAATTGCCAATGATGCAAACCACCCTATAATAAAGGGTGAAAGGCCTTGCTAAATAATAGATACAATGAAATTCCCTCTTCACAAAGTAAAGAAACAATGTGTAAAGTATACTGATAGGCTCAAAGTTAATAGTTAATAATAATAATAATAATAATAATAATAATAATAAAAAGATTGGCAGGATTTACCAGAGAAAAAGGGTAGAGCAAGAGAAGATATGATAAAGATTGGTAAAATAATGAATGGCAAAGAGAACACCAGCTAGTCTCTGTTATATACCTTTTCCTTTCTGAATACACAGAGGTTTATGATAATAAAAGGTAACACATTTAAAAGAAAAGAGACACTATTTTATACAGCATATAATTAACCCATTGAACATGCTGCCACAGGACATTAATAAGACACAAAGCTTAGTATGGCTCCCAAAGACCACAGAGATATTAAAATATGGCTCTATAGTAAAACTACTTAGGGTAAAAAATGAAAATGGAACACATACCTCATGCTTTAGGGTATTAACTAGGCAAGGCCAGGAAGTCTCCTTTCCAATTATATTCAAAATTCTTTGTGACTTCAATTTTTAAATATTCCTAATTCCATCCTACAGTTCAAATTATATGTATAGACTCATCCAAAAAGCCTTTGGCCATTTTTCCCAGATACATTATTTTTGCCTGTTTATTTCTCTGAATAGTTAAGCCTTCCATGTCATCCAATTCTTCTTCTACTTAATTTATCCCAGTTTCAAAATATTGCTTAAAAAGTGACCATGAAGAACCACTAAATCATATATGTTAAAATCCATGTTTGGAAAAGAGAGTTCTATACTTTGTTAAATTTTCTCACCTCCTTTAAGTAGACAAAAATTGAAATTCATACAATACTTTGGTTCTGTTCAAATCACAAAATTAAAAACTGAGTTTGGATACTGGAATAAATCATATTTAATAACATTTTAACCTATATCCAAGAGCTACAGCAAGTGTCCTTTCATAAAATGAATTGTAATCAATAAGCAACATAATTTTATGGAATAAGACCCTAGAATGCCACAGCAAAAAGGTATAGCCCTTTGGGCTCTATCTTCACCATGGGGAATGGTAATTCATCTATGAAATGCTATGGACTCAGTCAGTTCATAAATTCAACACATAAAGAGTAGGCTATGAATGAATCACAGGCAAAATTCACAGCCTGAAAGCCTAACAAACTGTGTCTGAAAAGATCTGTGGGTCAATAAAAAATAGATGTTAAATTAAAAATTTTTCAAAAATAAAATTATGTATAGACAAGACCAAAGGAGGCAAGTTTACACCTTGTGTCCATTTTGTAATTCAGTCCTCTCCATTTTGGGCTTAGCTATAGGGTGCTCCACGTGGTATAAAGCCAGCCATAGCATTCAAGCTTGGCTGAATTTTAAAAGTGACACAGTAATCAGATATGCTCCAAGGGCATTCTAGAATTTCAGGGTGCTGCTGACCATTGTAACCTCCTTACAATTGTATGGGTAACAGATGGTAACTAGACTTATTGTGGTGGTCACTTTGTAATGCATACAATATCAAATTATTATGTTGTACACCTGAAACTAATATAATGTTATATACCAATTTTAACTCAATAAAAAAAAAAAAATCAACCTCCTCAGTGTTCACTTCAAATTTAAACAGGATATAAAGTATGATCCTCATGTCAATTAAATACAAGTCCGTATATTTAATCTATCAAAAAATAGCGTCCAGAGTACTGGACTTGCAAAGAAAGGTCTTACGTGGATCTAAAATGGCAACGTAATACCAGAGTTAAAAATAAGCAGATGATCTTCTAAAATGTGGAATTTGTATGTTTCTTTTTTAGAATAAGAATTTGCTTTAGAATGCCAATAACGCAATATCCTTAAAAGATGGAACAAACAGAAAACTCAACAGCAGAAGCTCTTGTATGGTATTTGGTTTGGGAGACAAAAGAAGAAAGACACATTTCGAACAGATGGAAAGTGAAACATAATAAAGTTATCCTTACCTGCATTAATTTTCCTTCTGCTGGAGTTATTTCAGCAACACCAGCAAAAACACCTTCCAAAGTGAGATTCAGTTTTCCTGTGGGGTCCATTTTCAAGGGGATCACTCTGATAATAGCTTTCTGCTCTGCTGATCTTTCAGACTCCACCGCTGCTGCCAATACCAGTCCTGTGCGTCCAAAGCCTGCCTGCAGGGTAGCCATCAGCAGCCAGGGCCAGAGGGCAGCCAGCTGCAGCTGGTGGCCACCACTCATGCTACCAGCTGCAGCAATGCACCTCGGCCATACATACTGCTTCCACTAGCTAGTACCAAATGCAGGTTCTCAGATCCAGACAAATATGGAGGAAAAGAGAATTTATGCTTCAGTTTCTGAAAGCCAAGTCGTAGTTTTGGCCCTTCCTTTCTCTAAAGTATATTCCCAAGAACAGGTGGCATTCCTGATCTGGCAGAGAAGAAGGTGTTTTCAGCCCACTTCTGCTGCAGGGATGTCATTTTCTCCCATCTTCACTATGATTAGTAAAGATATCACCACTTCTGTTTGGGATTTCCAACTTTGCTTGAGGTTGAATGTCACATCCTGAATTTTTATTATGTCAGATCACTTGGTGCTGGTCTTCCATATGCATCAAGTTGCTGAGCCACTAAATCCAATGTTAATGAACAAAACAAGGCAAAGTAAACAACTAAAGCCATGCACTGAAGGTGAGAGTGAAACACGCCAGCTCGGAAAATGAAGAGATGGTCCTGTTTAAGCCACAAAACTTGTCAATGGTCATAGGAGGATTTTTGTTTTAATGGAGAAGGAGAGGGTACAATATATTCCAGGCCACACCGTGAGGGATGTCCAAAGATGCTATAACACGTATTCATAAAAGTTTCCACATTAAACTGTATTTTAGGGTAGCCAAAGTTCTAGACCCATTGAATTTATAATACTTTTCATGAACTTAAATATACTATCATTTTTAATGTTCTACCTAAATTTGTCTATAAATTAGATGCTGATTTATATGTCTTCACATATTCCAGGATAATCCTGAGTATCACCGCTTTTTCCAACTTTCAAAATTCGAAGAATATTTGAGAAGTTTAGCTTTCCAATTATTTTTCCCAGTTAAAATTGATATTTCTATCTTTATTTTCCTTTCTCTGTTAGGGATTCCGGCTTTTATTCTCCTGCTTGAGAATGCCAAGTACTTTGATTTCCCATGAGATGATTTTGGAAACTACTTTATTATCCAGATTTTATAATCTGTAATTTTCTAGGTTCATAAGTAAAACAAAGGACCATTCCTAACACGTTTTCAAATTCCTTGAGGGGGCGGGGAATAAAAGATAGGGGGAGTAGGGAGGTGATTAGTCTACAGGCTCTAAGTAGAACACCCTGAAAAAGTATATAAATAAGCCTGAGTAGAGTAGATCTGTGCTATTTCTAGGCACACTTGAGAATTTGGGTCTTTGTACAAACAAAATCTGAGTTCTAAGATATTAAAATGTGCACCCTTAAGTAAATATAAATGCACTTCAACCATAAAGCCCGCCGTGTTCAGAGGTCAAGTTAAAAAGTCTTATAAAGTCTTCAGAAAAAGTGCTGAAAAGCCAAGCAATTGAACATGAACCTGTTACATAGATCCTTTTCTTTTGCTGAGGCAGAGGGAGAAAAATAAGAATTTCAAAAGAAATCTGCAAACCTGTTGCGCTGTCGGGCCCACTGGAATCCACGGGGGTGAAACAAATTCAATTATGCTTTTATAGGTCCTGCTCAAAAAAGGTTTCAACTGCTTAACCAAGTACAGCTCATTCTTCCACCTTCTTACACTGCAACCAAACCAAGTGCCCCACACTGTAGGTAGGTGCCGAGAAATTCCGCAGCCTGAAAAAATAATCCATGCAGGTCAAAGGCAAACATTTACTCCAGGGTTAGAGCTACTGTTCCCAAGACTCTAAAAGCACTTATAAAGGATCCAAAATCATTTCTGAAATCTTTCTAACAAAAGTTCTTTTTCTCCCCGAACAGCATATAAAATGATCAAATCTTGAGAGAGAAAAGGAGCAAAGTAGCAAATACATCAGCAACAATTCACTACCAGGAACACAGAAAATCCCAGAGGGAGAAAGCAGTGTCTCTGAATCATGGATGGGCTTGGAAAGTTCGGAAAGATTCGAGTGCTTCCCTTCCAGAAAGACAATTCTGGATCAACTCCCTAGAGGAGGAAGCCTGTGGTTTGTAATTGGTGTTCTAGCTCTGACTCCCTCCCCTGGGACTGCAATCACGCTCTCTACCTGCTGACACAAAGTGAGGGTGGAGCAGCTACAGGCAACCACCCCCCCCTCCCGCCCCTCCTCCTCCTGGCTGGCTAGGGCAAGGGCTGGAGTGCGCGCACACTTAACTGAGCCAGACATGTTCTTTTGCTCTCTCCTCTCTCAGCTCCTCTACTCCCTCTATTGAGCCACAGCCAAATTGCATCCAGTTCAATGGGTAAGCAAGCTACCACAGGTAAGTCAGGTTCACTCAAACAGGTATCTAAGCAGATTGCACCCAAGAGAACATAAATGGTGGTATAAAGAAATAAAGAGAACAAAATAATGAAAACGCGGAACATGAAAGAGGGGACACAGGGCTTTGCAAATGTAAGTTCGAAGGGGTTTCTGCTCTTTTTGGGCTTTCGTGTCTGTAAGTGGCACAAAGCCAGAATAAAGTCATCCAGTGCTGTAGTGTTTACTGCTGTCTTATGTATGCTACCCTGGCAAGAACTCTGTCCATTTTATGCATACTTTTTCTTCTGTTTTTACTTACTTTAAATTCAGTATCTCCTTTCTAAAACTGTTCCTGTATGGAGCTTTTAGTCAGGTTGATGTCAGAGGTCTTGAGCCTGTTATTTTCTTCCCACATCTTTGGGAGGTCAGACCTATGCCCTCAATGTAAGATTGCAAGTAAGTCTATGTCATAAATGCAACCAAAGGGGCAAAATATATATGATTAATGAGAAGCCTGTAGGCAAAAAGAAAACCCATTTTGGCTAGTAACCACATTCATGAATTATATATAACCCTTTTAGTTACCTTGTCATTAGAATGCAAAAATTTATCATATATGTTTCTAAAGTTTGAATTTTCATATGACCAGATTATATTTGACTGTGGCCAGACATTTTATTTTTGACCTTTTGACAATAATCTTTCCAAATGGTACAAATGTACAACAGTATGAATGTGGTTAACACTACTGAACTGTACACTTTAATGTTTTAAATTGTGGTAAGAAGCATATAAGATTTAAAAATGTTTTGATTTTACAAATGAAAGCATACAAATTGATCATCTGTAAAATGTGGATAACAATAATTGCATTGTAGGTTGGTTGTAAAGCTTAAATGACATAATACCTCTGAAAGCAAAAAGTATAAGAGCTCTCTTCACCTTGAGCATTTTTTCCCTAGAGAAGGTTTATGGGAACACTTTTGACATTTTAGGCCTAATGACTGACATAGAGCAGAATAAAATAAATTCTTAATTTAGCATTTTTCTTTGTTGCTTGGACCTTACGAATACAATGCAAGTATAGACCTTTACAGCTCTTTCCAAAAGAATATATCTAATTCTCAATCAAAAAGAATGCAATCTTGCCTTTTGCAACTACATGGATGGAACTAGAGGGTCTTATGCTAAGCAAAATTAGTCAAAGAAAGACAAATATCATATGACTTCACTCATATGAGGACTTTAAGATACAAAACAGATGAACATAAGGGAAGGGAAGCAAAAATAATATAAAAACAGGGAAGGGGACAAAACATTAAGTCTCTGAAATATGGAGAACAAACAGAGGGCTGCTGGAGGGGTTGTGGGAGGGGGGATGGCTAAATGGGTAAGAGGCATTAAGGAATCTACTCCTGAAATCATTGTTGCACCACATGCTAACTAACTTGGATGTAAATTTAAAAAATAAATTAAATTTAAAAAAAAGAATATATCTAATTATTCTAGAGAGAATTTTTTACATCTGTGGTTTTATATTTTTATTTTATGTATGTTGTGTAATAGTATAGCATAAATAATGCAAAATACACATTACTATATATTTGATATATGCAAAATTATCTTAAACAAAAAGTGACCTACTAATGGACTTTACCTCACCTATTCCTGCTTGAAACTTAGAAAGGAGTTAATAAGAGACCTAAACCTAAGAGTTAATAAACACACTTAGTTGAAAGAAGGAAGAAAATATAGATGTGGTTGCCCTCTCTTGAGGAAACTCCAAGATCTAGGAATGATGAAAATATGTATCATGAACCTGGATATCCACTTAGATACTCAGGATCAAACTAAACAGCCCAATGTACTTTACTTCACTGATACACTGTATTTACTGGGTCACCAGAACTGACAAACAAGAGAAATTATTCTCTGGCTTATCCCTCAGGTTATCTACTACAACGTCCACAGAGATATCATAAAGACGTCATTACCATGGTAATGAAATGCCATGTCACTAATATTTACTACCTAATCTTACCCGTGAGAAATATCATCCTTCAGGATCTATTTTCACATCTGGATTGACTAACGTTACTGAAGACATGAGTCCTTTTCCTAAAAAAACAGATTTCTATAAATATGTCCAAGAATTGTCCTTATCCTTAATGGCATTTTAAAGATTCAATCTCCAGGGGCGCCTGGGTGGCGCAGTCGGTTAAGCGTCCGACTTCAGCCAGGTCACGATCTCACGGTCCGTGAGTTCGAGCCCCGCGTCAGGCTCTGGGCTGATGGCTCGGAGCCTGGAGCCTGTTTCCGATTCTGTGTCTCCCTCTCTCTCTGCCCCTCCCCCGTTCATGCTCTGTCTCTCTCTGTCCCAAAAAAAAAAAAAAAAAAAAAAAAAAAAAAAAAATTAAAGATTCAATCTCCAATCACAAATGAAGAAAAACAAAAAAAGCCAGGACATTTTTTTAAGTAGATTCTTTGAAAAACAGAATACATTCTCTTTCTTTTGTTTTTGTTTTTGTTTGTTTTTGTTTTTTTTTCAATATATGAAGTTTATTGTCAAATTGGTTTCCATACAACACCCACTGCTCATCCCAAAAGGTGCCCTCCTCAATACCCATCACCCACCCTCCCCTCCCTCCCACCCCCCATCAACCCTCAGTTTGTTCTGTTTTTAAGAGTCTCTTATGCTTTGGCTCTCTTCCACTCTAACCTCTTTTTTTTTTCCTTCCCCTCCCCCATGGGTTTCTGTTAAGTTTCTCAGGATCCACATAAGAGTGAAACCATGTGGTATCTGTCTTTCTCTGTAATACATTCTCTTTCAAATTTTGCTATTATTAATACTAGTCATAATGACTTAGTTTTGTATTGATCACCAGTTAAACAGTAAAAACAAGCAAGACAACTCCAGTTGAAACACTTTATTGTTGACTGATTGAAATTTATTGTGCTTAAGGTGCTGAAATACTGAGGAGCTAGTCAGAAACCTTGTTAGTATGCGTCAGACCCTACTGGCCAATTCACACAAAGATTTTATTTTATCTTCTGACATTTTTCCCAAGTCAGCGATGATAGCTTTAGTTGATAGATAGCAGGCATGTGAGTATAACAGGAGATCCAGCTCCTTGGTCTGTTGTATTCACATATAAAAAAGTTTGGAAAGCTGATAAAGGCATTTCATTAATTAAGCCATGCCAAGGTTTCTGCTTGACATATGTTCCTCAAAGGATATTATCTCTTTCAACAGATACAGAGCTAAAAAGGCATATTAAGGGAAGGAATGTCACCTACACAGTTTGTCAGCTTCTCAACATGACAGAGAAAAGGCAAAGTTCCTTCATTTGGAAATTGGGTCTCCTCTTCACATACTCTGCCAAAATACATAGTCTGGCCAAAAGATGGAGGAGTCTTGATAATCTGTTCATCTTTTTTAAACCTTGCTAATAAAGATGAATAAATGCCCATCACGTGGACATCAACTAATCTAATCAGACGGACCAAACAGGTCACTTTTCAGAACCTACTTTCATATCTAAACTGAGTCACTGCAGACCAATACAGAACTCATCCTTTTCCAAAAAACTACTATCTCTGTTAACACGTCTATGGTTTGACATCATTGGGAAGGCACAATGCAATTTAAGAGATGAATTGTTACACCCACAATGACTAGCATACTATTTATGTCATATCACTAAGTGCCTTTTCTTTTTAATTAGTTTCATATTCCTACACTTTCCTTTTGTTTCTGCAATTCTTATTAGGACAACCAAAGCAGAATCCAATAAGAAAGTTCTAGTCAGTGCAAAAGACTTTAAAATCATAAAGTTTCTTGCTATCACTAGATGAGCAAGTGAGGGATCAACCACAGAAAGTGGACACCCAAGATACCTCTCCTAAAAACCAGTCCCACAATCCTATACTTGAATTTAGAATCCTTCAGAGGGGATAAAATAAAAATGTTATGGTATATCCCACTATCCAAAATTCTCTCAGAAGCTTAAACCAGACATAAACTATTAAAAATGTCAGAGGTATAGCTTCTGTTAAATGACTGATCAGGTTTTCCCAAAAGTTTGCACACAGTATATATAGATGAGAATTTACATGTACCAAATGTAAAAATCTAAAGTAAGAAAACAGTGTTAAATCTCTTAATGTTTTTGTTCACACATTTCCCCTTCAAAATAAATATCTTACACATGCATCCTTTATCCTTCTATTGTGCAATCTTAATAAAAATATAAAGCTTTAAAACTTTTAACTCTACCAGCATTTATAAATATATTAAACAAATTTAAAAAATTTTAGAAGACATTTACATAAGTGATATATAACAAAACCTTCTTACCATTTATGATAATGTATCATTAAAATTAAAGAAAGATATGAAAATAGAAGAATGCTCCCATTAATATAAAACAATCAGGAGCTGTTAAGTGTGATGGATGGTCCAAGTCCAGGTGCCTCGCTTTTGAAACAGAATGTTGGGTTAGGAAGTAAGAGCATTTCCTGGTTAATCAGTTAGAAAATTAGCTCTTTCTCAGAGTTTCTTCCCTGGAATTCCTGACCCATTTAGACCTGCGATCTTGGTGACCTCACATGCCTTTGTTTCGCACAGTCTTCTCTAGAAGGATCACAGTGTGACTTGAAACAGATAGACTGAACTCCCCCTCTGGAATTGTGCTGACTAAAGTTTGAGAGTGGCAAGACAGCAAATCAACACACACACACACAGATTATTCTCCAGTACCATAGTTGCAGCAGTTTTTAGATGCTTCTTGACTGTAACAGAAGGCCAGGACTTTCCATTTGAAAGGGATCTGGACGCAAAAAAAAAAAAAAAAAAAAAAAAAAAAAAAAAAAAAAAAGGCTGCTAGATGTTTAATAGTTTGTCAAGGTAAATAATCTGAACTGAAAAGCTGTAGTAAATACCAAAATCCCAATTCTCAATTAACAAAATTCTCAATTAACAAAACAAAAATACTTTTTTTTTTCCTTAACAGAACTGAAAAACTCCCAACAGTGTGTCATGTGCAAGGCTAGTCTGCCCTCAGCTACAGCTAGTGCACAATGTCACGTATGTCCTCCATTCCTCACTCTTTTAATTCTTCCTCCTTTGGAAAGTGCTCCTGTTTGCAGGCCACGTCCACCAGCAGATGAAGATCTAGAAAGAAAGAAGATTTGTTTACTCACTCTTGGCCTCTCAGATTGGAGAGTTTGATAGACCAGTCTTCAGACAAGAAGAACAAGTTGCTCGCGGTTAAGTGTAGAATTGGTTCTAAAATGCTATGATCTCAGTTTTGGGACATTCCTGTACCTCTAAAGAACACAGATGCAGCCCAGTTGTTAACCCAGTGAGACCGAAAAGTGTACAGTTGCTATCTTTTCAATGATGCAGCTAAGCCTCTTTTCACTTCAACTGCCTTTTGTTATAAGTGAAAAATTAAGGAAAAGTGTCAAAGGGATCAAAGTGAAATATACACACACAAATGAAAATTCATTTCTTTGATCCTATAAAGATGAGTGGGTGGGTGGGTTGTGGGAATATGAGAAAATAATGCCTTCAGAAATACAATGTTAAAATAAGTAATCACTACTTTTCCAAAGTTGATTGACTCCATACAATTTCCCCTTACTGACAACACAGCTGATCTCTTGTAGAAGAAACACCTACCTGAACTGTGTGTAAAAAAGAAAGCATACCCTTCATGGAGGTCAAGAGACAAAAAGGGTTCACTAAGAATGGAAAGAACTAAAAAACTGAACTCTCAGCTCAAGTACTAGGTTTTGTAATACAAGGAGGCCATGTATGGGAGTAGAGCTAAACGGCCTGAGTAACAGAGGATCTTACTGTGGCTTCTAGACTCAAGCTAATTAGTTTAGCTTCCAGAGCAACATACAGACTTCTAGTTTATAATTTCTAGGGGAACCAACCTTTCTAGGTTTGTTTTGAAGCTTACGATTTTGCCATAGTAGCATTTGGGAATGAAATTAAACTAAACTATATAGCATAAGTCCTTTATTTCACTCTAGACACAGACTTTTGTCACTGTATTTCTAGAACACAGCCTCTGTGGGACTGATCCACAGACTGGGCAAGAGAGCTGATTCAACAAAATAATTCTACCACCATATTTGAGAAAATCCAGAAAGCATATGGAATAATAGCTAATTTTGCCATATTTTGTAAAAGGTAGACCAGTCACTAGGGGCAGGTCATCTCATCTGGTGAATTACACTACAACCTAACCATAAAGAACAAGCAATTTATCCAGATGAGCATCTTATAGTGGGAGAAAGGCCATAATTTTATCACTTAAAATTGGCTTCTTGTATATCCACGATCATAGCAGCATTATTCATAATAGGCAAAAGGCAGAAGCAATCCAAGTGTCCAAGGACCGATGAATGGACACATAAAATGTGGTCTATACATACATTGAAATATTATTTAGCTTTTAAAATTAGGAAATTCTGATACATGCTACAACATGGATAAACCTTGAAAATATTGTGCTAACTAAAATCAGTCAGTCACAAAAGGACAAATACTGCATAATTCCACTTACGTAAGGTAACGAGAGCAGTCACATTTATAGAGACAGAAAGTGGCATGGTGGTTGCCAGGGGTTGTTATGGGAGTTACTGTGCAACGGACAGTTTCAGTTTGGGTACATGAAGAAGTTCTGGAGGTGGTTGGTGGTGATGGTTGTGCAACAAATGTGAATGGACTTAGTACCACTGAACTGTACACTTAAAAATGATTAAAATGATAAATTTTATGATATGTATATTTTACCACAAAAGTCTTTCTTTAAAGTCTATATAGTAACAAAAATAGTGATATGTTATATTTATATAACATCTTTTTTTTCAAATAGTTTAAAGTGCATTATTATAAGGTCATCTAATTAATTCTGAGGCGTAAATTGATACTGGGAGCAAGAACCTCTACGCTAAGTCTACATGGTTATTAAGTAAAGCCAGTGGTTTCTAAACCTTGTTGCACATTGGAATCACCTGGAGGATCTTTTAAAAAATACTGATGCAGGGGCACCTCGGTGGCTCAGTTGGTTAAGCATCTGACTTCGGCTCAGGTCATGATCTCATGGGTTGTGAGTTCGAGCCCCCGTGTCAGCCTCTGTGCTGACAGCTCAGAGCCTGGCGCCTGCTTCAGATTCTGTGTCTTCCTCTTTCTCTGCCCCTCCCCTGCTCATGCTCGCTCTCTCTCTCTCTCTCTCTCTCAAAAATGAATAAACACTAAAAGATTTAAAATAAAAAAAATACTGATGCATAGGACTCCTACCCCCATACATTCTGATTTAATTGGTGTGGAGTGCTACTTAGGCATCAGGATCTCTAAAAGTTGACCAGAAGATGTAGGAGTAACACCTAATGATTATTCTCTAAACATCTCAGCTCCATATTAGGGCGGGGGGGGGGGGGAGGGGGAAGGACAGGCCAAATGGTAATAGAACATATTAAAATAAGACTTGGGAATATGAATAGACCCAGTTATAACCCAGCTTTGAAAGCAGAGTAGGAATTCTTGATAATGACAAAGGTAAAGGCTATTAAAGCAACTACAGATTTCACATGGGGAGGTAAACTGAAAAACAGCAGCAACAAACTCCCTCTTTTTTAAAGTTTATTTATTTTGAGAAAGAGAGAGACAGCACAAGGGAGGGGTGGAGAGAGAGAATCCCAAGCAGGTTCTGCACTGTGCAGAGGCCAACACGAAGCTCCATCTCACAATTTGTGAGATCATGACCTGAGCTGAAACCAAGAGTCAGGGGCTTAACCTATGAAGCCACCGAGGTGCCTCAAACCCTTTTTTTTTTTTAAATCAGTGAACAAATGTCATTCATTTCATTGCTTATTAAGACTTTACCATATTGATAGGTTCAAATAATGGATAAGAACACATCATAGATAGGCATGTTTAAAATAGAAATAGCCTGTGTGGCTCTTTAATAGCCTCAGAATTAGTTATGTAAAGTAGTGTGAACAACAAACCCTCTTAACCTTAATGATTGGGCTTTAAAATAGCACTTGGCACATAGTTTCTAATAATGAGCATCTAAACATAGTAATTTTATTAAAGTGAACTTCCTTCATTAGCAAAGCTGCCAATCAAGGAGTTAAAAGAGTATAGAGACCAATAAAAATATGAGAAGACAGACTAGCCTGGTGCTACTAGAGGTTTATATGACTTCATTTAGAAGAGAAGCTTGCATACTCACCAGAGAAGGTAAGTATTTGGGGATCACAGTAGCTCAGTTGGTTTGAGAGTTGAAAGGCCTTGAGGGCCAAGAGCATTGCATCTACTTGTTTGGGAATGTTAATTCCTTCCAAAAGCACCCTCTAGGGTTTGGGGGTTATTATCTAAATGAAATCTCATCCATAATCCAAGAGCTACAAAATGAGAAGTCCTTCCTTTAGGAATGAATAGAACTTTGGTTGTAAACCTTCAATTTCCCTTAACCAGAAAGTTAACATCCCATGAGAACATGAATGAGTGTAGCTTCTACTATAAAATTAATATTTGGGTATATTCAGTTTAGAGTGATATCATTAAAGAAATTGGAGGCGCATGACTGAATCTAATTTCCTTTACCTTTTGGTATTTTTGATCCAAAACGTATTTCCTTAAGTTAACTTGTGCTCAAAAAGCCTATGCACAGCATGGCAAAGACTGTGACTGACCATCCCCTTCTAACAAAACACACATCTATTGAAATCAATACAATCTGGATTATTTAATCAACTTGTAGTCTATTTGAAAAAAAAAAAAAACCTCAAAGAAAGTTTGAAGTGTGACATGTTCCTACTTAAACATGGCAGACATCTTCAAAATAACTCATTACAGAAGGGCACTGATAAATTCTGGAATATAGGATGCCCCTGTTCAATGAGATATCGAGCAACAAAATGACATCCAACAGTTAATGTTAGAATCATAGTATTTCAGAATTTGGAAGCAAAGGAGTCCTTAGAGGTGATTTCATGAAATTTCCTTATTTTTATCATAAATAATGTACTGTGAGAGTTGAAACCATACTGAGGGGAGATAGTCCTAATGATAGCGACAGTTGAAATTTAAGTGATACTTTAGGAATTTTACCTTTGGTTTCTATCATTACTTCTTTAACCTTTTAGTATCAAAATAAAAAAAAACATTTGGTCATCTGTAAGAACTAAACTGAATACTAGTCAATTTGAGCCCTCCTCACAAGTACCTCCTTACTCTCTTAAGGGCTTCTCTGGTCATCAAGGATCAGGGCTGTGAAAAGATCAGAAGCTAAGAACAAGAACTTTCTAACACAGGGTGCAACAGACTGAATGTTTAACTCCCTGAAATTCATATGTTGAAACCTAACCCCGCTGTGATGGGTGTTAGAAGCTGGACCTCTGGGAGGTGATTACGTCATGACAGCGGAGCTTTATGAATGATATTAGTGCCCCAATAAAAGAGATCCCAGAGAGTTCCCTCATCCCTCCTGCCATGTGAGGCAGCTCAACTAAACCTCATTTATTATAGACACTGAAATGTGAATTTCATATCATCTTTATGTGACATGAAATATTCTTTTGATTTTCCTCCAGCCATTTAAAATATGAAAACTATGGGACGCCTGGGTGGCTCGGTCAGTTAAGCATCCAACTTCGGCTCAGGTCATGATTTCACAGCTCGTGAGTTGAAGCCCTGCATCAGGCTCTGTACTGATAGCTCAGAGCCTGGAGCCTGCTTTGGATTCTGTGTCTACCTCTCTCTGCCCCTTCCCCACCCATGCTCTGTCTCTCTCTCTCTCAAAAATAAATAAAACATTAAAAAAAAAGTTTTTTAAAAAGCATCCAACTTCAGCTCAGGTCACAGTTTGTGGGTTTGAGCCCTGCGTCGGGATCTGTGCTGACAGCTCAGAGCCTGAGCCTGCTTCGGGTTCTGTGTCTCCCTCGCTCTCTGCCCCTCCCCAGCTCATGCTCTGCCTCTCTGTCTCAAAACAATAAATAAACACTAAAAAAAATTTTGAAATATGAAAACCATACTTATCTTGCAGGCCATTTAAAAACAGGCAGTATGTTAGATTTGGTTCACAGGCCATAGTTTACCAACTTGTAACACTCACTAGGGCTATAATCAAGAGATTTTTAACCAAAACAGAAGATTTCATCAAACAGAATATTGTTATAATAGTTGTAAAAAAAATTATCTTTTCTCCAAAGAAGATATACAGATGGCCAAAAGCGTATGAAAAGATGCTCAACATCACTAATCATTAGGGAAATGCGATCAAAACCACAATGAGATAACACTTCACACCTATGAGGATGGCCATAACAATAATAAAAGGGGGAAAATAACAAGTGCTAGCGAGGATATGAAAAAAATGGGAACCCTTCTACACTGCTGTAGGAAACGTAAAAGCTAGAGCTTTTATGGAAAATAGTTTGGCCGATAGTTAAACATAGAATTACCATATGACCCAGCAATTCTACTCCTAGGTATATACCCAAAAGACTTGTAAACAGATACTCCACTACATGCTCACATGTTCACAGCAGCACTATTCACAATAACCAAAAGGTAAGAACAGCCCAAATGTCCGTCAGCAGATGAATGGATAAATGAATTGTGGTATATATATACAATGTAATATTATTTTGCCATGCAAAGAAAGTTCTGATACAAATGTTATGACACGGGTGAGCCTTGAAAACATTATGCTAAGTAAAATAAGCCAGACACAAAAGGTCACATATTACATGATTTCATGTATATGAAATATCCAGAAGAGGTAAATCCATAGAGACAGAACACAGATTGGAGGCTACCAAGAGCTTGGGGGAGTAGGAATTGGAAGTAACTGCTTAATGAATACGGGGTTTTCTTTAGGAGTGATGAAAATGTTTTGTAACTAGATAGAGGTAGAGGTTGCACAACATTGTGAATATACTAAATGCCACTGAATTTTGCACTTTAAAATGGTTAATTTTATGTTTTGTGAATTTTATCTAAAAACGTATATTTTCCGGGGCGCCTGGGCGGCTCAGTCGGTTAAGCTTCCAACTTCAGCTCAGGTCATGATCTCGTGGTCCGTGAGTTCGAGCCCCGCGTCGGGCTCTGGGCTGATGGCTCAGAGCCTGGAGCCTGCTTCCGATTCTGTGTCTCCCTCTCTCTCTGCCTCTCCCCCGTTCATGCTCTGTCTCTCTCTGTCTCAAAAATAAATAAACGTTAAAAAAAAAATTTTCTTGGGGCGCCTGGGTGGCGCAGTCGGTTAAGCCTCCGACTTCAGCCAGGTCACGATCTTGCGGTCCCTGAGTTCGAGCCCCGCGTCAGGCTCTGGGCTGATGGCTCGGAGCCTGGAGCCTGTTTCCGATTCTGTGTCTCCTTCTCTCTCTGCCCCTCCCCCGTTCATGCTCTGTCTCTCTCTGTCCCAAAAATAAATAAAAAACGTTGAAAAAAAATTAAAAAAAAAAAATAAATTTTCTTAATGTATATTTTCCTATTAATTTGAAATGACCAGACAAAAAGAAGGGGAAAACAGAAAATAAATGGCTACAAAAAGTAAAATTCATAACCAAACATATCTTGGTTTTAAATGTCAGAACACAGGGGGCTCCTGGTTGAGTGTCCGACTTCGGCTCAGGTCATGGTTTCCGAGTTTGAGCTCCGCGCTGTTGGGTTCTGTGCTGACAGCTCAGAGCCTGGAGCATATTTCGGATTCTGTGTCTCCCTCTCTCTCTCTCTCTGCCCTTCTCCCACTTGTGCTCTGTCTCCTCTCTCAAAAATAAATAAACATTAAAAAAATATAAAATAAATGTCAGAGCATAATAACGAGATATGGAATGACATCTTAGTAAGACATCCACAATTCTTGGTTCCAGAAGAATAGAACTATAGAGGACACGACTTGTCTCTATTGTACCTGGTATGGTACCAAGCCCTAGGCAATTGTTCAATAAATACTTTTTAAAAGAAACCTGAGGAGCGCTTTGACTCCTCATATGTTCAAAACTTATCTTTTGGTGGCTAACTAAAAGATTGCTCAGATAGAAAGTGGAAGAATAGTGGCTTCCAGTGGCTTGGGGGTGAGGAAGAATAGGGAGTTATTATTTAATGAGTACAGAGTTTCATTTTGCAAAATGAAAAGAGTTCTGGAGATGGATAGTGGTAATGGGAGCAAAACAATGTGAATGCACTTAATGCTACTGAACTATATACTTAAATATGGCTAAGATGATAAACTGTATGTTATATATATTTTACCACATTTTTTTAAAAGATTGCTTTTTTTTCATAAGAGACTGTTAAAAACTGAGAACAAACTGAGGGTTGATGGGGGGTGGGAGGGAGGGCAGGGTGGGTGATGGGTATTGAGGAGGGCACCTTTTGGGATGAGCACTGGGTGTTGTATGGAAACCAATTTGACAGTAAATTTCATATATTAAAGAAAAAAAAAATTAAAAAAAAAAAAAAGATTGCTTTTTTTCCAAGGATTTTTTTTTGAAGTACATCAGTAAGATTAAAGTGGGGTGGAAAAGCATGTCATTCATTCAACAAACACTGAGTGCCACAGCTAATGCTAATACTGTAGGTGCTGAGGATACATCATTTAACAAAAGAAAGGCCTTTCCCTCATGGAACTACCTGTAAAGAGGGGAGAAAAATAATAAATAGAAGGTTTTTCTAATACCAAAAGCCTTCTTCGTATCAGCTATGCTATACAGACTCTAACAGATAGTACATAAAACTTAAACTGACTTTGGTTAAGGTCTTTAATCCCATCGAACCTTATTTATAGCCATGTTTTCATAAGCCAACCATTAGGTTAAGTTCTATCAAGGTAGAATAATTTTGTACTTCATGAACCGTAGTTCTGCTTACACTCTCATTACAAAAGCTAACTTTTTAGTAAAGAGGTTCTAGCTTAAGTAATTTACTCCTTGCCCCTAATAAATGGAAATGTGACCAGTTGTCATAATAATGCTAATATGTCACAACTCTTCTATTTCACAGCAAGAATTCAAGGCCAATTAAGACTCGGCTATCAACAACACTGACCAAAGGATAAGTCTTTACTTAAGGAAAAAAAGAAAATGAAGAGATAATAAAGATAATGTCCTAATTATTTTATCAGCTACACTTATAACCTTAATAGTGAAAGAGATGAAGTGATTATTTTAACAGTAGGCACCAGAGTTCCTCTTGGGCACGTAACTATCTTTGTAGAGACTATACTTGACAAGCTGTTTTGGTTGGAGAAAGTAAGGTCTCAAAGACATTAGGAAATAGAGGAAATATCTAACGTCTCTCCCCAAGGCACAGAAAAAAAGACCAGAGAAGAGAAGATACAGTGCTGGTACAAGTAAAGATGACAACATGGCAGAGGCCATAGTGATTAGTGACAAAGAAAGGTGAGAAAATGGCAAAGTGACTGACAGCCTTTTAAAGAGAAAGGTGGATAACATTCCATCTAAAATTTTATGCAGTATTTTAAATGCAAACCCTTTTTACCTCCCCACAACTTCAGAAAAGAGTTGAACACATACAAATGCCTAATGTAAATGCATGGGGAAAGGCTGGAAACAAAGGAAGAGGGCCAAGTTCTACATCTGGAACAGCATGGAGCAGATAAGAGAGAAGAGCTGTAGGAGGTGAGAAATGGATGACTTCGGAATTAAACAGAAACAGGAAATTTAAAACTAAAAGTCATAGTAAGCCCTAGAAATTCTAAAAAATCTTGGAAAATCATTTTAGGTGTGGGATACAGTTAGCTTGGGTCAATCATATCTAAACCTTGAAGTCAGGTTAATAACCGGGATATAAATATTTTTTCAAAATATTCTTTTTAATTTCCCATTCCTATTATTTTGATGGTTTTAAATTTACACTGAAAGAATACTTTAAAATATTTAAGCAATTTTTAGTATTTTTGGATTTTTTTTCAATTTTAAAAATCTATAAAAGTACAAAAAGGGAGTAAAAATTTCCCATAATCCTACTATTGTGTATATTCATACACAAATTGAAAAGTAAAAAAGTACCTCTCTTCACCTCCAATTCTACTTTCCTAGAGGTAACCACTATTACATGAATCCATTTTATCATATACTGCTATACTTTTTTCTATAATTATATAGTATATACTTCCTTTTTTTCCTCCTAGAAAGGAGGCTGTCCTAGACATATTGTGCTGCAACTTGCCTCATCCACTTAACATATGTTATGAACACTTACTACCTTTCTAGGTAACAACATATCAAGCTAATTTTCTTAAATGGTTGCATAGTATTTCATTACATTATTTTTTTATAATTTATCTAGCTCCCTATTAGGCAATTATACTTTTTCCAAATTTGTGCTATCATACATGACACAACAGTGAACTCTGCCAGGACTGGAATTCCTGAGTCAAAGCACATGAGCATTTTAGTTATTTACAAATAATGCCAAATGCCCTCCAAAAGGCTATACAAATTTACATTCCAGTTACAGTGTATTAAGACGTTCCTTTTTCCCTAAACTTTTATCAAACCTGGATATTATCAACAGCTTAAGTTTTGCCAATCAAAAAAAAATCTTTTGGGTTGATTTAATTTGCATTTCTCTACTTGATTTCTCTGAGGGGTTCAACATCATTCTACAAGCATATTGGCCACTTTATTTCTTCCGACCTGCACATTAATATCATTTTCTTTACTTTTATTGGGTTGACTTTTTCTTATTGATTTGTAGGAGTTTTTATGTATGATGAATAGAATACTTTGTATTTTGTTGTAAATATTTTCTCTTAGTCCATGTAACAGAAACTTCTACTTGTCTCCTGATATTTATTCCTCCTTTAAATCATGGTGTTGTTTAACTAGGCAAATGGTCCCCAGGTAAAGACTACATTTCCAAGCTCCCCTTCAGCTAGTTTGACCATGTGACCAAGTTCTAGTCAAACTGATGAGAGCATAAGTGATGATTATGCTCATAAAAGGAAAGGATATTTATAGCAGCCTGCTGGCCAACATACTGATATAGTGGTGAGCCATTTTTAACCCTGCAACACCTGAGGGCTACCAGAGAGAGGTAAAGCTGCCACATCAGCTCTAGACAGCTTATCCTCAGACTATATCGTAAGGGAAGAACAAACTTCTAAACTGTTTAAGCTACTAGTTTTTTGTTTTGTTACAGCAGCCTAACTTATACATGGACTGATATGGAATTTGGAATCTAGAAGTGAGGTACTGCTATTATTCAAATTAAAATACACGTTATGAGCTTGGTGGTCAGACAGCAGGTAATTATGACACTAGCTAGAACACTGGTGATCTTTGTAACCCATGTCAAAACATTTGATAAAATTGTTACTGTGATACCCTGGAAGACAGGCCACATGCCAAGTGAGCAAGTAACCATAAGGGAAAAGGCTGACAAAATTCACAGTGTTAGTTGTTTCTTGGCACATTCAGCAAAGTCCTAAAATAAGAGATGAACTCAGGCTAGAGGTAGCCAAAGCACAAGCAAAGATAGAAGGGAATACTTCTCTGCCTGTAGTTGATAACCTATTGTCTAGAGATCAGCAATTTGGACTGTGCACCCAACCACTTCATTATCCCAACGTGAAATAATAGTAAGAGGGCCTGAAGCTTTTCTCAAGTACTTCTGATAGACAATGGGAGAGAGCTCTGTGGCAAAGATCAGATTAAGAATATTATCTTTCCAATGGAACCCATTCTTTTAGATGACCTCAATATAGGTTCCATTAGGTTGAATGAAAGGGATGAGCAAAGTACACAGTAAATCAAATACCAGACTTTTCAGGCTTAAAAACTACCTAAATAAGATCTCTGCTATAACTCACATTTGGAATGAACAAAGGCAAACAAATCAGTAGTCTACCTTTTTTTTTTTTTTTTTAAGAATTGAAATGCCAGAGAAATAACAAACATGCCCTGCTAAGATATAGGACTGTTCAACTTCTTAAGTAATCCTCACGCCCTTTACACACTCTCTAACAAAATGTAGGCAACAAAAACTGGACTGCTCCGAAACCATGTATATTCCAGGGGTGCCTAGCTGGCTCCATAAAGAATGTGACTCTTGATCTCGGGATTTTGAGTTCAAGCCCCACGTTGGGTGTAGAGATTATTTTAAAAATAATAAAATGTTAAAAAAAAAAGAAAAGAAATGTATATTCCCCAAGGACCACATCAACGTAATGATTTGTATGTATCGATAATGTGTTCCTTTTTATTGCTGAATATTATTCTGTTGTTGTAGGGATACACTGTAATTTATATGTAATTCATAACTTGTGATGAGTGTATGCTTAATTTAATTTTTAAGAAACTGCCAAATGGTTTCCAAAAATGGTTACACTATTTTTATTCCCCACTAGCAGTGTATGAAGAGTTCTAGCTGCCTCATCAACGCTTGGTACGGTCTTGTTTTTTTCTTTAAAAATTTTAGCCATTCTAATGGGCAGGTAGTGATGTCTCCCTGTGACTCCCAATGACTTCCCTGATTATTAAACATGTTAAGCATCTCTTCATGTGTTTATTGACCACTTGTACCACTTAGTGGTATGTCTGTTCATATATTCCCCCCACTTTTGAATTGCACTGTAAGAGTTCTTTTTATATTCTAAATATGTCCTTTGTTTTCACATATGTGTTGTCGATATTTTCTCCTAGACTTTGGCTTGTCTTTCCATTTTCTGAATGATGCCTTTCCAAGAGCAAAAGTTTTAAATTTTGATGAAATCCAATTTATCAATTTTTTCTTTATTGATCACGTTTTTGTGTTCTAAGACATCTTTGTCCGCTCCAAAGTAGCAAAGCCTTTCTGTTATTTTTCACCAAGCTTTGTATGTTTGAGTTTTATATTTAGGTTTGTTCACTCCAAAGTAGCAAAGGTTTTCTCCTTTTTTTTCAAGGAGTGTTATATATTTGGGTTTTATATTTAGATCTGTAATTCATTTTGAGTTAATTTTTAATTATGGTGTGAGGTATGGATCAACTCTAATTTTTGTTGAAAAGACTTACCTTTCTCTACTGCATTGCCCTGGCACCATTGTTAAAAATCAATTGACAACAGGGGCGCCTGGGTGGCTCAGTGGGTTAAGTGTCCGACTTCAGCTCAGGTCACGATCTCACAGTTGGTGAGTTCGAGCCCCGTGTTGGGCTCTGGGCTGACAGCTCAGGGCCTGGAGCCTGTTTCAGATTCTGTGTCTCCCTGTCTCTCTGACCCTCCCCCGTTCACGCTCTCTCTCTGTCTCAAAAATAAATAAACGTTAAAAAAAAAAAATTAGAAAATCAATTGACCACATATGTGTGGATCTATTTCTGGACTATTTTGTTTCATTCACAAATAGAAAAGATATGTCTATCTTTTCACCAATATCAAACAATTTTCATTACTGTGACTTTGTGGTAAGTCTTAAAATCAGATAAAATCTCCTTTCAAAATTGCTTTGTTAACTCTATAACCTTTGTATTTCCTTTTTTATTTTTAATTTTTTTTTAATGTTTTATTTATTTTTGAGACAGAGAGAAACAGAGCATGAACGGGAGAGGGGCAGAGAGAGAGGGAGACACAGAATCCGAAGCAGGCTCCAGGCTCCGAGCTGTCAGCACAGAGCCCGACAGGGGGCTCGAACTCACGGACCTCGAGATCATGACCTGAGCCACCCAGGCGCCCCTGTATTTCCTTTTAAATCTCGGAATTAGATTATAATTTTTAAAAAAGTCTACTGAAGGGGCGCCTGGGTGGCTCAGTCGGTTAAGCGTCCCATTTCGGCTCAGGTCATGATCTCGCGGTCCGTGAGTTTGAGCCCCCTGTCGGGCTCTGTGCTGACAGCTCGGAGCCTGGAGCCTGCTTCGGATTCTGTGTCTCCCTCTGTCTCTGTTCTTCCCCTGATCACACTCTGTCTCTCTGTCTCTCTCTCAAAAAATAAATAATTTTTTTAAAAAACTTAAAAAAAAAAAGTCTACTGGAATTTTGATTGAGATTGCACTGAATTTACAGATCAGTTTAGAGAGAGCTGTCACTTTAACAATGTTGGATCTTCTTATCCATGAATATGGCGTATCTTTCCACTTTATTTATGTCTTCTTTAATTTCTTTCAGCAAAATTTAAAGTTTTCAATGTAGAGGTCTTGGACATCTTTGGTTCGACCTATTCCTAGGTATCTTAGGATTTTGGTCTTACTGTAAATGTTTGGTATTTTAATTTCATTTTCCAATTGTGTGCTGCTAGTTTATTAAAATACAATTGCTTTTTATATATCAATCTTATGTCCTAAAACCTTGCTAAATTCATTTATTTGTTCTGTTGTAGATTCCCTAGATTTTTTTTATATAAGTAATCATATCATCAACAGATACTTTTACTTCTTTCTTTTCAATTTTTATGCCTTTTATTTATTTTTCTTTCCTATTGCAATGGCTAGGCCCACCAGTATAATACTGAATATATAAGTGGTGACTGGAGGCATCCTTGCCTTGTTCCCAGTCTCTAAAGTATAAAGTTTGGTTTTCACCATTAATTATGATCTTTGCCATACATATTTTATAGGTGCTATTTACCAGTTTGAGGAATTTTCTACTATTCCTACTTTGTTGAGAGTTTTTATTATGAATAAGTACTGACTTTTGTCAAGTGCTTTCCCTGCATCTTTTAAAATCATCGTAGAGTTTTTCTCCTTTATTCTGTTAATATAGCAAATAACATTGTTTAACATTTGAAAATCAATCAAGCCTTGCATTCCTCGGATAAATTCTATTTGGTTGTAGAGTATTATCCTTTTTAAATATTGTTGGACTCAATTTACTATTTTGTTAATGATTTTTGCATCTATATTCAAGAGGATTAATTGGTCTATAATTTTTGTTCTTATTTTGAGGAAAGTTTTTAATAACCAATTCAACTTCTTTAATAGAAGTGTGTGAATTTTGGTAAGTTATATTTTTCAAAAAGTGTGTCTATTCCATTTGTATTCATTGATGTAAGACTGTCCACAGTATTCTCTTATTCCTTTAATATCCATAAATTCTGAGGTGGCAATCTCTTTCTTTTTTTTTAAGTTTTATTTATTTAAGTAGCCTCTACAACTCAATGTGGGGCCTGAACTTATGACCACGAGATCAAGAGTCACATGCTCCACCAACTGAGCCAGCCAGGCACCCTGGTAATCTCTTTCTCATTCTTCTTTTTTTTTTTTTTTTTTTTTAATGTTTGTTTCTTTTGAGAGAGACAGAGAGGGCCCACACAAGTAGGGGAGGGGCAGAGAGAGAGAGACACAGAATTAGAAGCAGGCGCTAGGCTCTGAGCTGTCAGTGCAGAGCCTGATGTGGGGTTTGATCTCACGAACTGTGAGATCATGACCTGACCCAAAATCGGATGTTTAGACACCAAAGCCACCCAGGTGCCCCTCTTTTTCATTCTTGATAGTTATGATTTGGGTTCTCTTTTTTCTTGATCAGTCTAGCTAGAGGCTTGTGAACTTTGTTGATCTTTCCAAAGAGCCAGTTTTATATTTGTTAATTTTCTCAATTGTTTTCTATTTCATTGATTTCTATTCTTATTTTATCGTTTCCTTCCTCATGTTTACTTTGGGTTTACTTTCCTCCTTTTTTTTTTTTTTCTAGTTTCTTATATTGAAACTTCAGGTCACTGATTTTAGATCTTACTTCTTTTCTAATATTAGCTAATATTTTATAATATTAAAATTTCTAATTTAATTTAATATTAAAGCTACACACTTCATGCTAACATTGTTTTATTTTTTTAAGTTTTTAAAAAATGTTGATTTATTTATTTTGAGAGAGAGAGAGAGAATACGAGCAGGGGTGGGGCAGAGAGAGAATGAGAGAGAATCCCAAGCAGGCTTTGCACCATCAGCTCAGAGCCCCACATGGGGCTTGAACTCATGAACCACGAGATTATGATTTGAGCCAAAATCAAGAGTCCGATGCTCAACCGACTGAGCCACCCAGGCACCCGGCTAACATTGTTTTAGATGCATCTCACAAACTGATATATTTTCATTGTCACTCAGTTCCAAATATTTTCTAATTTTTCTTGAGATTTTGTTTTTGAGTTATGGTTTAGAAGTATGTCACTGTATTTCCGGATATTGGAGGTTTTCCTGGTTACTTTACTGTCATTGATTTCTAATTTACTTCTGTTATATTAAGAGAATATACTTTGTATTACTGTAATTCTTGTAAATTTTTTTTTTTTTAAAACGTTTTTTTATTTATTTTTGGGACAGAGAGAGACAAAGCATGAACCGGGGAGGGGCAGAGAGAAAGGGAGACACAGAATCGGAAACAGGCTCCAGGCTCCGAGCCATCAGCCCAGAGCCTGACGCGGGGCTCGAACTCACGGACCGCGAGATCGTGACCTGGCTGAAGTCGGACGCTTAACCGACTGCGCCACCCAGGCGCCCCCTAATTCTTGTAAATTTATTGAGACTTGTTTTATGGCCCAGTATACGACATCTCTTGGTGAATGTACTATGTGCACTTGAAAATAATGCATATTCTGTAGTTGTTGGATGCAGTGTTCTATAAATGCCAATTAAATCAAGGTGGCTGATTATGTTGTTCAGATCTCCTATGTCTTTACTAATATTTTGTCTAGTTATTCTATCAATTACTTAGATGGTGTATTAAAATATCCTACTATATTGGGGCATTGCCTGTTTTTCCTTTTGTCAATTTTTGTTTCATATATTTTGAGGCTCTATTACTACACAAAAACACATTTATAATTGATATGCTTCACTGATTAACTGTCCACCATTATGAAGCAGACTCTCATTATAATACTCTGTCTTAAAGGCTGTTTATCTGATATTTAAAAATAACCATACCAGGCTTCTCATACTTCCTGTTTGCATATTATATCTTTCCCCATACACTTACTTTTAACCTATGTGTCTCCTATAATCAGTCTATTGTAGGAGTTTGCTCTTTTATCCACTTTAGCAATTTCTGCCTTTGAATTAAAGTTTTACATATAATCATTGTATTGGTTGAATTTGGGTCAACCATTGTATTATTTGTTTTCTCATTGTCTTCTTTATTTTTCCTTCCTTCCCCCTTTCCTGCCTTCTTTTGGATTATTTCTATTGTGTTGGTGATTATCCTAGAAACTACAGTACCTACTCTTGATTCATCAAAGCCCATATTAATCAATACCTTTACCACAGTTTCCTTCTGCCTGAAGAACACCCTGTAGGGGTGTCTGGGTGACTCAGTCAGTTAAGTGTCCAACTCTTGGTTTTGACTCAGGTCACCATCTCATGGTTCATGGGTTTGAGTCCCACTTTGAGCCCTGTGTCGGGCCCCACACTGTCAGCACAGAGCCCGCTTTGGGTCCTCTCTCTCCCTCTCTCTGCCCCTCCCCTACTTGCTCTCTCTCTCTTTCTCAGAAGAAAAAAAAAAAACTTAAAAAAAAAAAAAAGAACACCCAGTTGAATTTCCTTTAGTGTTGACCTGGTGTGGCACATGCTCTCAATTTTGTGTTTATCTGAAAATGTCTTCATTGTCTTGCCTTCATTCTTGAATGATCATTTTCGTGGGTAGAGACTTCTGAGGTTGCAGTTGTCTTTCAGTATATTAAAATGTGATTCTACCCTTTTCTGGCTTCCATTATTGCTGTTCAGAAAGAAGCTGTTAGTTTAATTCAGATGTTGGCAAATTATGACCACTGGGTTAAACTGGGCCCTGCACCTGTTTTTGTAAATATAGCTTCACTACGGGGCGCCTGGGTGGCGCAGTCGGTTAAGCGTCCGACTTCAGCCAGGTCACGATCTCGCGGTCTGTGAGTTCGAGCCCCGCGTCAGGCTCTGGGCTGATGGCTCGGAGCCTGGAGCCTGTTTCCGATTCTGTGTCTCCCTCTCTCTGCACCTCCCCCGTTCATGCTCTGTCTCTCTCTGTCCCAAAAATAAATAAAAAAAAACGTTGAAAAAAAAAATTAAAAAAAAAAAAATATAGCTTCACTGGAACATCACCATAACTGTTCATCTACATATTCTCTATGGCTGGTTTTGTGCTACAAGGGCAGAACTGAGAGGTTAAACAGATCATATGGTACTAGCATAAAGAGAGACAAATAGACCAATGGGCTAGAATAGAGAAACCAGAAACAAATGCTTACTTATATGATCAGATGATCTTTCACTAAGACACCAAGATCACTCAATGAGGAAAGGACCATCTCTTCAACAAACGGTGTTGGGAAAACTGTATATCCACATGCAAAAGCATGAAGTTGGACCCTTATCTTACATCATATACAAAAAGTAACTCAAAATGGATTAAAGACCTAAATGTAAGACCTAAACTGTAAAACTCCTAGAAGAAAACACAGAGGAAAAACTTCATGACATTGGACTTAGCAATGATCTCTTGGAAATGACACCAAAAGCATAAGCAACAAAAGCAAAACAAAACAAAACAAAATCCAAAACAAAACAAAAACAAAAAACAAATTGGACTACATCAAACTTAAAAACTTTTATGTTTTGACACAGTCCTTTATGTAAGGACACAGTCAACAGAGTGATTGTGAGTAGAATATTAGCTACATTAGTTAATGTGTGACCTTGAACAAGTTATTAATCCTCTCCAAGCCTAAACTTCCCAATCTTCAAAATGATGACGATACCACTTTCATTAAGTTTGGTTATGGCATTAAAAATGGGTATGCACAAATATTAGTTCCTGTCCTTTTCTAAATCACCTTCAAAGTCTATGCCATTGTTTTAAACATCTCTAGTGGTAAGGAATCTTAATCTCTTAATCTTTTATCATGGATTGGACCATATATGTTCAACTAAAAGTGACTGTACAAGCTAAGTCCAATGAATAAGAGTAGTGATCAGGATAGTTCTTTGCCTAAAAGGTGTTTTGCAGAAAGAACCCTATGAGTCTGAGCAAGATCTTGACCATATCACTATTAGTTTACTTTTTGGAGAAATTCTCAAATAATTTCTCAATATTTTTTAAATTTTTTATGGCTAAAATGATTGTCTGACCTGATTAATTCTACCTGGATTGCATGCCTCTGACATGCATACAGTTTGAGAATATTAAAGCTAGCCATTGAAGACTCTGATGACTTGTTTTTGAATCACATAAAGAAACATGTCTTATTAGATGTTACTATTTTCTTAAAAAATGGTTTTGTCCAATTGCCTTACAAACAATAGAACCAACTCTATGTGCCTAAAACAATCATTAATTTTGGGTTCCTATAAATTACAGGAAAAACAATGCCACTGCAAAAGCCACTCTTGATACTATTATCATAATGTGTTCAGGATAATGTTATTAATGACTATCTAATTCTTTACTGCTACAATTTTAAGTATATTCCCTCTTATCCTACAGTCTGCTAATAAGAGAACAAGTACATCAATAATTACAAAGTCTTTGGCATCTATCTGAAGCAGTGATTAAATCACCCTTCATCTTTGCCTTCTCCAAGTTAAATAACCCAAATTCCTGTGTTTTTACTTAATATGTTCTAGCTCTTTGAAAGCTCAAATTTTTACATGCAATATTAGGAAAATAACTTTTACATACTTTATAAGGACAATTAAGAAAACATATAGAGTTAAAATTACAGTTATGTAAAAAAGCAATGTGATAAGTATCATACAATTATGAATAAAAAAAATGAAGGCTCAGAAAAAAAAACTGTCATTCATACATTTATTTTACACCATGGTTCTAATTCTAGTATTCTGAGCACAGTAATCCTTACCAGGGGACTTTCCTTGCTGCGAGTTGCTTCTTCGCTCTCTGTATCTGGCTGGAGTGGATAAACCTGTGTCTTTACTAGGCTTGCTAGCAGGGCCCATTTCTGAAATGAGGAATCCCATCTGTTCTGAAGGCAAGATATTCTCAGGTGGATTGGTCTGGCATTTTATACTGGCATCCACCTAAAATATTAAACCCACTAATTATTATGAATTTCCCTCAAATATCTACTAAAAGTTAAGATATTTTATCAGAGGAGTTCTATTATTGACACATGATACAACAAACATGTTTGTAAAGGCTTTTCATTCTTATGAATGATACCACGTTTAATTTTGTTGAGCTAATCTGAATATTCATTTGTAAGATATCTATTTCCCTATACACAAACCACTGAAATGTATATGGAGTTAAAACATTTACTTATGATCAGAGGAAGATTAACCATGAAGCTTGTTGATTTTTTTTTTTTTTTGGTACAATTCACACACACACAAATTTACAACTGGTTAAGACCACTATCTTTTTCCACTCTAGTATCTCTTCCATCAGATTTCCACCCCCATTGGTAACATTGAGATGGTCATAGGCATAATCCTGTTGGATAATGTCAGTGGAGCTGAGGACACTTTATTCTACTAATTTTGTATTCTTTGTCTTAGAGAAGCCCTCAAAATTGTATAAGCTTCAACCCCTACAAAATCTAGATCTGTTCTGCTTATGAGATATGAGTTTCTTTCTTAGAGTTCCTAAGTTTTCTTTGGAATGTCAATTCCTTTCATAAAGATGACCAACCTCTGAAATATTCTTATTTCTTTATGAATTTATTTTATTTTATTTTTATTTTTTTATTTATTTATTTTTTTTTTTATTTTTTTGGGACAGAGAGAGACAGAGCATGAACGGGGGAGGGGCAGAGAGAGAGGGAGACACAGAATCGGAAACAGGCTCCAGGCTCCGAGCCATCAGCCCAGAGCCCGACGCGGGGCTCGAACTCACGCACCGCGAGATCGTGACCTGGCTGAAGTCGGACGCTTAACCGACTGCGCCACCCAGGCGCCCCATGAATTTATTTTAAATAAAACTATATGGGGCACCTGGGTGGCTCAGTCAGTTGAGCATCCGACTTCGGCTCAGGTCATGATCTCACAGCTTGTGAGTTTGAGCCCCGCGTCGGGCTCTGTGCTGATGGCTCAGAGCCTGGAGCCTCTTCAGATTCTGTCTTTTTCTCTCTCTCTGCCCCTCCCCCGCTCACACTCTGTCTCTCTCAAAAATAAACATTAAAAAAATTTTTTAAATGAAACTATATAATGAAATAAAGCTAAAAGTTAAAAACACAACTTTTAACAGCTGTTGTTCAAATATATTTTTTAAAGAGAAAGTAACTTTATAAATGCAATTTTAAGGTATGAAATATAATATTTTGGATGTGAACTATGAAGGAACAAAGACAAATTTTATGTTCTTTCCACAACACATTTGAAACACAATGGGCCTATCTTTGATCTACTGAATTTATAATATTATTTTAACACATGATATACTGGATTTCCACAGCTGGACTCAAAAAGGACAATGAGTTGATAGATACGTTAAGACTTTGGATCCAAAATTAGAGCTAAAAAAGAATGCATTAAAAAACAACTATCAGGTACTTGGGTGGCTCAGTCGCATCCGACTTCTGCTCAAGTCATGATTTTGCTGTCCGTGAGTTTGAGCCCCATGTTGGGCTCTGCACTGACAGCTCAGAGCCTGGAGCCTGCTTCAGATTCTGTGTCTCCCTCTCTCTGCCCCTCGCCTGCTTGCACTCTCTCTTTCTCTCAAAAATAAAGAAACATAAATAAACAAAACAAAAATACACAAAATAAACAAAATAAACAAATAAATAAACGAAATAAAAAACTTTTTTTAAATTAAAAAACAAAAACAAAACACAACTATCTAAAAGTTATCTTGGGAATCTAACAGTGACAATATTTTCAGTCCCATTAAAGAAAAAAAAAATTTAAAAATATATATCAGGCTAAGATCAAGAAAAAAAATTTTAAGTAGGAAAAATACTTAATTCACAAAAAGTGACTGTAATTTAGATGTGCTTTTATTTAGAATCAACTTTATTCATTTTCTGGTCATAAACAATAAAGGAATTAGCTTCTACCTTCAGAATATGTCTCTCAAACTAGTCAGAATTCTGCTTTAAGAATGTAGATATTAGTAAGGAAATTCAAACACAGTATGTTCACAAGTGAAATAAGAATTCAATAATGCTGTAAGAAACTATGAACAGACTTCTAACCATCTCTTTACCCCCAGGCTACAAACAGCTTGGAAAGTCCTGATACTATCTGTCAGATAAACCATCCCTTCTGAGTAGTGGATTTGAATCAGCCAGGCACACCGTGTCCATTCAAATTAAGATAGGAAGCAAAACTCAAGGGATGCTTTTAACATGAAAGTAAGTTTTATACCACAATGCCCAGACTGCCTCTCTAGAGGCTGACTTCAGACCATAACATAGTAAGAACACGTCTGGGGCTTAAGGTTACTTCTGAATTTTTTGTGCAGAATCACTGGGACATGATCCTTCTGGAAAGCATAATGAACCAGTATTAAACCCAAATTAAAGGTGGAAAAACTCTCCACTAGACCAGTTTATAGCAAGAAGCACTAGGTACTTTGAGCTTTATTAGGATTTTTTCTTTGCCCCCTTACCTGGTGTGTGCTGAATGGTAGCCCTTCTTGCACAAATACTACTGAAGATGGAGATGGATTATGACTTAGCTGCTCCTTCAGTTTGACATGAGCTTGTTGGATGGCTGCAGATTCCTGCACTGTAGTATTTTCAACAGGCTGAGCTGTGTGGATGGTATAGATGTACTCAGGTGACTGTGGTAGAGAGCAGGTAATTGCTTGTTCTGTTCCGACTACAAAAGATGTAATGTCTGAGCCTACAGGAGTAAGTGGCTCCAGCTGGCTAGCCTGACTTGTGGAAGATGGATTGCTGTTGTTTGAATTAGCTACGATATGCTGGCCTCTGTTAGACTGAGATGTTGGGCACTGATTCTCAACAGGCTCCACCTTCACCATCTCCAATTTAGGGGAGGAATGCAACTCATCTACTATCTGAAAAACAGCCTCTAGGTTTACTTCTGTCTTTTTATTTTCATCAGTAGTACTGCAAGGCCAATTAGAAGGCAGAAATTCAACTGGATAGGAGGATTGCATTGGAGGATTCTGGGAAAAGAGAAAATAGTACTGTTTGGATAGAAAATTGAATATGAGATTAAGGAGGAAAGCAACAGTGTTTAGGCTCATAAGTGTTAAACAAATAGATTAAATTTAACTAAAGCTCACTGAAACAACATGAACACCAATCAACTTTTCAGCAATGGTAGCTGCAATTCTATTGCTAACATTTACTTAGCAACTAATAGATGTCAACCACTATGCCAAGTTCGATACTGGAAAGGACCAATAATTTTCAGCGTTAAAGTATACAAAATCAAAAAGCTATAGTACTCAAATACCTATTTGCTGATAAAATGTCTATATACCAAATTCTTCCATAAAAGTTGACAGACAAAAACATCACTTATATCTATCATATACTGTTTTAGGAATGTAGTAGTGAAATTTCAAACACAGGATGCTCACAAGTCCACCAATGCTTCTATACATTCAGGGGGAGGTACTGATATTCTGTTCCAAATGATCTGGGAAAAAATGGATGGAATATCGAATGTCCTTTGGTTCCTGAGATTGTTTATTTTTAATAATAAAACAATAGATTAAAAATAGCTGTCACTTTTAGATGTATCCTTTATACCTTTAAGATGCATTCTCTTATACCTAGTACTTTGCACAGAGTAGACATACAATTACATGTTTAGTGATAAATAATCTCAAGCTATGAACGTAAATACTAAAGAGTAACAACTAAATAAAACATGTAATGGGTTGATATTGCCAAACACACTACAAAGACTGTGTCAATTATTCAAAGGACATTAATGCCAAATAATGTAAATTTAAATGGTGTAAGCATCAAGCCACTTTCCTGTAGCCAATAGCACCATTTATTGAGTTCTTACTATGTGCCAAGCACATGCAAAGTACTTCATATACAGTATTCCTCTTAAGAGGTCTATAAAATGTGATCATCTCCATTTCCAAATGATGAAATTGAAGTTCAGAGAAACTCTGTAATTTACCCAAAGTCACAATGAAATAACTGACATATCCAAGTTTCAAACATAGGTTGCCTAGCTCAAGAGCTCTTGCTCCTAACCATTATGCTATCCTGACCATGCATGCACACTCTCACCAATATCTGCAATCCAACCAAATCCTTTAATTCCAGAATGACACCTAAAACACGTTCTTTTTTCCATTTAAAAAATTTTATGTCTACCTATCTTTATTTTCCTGTAACATGTATTGTCTTTGTAGTAAGAAAAGGTCTTTTAAAGATACTTTTAAAAATTTATTTAAAACATAAACATAATCAAGACATAAATACTGTCAGAGAATCTCCAGCATGATCCAAGGGAGAGAGCATCTGGGTCCACAAACAAAAACATCTAATCTGTGGGACAGATATGTCCCTCTAGTGAAGATAAACAGACTGGACTATCATGCCCGATGGTACCTGCCTTTAAAAATATCCAACTAAGTCCATCTGATCTGATTCTATACTCGTTGAACAACAATCTGACTTCCTACGTAGCTTTGTCAAAAAAAAAAAAAAAAACACAAAAAAGTAATGTTCCTTTACATACTGGAATGCCACTAGTAAGATATTCTCTTAAAAACAGAAGCTATCTCAGGGACGCCTGGGTGGCTCAGTCGATTAAGCATCTGACTTCAGCTCAGATCATGATCTCACAGTTTGTGGGTTCAAGCCCCGCATCGAGCCTCATGTCAGGCTCTGCACTGACAGCTCGGTGCCTGGAGCCTGCTTTAGTTTCTGTGTCTCCCTCTCTCTCTGCCCCTCTCCCGCTTGTGCACACATACATGCGCTCTCTCTCTCTCTCTCTCTCTCTGTCTCAAAAATAAATAAGCATTTAAAACAGAAGCTATAGGGGTGCCTGGGTGGCTCAGTCAGTTAACACAGAAGCTACCTCAACTGGATGATATCAAAGGCAAACACATAATTCCAATCTTTAAGCAATTATAGCATAAAAAGACAAAGCAAGGAACTTAGCTTATCCTAGAAATAGCAGTCTAAAACACTTAAATCAATGCAATTGCTTAACAATAAATAATCAGAAAATAATTAAAATATAGTGTGTACAATATGGGGGCAAAAGGGGATCACCACTTAAATTTCTCATTTTTTATTTCATTTTTCCTTTCTCATTAAAAAAAAAGTAATTATCTGTACTATCTTGGAAGAATCTGTTAATAGTGACATACACTTTTAAAATTTACCTGGTATTCATTTTACCATAGAAGAGCCTAGAACAGCAATGTTCAAACTAATTTTCAGCAATGATGAAAATGCTATCTCTGCTGTACAATTTGGTAGCCACTGGCCATGAGACTTTGAGCACTAGAAATGAATTGTAGATTTTATTTAGTTTCAATTAATTTAAATTTAAACAGCCACATGTAGCTAGTGCCTACTGTTTTGGACAATGCAGGCCTAGAAGAATCCTCAGACACCATTCATATCAACTCCCTTTTTTTAGAATTGAGAAAACTGAAGCCATAATCCACAGCTTACCTCTGGCTACTCGTTCAGATAAAATTACACTTTAAAACTGTGCAAGGTCAATCGTATTACACGTGAAGTACAGAGTGTGTCCATTGTTCCAAGAATATTACCTGGAAGTAATTGCAGTGTGCATAGGAAGAGGCAGTGGGAGTCACACAACTACTTAGAGCGTCCATGTGGGTAGAAGGAGAGCAGCACTGTAGTACAGCTGGGACAAATTCAAACAGAGAAGAGGCATCAACCAAGTTAACCTGTGTAGCATTTAAAGCACTCCCCTTTCAACTTGGAAAGAAAAATTCCAAATGTTTTCCTTTGGGGATGCAATAAAGTTAGATTTAGTACAACCAGGTGCTATTATTTATTGAAAACAACATGGTAATTAACCAATTTAAAAAGTCATTTTAGGGGCGCCTGGGTGGTGCAGTTAAGCATCTGACTCTTAATCTTGGCTCAGGTCATGATCTCATGGTTCATGAGTTCAAGCCCAGCATCAGGCTTGGTGCTGATGATGCAGGGCCTGCTTGGGATTCTGTCTCTCCTTCTCTCTGACCCTCCCCTGCTTGTACTCGCTCTCTTAAAATAAACAAACTTAAAAAAAATTTTTTTAAGTCATTTTAAAGGGTCATGTCTACTTTTCTAAATGATTTCTCTGGCACCTAAACATTTTGTCACCTTTCTAACCAAATATTTATTCTTATTGAATGTAATTTCATTTTGCTGAAGGGGTGCCTGGGTGGCTCAGTTGGTTGGGCATCTGACTTTGGCTCAGGTCATGATCTCACCGTCCGTGGATTCGAGCCCTGCATCGGGCTCTGTGCTGACAGCTCGGAGCCTGCAACATGCTTCGGATTCTGTCTCCCTCTCTCTCTGCCTCTCCCCCATTCAAGCTCTGTTTCTGTCTCTCTCAAAAATAAACATTAAAAAAAATTTCATTTTACTGAAAATATCAGAACATGTTTGGAATTCCAAAATAATTGTTTCAAATATTTTAATAGTAACAAACATTTGGAGGAGGGTGTGATTTTAAGGATAAAATAAGTGAAATACTGTCCAAATGTTCTTACCATTATATAACGCATCCAGTAAAATCCAGGCAAAAATGTTTTAACCACTTAAAGAAATTACTAAGAATTTGGATCCAAGACCAAAATCTTAATTGCTACATAAACTTGAGCAAGGTTAATCTCTTTGGGCCTCAGTTTCTGCATCTTATTAAAATGGGGTAATAATAGTACATACCCTAGTATGTTTCTTGTGAGGAATGAATGAGCTAATAGGCATAAAGCACTTAGAATAGTACTGGAATACAGTAAGCAATCAAAAAATAAATAGCTAATGCCATTATTTTAACTAAAAAAGTAGGTTTTCCTAGTTTTCTCTTTACAGTTAGGATACCATAAAAAGATTGAACTCTTTGTATTGGGATAGTTACACTTACAGATGCAGTCTTTCTTTTTTCTTTTTTTAAATGTTTATTTATTTTTGAGAGAGAGACAGAGTGTGAGTGAGGGAGGGGCAGAGAGAGAGGGGACACAGAACCTGAAGCAGGCTCCAGGCTCTGAGATGTCAGCACAGACCCCGATATGGGGTTCAAACCCATGAACCGTGAGATCATGACCTGAGCCAAAAAGTTGGATGCTTAACCAACTGAGCCACCCAGGTGCCCCACAGATGCAGTCTTTTTTTTTTTAATTTTTTTTTAACGTTTATTTATTTTTGAGACAGAGAGAGACAGAGCATGAACGGGGGAGGGGCAGAGAGAGAGGAAGACACAGAATCGGAAGCAGGCTCCAGGCTCTGAGCCATCAGCCCAGAGCCCGACGCGGGCCTCGAACTCACGGACCGCGAGATCGTGACCTGAGCTGAAGCTGGACGCTCAACCGACTGAGCCACCCAGGCAGATGCAGTCTTAATAATAGGTTGAGTTTCCTCTTTTCCAGAGAGAGACTCTCCAGAATGAATGAGAATCAGTTATAACACATCACATCTTTGGATTAAACAGAGGATGACATTTATTGAGCGCCTACCATGTTCCAGGCACAGTAGTAGGTGCTTTACATATATTGCTTCATTTAATCCAAACAACAATTGAATGAGGTATTAACATTACTTTACAAAAATAAGGAAACTAAAGCTCAGAGATGTTAAATAATTTGCTGAAAGTCACAAAGCTGATATTGACAGGGTCAGCATCAAACTCCAAAGCCCAAGCTTTTTTTTCTTTTTTTTTTCTTTTTCTTTTCTTTTTTTTTTTTTTTTTTTTTTTTTGAGAGAGAGAGAGTGTGAGAGCAGGGGAGGGGCAGAGGGAGAGGTAGAGAGAGAGAATCCCAAGCAGGTTCCACACCCAGCACCAGTCCCACAACCATGAGATCAAGACCTGAGCCAAAATGAAGAGTTGGACTCTTAACCAACTGAGCCACCCAGGTGCCCCCACATGCTCTTTAGTGTACCACAATACTTCCCAAATCTTTTCTTCTTCCTAAAATGTAACACTTTAATTTTACTAGAACTCCATTTGATGAATATTTTTGTCTTTGTTATAAGATGGCAGCTTTCTACTTTTATGTCCACATTTTTCATATTTTGTGTATGCTAATAAAAATTACTTTAAAAAAACTTATTCTATAATCTTTGAAAGTAAATCAGCCTAAGTGTTATAAAAATTCATTGCAATGTTTCCCAACTTATCTATTATTGACTACTGATTTTTAAAATGTCAGAAGTTCGGGGGTACCTGGGTGGCTCGGGTGGTTAAGTGTTCGACCTTGGCTCAGGACATGATCTCACAGTCCATGAGTTCAAGCTCCATGTAGGACTCTGTGCTGACAGCTCAGAGCCTGGAGCCTGTTTTGGTTTCTGTGTCTCCCTCTCTCTCTGCCCTTCCTCCCCCTCAAAATAATAAACATGAAAAAAAATTTTAAATGTCAGAAGTTCATAAAGGTATGCTAAAAACAAATCTTTTCTAGTATCTTATGCAGTTTAAGCCATTAAATCTTGCACATGGAAGGAAAAACCTGAAATAATGGACAGAATTCTAGTTCTAGTACACATGTAAGGGTTGATGTTTTCTGAATTACATCATTTTAACAGTTCCAGTGATTTAAAAAGCCAGACATGACTAAGATGGCCATATAAAATTCATATTCTTATCACTTCCAATATAGGTTAGGCAAACAGGTTCTTACACTTTAACCTTTGAAGATTATTCAAGTATATAATTTCAATGTTATGGATTTGAATTTGATTTCCCAGGATATTTATGCTTTCAAACATCCTGGGAAATAACTTAAATCCAAAAGGAAAACACCAAGGAAGCATCTGTAGGGTTTGCCAAAACTCTGAAAAAAAACTGGGACTTTTTTCTAGAGTTTTAACAGCTAAGGAAAACCTAGCCCCCTAGTGGCAGGAAAACACTCAGTCAGGAGCTGCAGTATTTACCCTTCAGGGTACCATAAAATAGTGTTTTCATTACAAATAAAACAATGAAAGGTATTAGGTTTACTTTGCTAATACTGCTCTGATTCCATTGCTTACATATTTTGAATAGTTGTTAAAGTGTACATTAAAATAAATCTCTTGGGGGCTCCTGGGTGGCTGAGTCAGTTAAGTGTCCGACTTCAGCTCAGGTCCTAATCTCTGGTTTGTGAGTTCAAGCCCCTCCTCAGGCTGTCTGCTGTCAGCACAGAGCCTGCTTCAGATCCTCTGTCCCCCTGTCTCTCTGTCCTTCCCCTGAATGCACACATGCTCTCCCTCTCAAAATTAAAAACATTAAAAATAATAATAATAAGGAGCACCTGGGTGGCTCAGTTGGTTGAGTGTCCAACTTCAGCTCAAGTAATGATTTCATAGTTCATGAGTTCAAGCCCCACATCTGAGGAGACAGCTCAGAGCCTGGAGCCTGCTTCGAGTTCTGTGTCTCCCTCTCTCTCTGCCCCTCCCCACTCACACTCTGTGTCTCTCTCTCAAAAATGAATAAACATTAAAAATAATAATAGTAAAATTTATTGGATAAATAAAGTAAAATATACAATAGAGAATATATTAGTATATAGTTGATAGCTGATTTATTATCTAAGGAAACAGCAAAATGGATACTATCCTTTTAAGTGTCCAGTAACAAATGGAAAGTAGAAAGTTACCTGCATGAAGAAAAGGGGAACATGAATAGATAATCCAAAAAGATTCCTCAATGGCTATTTCCTTACCAGTGCAATCCCATTTTGTATAATCAACAAAATAGAACAAAGTAAGATACTAGTTAGCTTACAGAATATGAAAAACTTAGCTATAGAACAGCAACTGTGTGCTTAGTACATGAAAAATTAACCTAGTGTGTATTATGAAAGCATTGTGAAAGCACTGACATTTATAAAACTGAATTTATCACTATGTCCTAAGGTACATTCATCTGCATAAAGAACTTCCACTATCTTCCTGAAGGCATTGTTCACTTAACGTATTAAATTGCACGTAGAATATAAAACTGGAAATAATGGACAGAATTCTATTTCAGGGGCGCCTGGGTGGCTCAGTTGGTTAAGCTTCCCACTCACGATCTCATGGTTCATGAGATTGAGCCCCACGTCGGGTTCCTTACTTCCAATGCAGAGCCTACTTGGGATTCTCTCTCTCTCTCTCTCTCTCTCTCTCTCTCTTCTCTCTCTCTCTCTCTCCCAAAATAAATAATAAAACTTAAAAAAAAGAATTCTATTTCAGATATAAATATAATAGTTAATGACATTTTTAAAAGAATTCTGGTAATTAGAAAAATTCAGGATTACTAAAAATTATCCAAAAGTAAAAATTTTCACTCCTACTACAGGTAAGGAAAACAAGTTCATACTTGTTTATCCTATGGAGGTTATTCAAATATATAATTAAAATGTTTTGGACTTGAATCTACTCCAGAATAGTAGTGTCAGCAGTGAGAAAATTCTCAATATAAATGCTCAGCAGGAAAAACATCCTAATAGTAAATTTAGTTTCAAGATAAGTTACTATATATCTAGGACCCCAACACTTCCTCATTTATAGTAAGGTAAAGGTCTTCTGGGAATATACCCAAAAAAAGTGAAAGCAGGCACTCAAACTAATATTTGTGCACCCATATTCACAGCAGTATTGTTCACAATAGCCAAAAAGTGGAAGCAACCCAATGTCTACCAACAGATCAATGGATAAACAAAATGTGGTATATACATACAATGGAAAATTATTCAGCATTAAAAAATCAGGAAATTTTAGGGATGCCTGGGTGGCTCAGTCCAGCACGGAGCCTGGAGCCCACTTCAAGTTCTGTGTCTCTCCCTCTCTCTCTGCCCCTCCCCTGCCCCTGCTCACACTCCGTCTCTCTCTCTCTCTCAAAAATAAGTAAACATTAAAAAAAATTTTTTAAATAAGGAAATTTTGGCCCATGTAAAAATATCGATGAATCTTGAAAACAGTATGCTTAGTGAAATAAGCCAATCTCAAAAGGGCAAATATTGTATGATTCTTTTTTTTTAATTATTTTTCTTTTTTAGGGAGGGGAGAGCACAAAATTGGGGGAGAGGGGCAGAGGAAGAGAGAGAATCTTAAGTCTCTTCACGCTGAGTGTGGAGCCAGACGTGGGGATCGATCCCATTACCCTGGGATCATGACATGAGCTGAAATCAAGAGTCAGATGCTCAACTGACTGAGCCACCCAGGCACCACTGTATGATGAGTGTCTTCTCACTTCTTAGATGAGTGTCAGAGAGTTGTCAAGTTCATAGACAGAAAGTAGAATGGTGGTTGCCAGGAGCTAGGGGAAGAAGGGAATATGATATTAGTGTTTAAAAGTATGGAGTCTCAGCTGGAGAAGATGAAAAAGTCCTGGAGATGGAAGGTGATAATGCTAGTACAACAATGTGATTGTATTTAATGCCACAAAACTGTAGACTTAAAAATGTTTAAAATGGTAAATTCTACATTATTTATATTTTACCTCAATAAAAAGAAAGACAAATATAATTGTGCTTTTGCTTAGTTTCTTCTGGCAGCTAAAGAGAACTTCCTCTTTCCATAAGAAGAAAATCAGACCTTTTCAAAGAAACGGACAATAAAGGCTGCCTGACCACAAGAATAAGAGCATTGGAAAGCTCTTATAACTTCAGTTCTATATTTGTCTATGTACATTATATAGAATAAAAAAAATAAATTCTTTAGAATTTAAATATACTTTAAAACAATAATAAGCAACTCTTTTTGCCCAAGATTCAATTCAAAAAAAAAAAATGATACAATATTTATTTTTTCAATAAAAAATAAAATATCATAGGCACCTTGCAGAGGAAGTTGTATATTCTTACAAATGACTGTATTTAACCTTTAAGATGTTAATATGTAGGGTCTTTTGAAAGATAGCTTTTAAAATATTTTATTCTTTTGGGGCGCCTGGGTGGCTCAGTCGGTTATGAGGTCATGATCTCCCAGTTCGTGAGCTTGAGCCCCACATAGGGCTCTGTGCTGACAGCTCAGAGCCTGGAGCCTGACTCAGATTCTGTGTCTTCCTCTCTCCCTCAAAAATAAAGAAAAGAAATGAGGTGAAGGGCAGCTACAAATTGCTCATCACTGCTTTAAGTTTAAAACTTAACTTTAAAAACAATGCAAAACTGACTTTGGGTCAATTCAGCATTATAACATTAGTTAAAGGAAAACATTCCTCAATATAGGCCTCGAGATAAATATGAATATTTTGGGGGCACCTGGCTGATTCAGTCAGTGGAGCATGTGACTCTTGATCTCAGTGTCATGAGTTCAAGCCCACATTGAGATGAGCGTGGAGCCTACTTAAAAATGAATGAATGAGGGGCGCCTGGGTGGCTCAGTCGGTTAAGCGGCCGACTTCGGCTCGGGTCATGATCTCGCGGTCTGTGAGTTCGAGCCCCGCATCGGGCTCTGTGCTGACAGCTCGGAGCCTGGAGCCTGTTTCGGATTCTGTGTCTCCCTCTCTCTGACCCTCGCCCGTTCATGCTCTGTCTCTCTCTGTCTCAAAAATGAATAAACGTAAAAAAAAATTAAAAAAAAAAAAAAAAAAAGAATGAATGGATGGATGAATCAATCAATCAATCAATCAATCAATATTATTATGTATGTTCAGATATGTAGAGAATTAATACAATAAAAAGATCTAGGGGCACCTGGCTGGCTTGGCTGGTGAAGCACGTACATGACCCTTGATCTCAGGATCATGAGTTCAAGCCCCACACTGGGTGTAGAGCTTGCTTTAAAAAAATTAAAAATATATGGGGCACCTGGGTGGCTCTGTCAGTTAAGTGTCCAACTTTGGCTCAGGTCATGATCTCACAGCTCATGAGTTCGAGCCCCATGTCAGGCTCTTTGTGCTGACAGCTCTGGGCCTGGAGCCTGCTTTGGATTCTGTGTCTCCCCCACACCTTTCTGCCCCTCCCCCAACTCTGCTCTGTTTCTGTCTCTCTCAAAAATAAACATTAAAAAAAAATTTTAATTAAAAATATAAAATAAAAAATAAAAAGGTCTAAAAGTTTTGTATACAAAAGGGAAACTGGGGCACCTGGGTGGCTCAGCAGGTTAAGCATCTGACTTCTGCTCAGATTATGATCTTGCACTTCATGAGTTCAAGCCCCAAGTTGGGCTCCCTGCTGACAGTTCAGTGTGGAACCTGCTTGGCATTCTCTCTCTCTCTCCTCTCTCTCTGCCCCTTTCCCACTCACACTTTTTTTCTCTCTGTCTCTCAAAATAAGTAAATAAAAACTTTTTTAAAAAGGAAATTAAATTACAGTAGCATGCTACGAAAATAGTATCAAAAGAAAGAAATGAATCTAAGATAGGACAAGACTAAAAAGAGTCAATCAATACTGGATCTACAACATTTTGTCTTTGAAGCGATGATAAGAGTGGAAAAAATGTCATCAACTAGGCAAAGAAAATAAGCACTTCAAGAGAGGAATGACAAATGTAAGAAATGATTCAGATGAGTCATTCTGAGTCAGTTGGACAGCAATGTTCTAGTCTCAATGTTTGGCTTTACTAAAGAAATTAATTTATAAAATACTACAAAATTCAAACTTTACTGACTATAATATTTGAAGACCAGATTCAAGTTTATTAACAATATAATTTTAAAAAATTTTTAATGTTTATTTATTTTCTTGAGAGACAGAGACACAGACAGAGTGTGAGAGGGGGAGGGCAGAGAGAGAGGAAGACACAGGGAGAGAGGAAGACACAGAGAGAGAGGAAGAATCTGAAGCAGGCTCCAGGCTCTGAGCTGTCAGCACAGAGCCTGGTGTGGGGCTCAAACCCACAAACCCGGAAATCATGACCTGAGCCCAAGTTGGATGCTCAACCAACTGAGCCAACCCAGGAGCCTCTATTATCAATAGAATTTTTAAATGAAGTCAGCTGTTGCTGCTTACTAAAATTTGATCCAAACTTCAAATCATATAGTTCACTTCAAAAAGATTCAAGTGTGACCATTATTCCAAAATTAGTTACTTCATTATTATTTCAAGAGCTGAGTTTGAAAATGATCATTATCCTGCCTCTGAGAATGATATTCTATTTAACTTTGGTTAAGTCATTTGTAATGCTCTTCATAAACAGGTACTCATTAACTACTGGTTAAGTTGCTCACTACTTTTTGCCTCCTTCACCTAAAATTTGGAGGAGTCAAATACTTCTACAGTATTTTTATGGCACTTTCTTTTCCATAGTAGGTCTCTTTTACTTACGAATACAACCTTTTTTTTTTTAAAGTTTATTTATGTGTTTTTGAGGTGGGGGGCGCTGAAGGAGAGAGAATCCCAGGCAGTCCCCACCCTGCCAGCACAGAGCCTGATGCGGGGCTCAATCTCATGAACTCTGAGATCATGACCCGACCTGAAACCAAGAGTTGATGCTCAACCAACTGAGCCACCCAGGCACCCCAACAATACAACTTTTTATTTATATAGTACTTTAGAATGTTCAAAGCAGTCTTGCTTATTACATTATAGCATAGACCTAGTCTATGTAGTAGGTATCATCATGAGATCATGAAACTTATTTTCAGAAGCTCAGAAACTTTATAGTCACTTCAACATTCCCAAAACAAAAATTCAGATAACACAAGATTCTATTTCACATGTACTGTACACTATCAAAACATCAGCAGCACTTACCTGTTCTTTTAATGTCTGTTTCCTAGCCCTTACCTTGAACTCTTGGACATAATTTTCAATTAATTAATCTATTCACCTATTTATTTCTTTATTTGACAATTTTCAACTTATAATTTTACATCCAAGCTAACATAAAATATTTTTTAAATAACATATCCTAAATCATAATAATTTAACAAACAGTATTTCTATAATGAATGAATAATAGTAACTATTTGTAGTGTTTTCTGGTAAATGATACTTAAGTGGTTCTCAAAAAATTTAGAACTAGGTGTTTCTGAGAAGATTGTCTGGAACTTGAAATACATGTTCCCATAGAAACAACATCATATAAGTTAATTTGGCTCCTAGACCAGATTATAACCACCTGTACCATAAGTGTAGGACTAATAGTAATATAGAACCTAACCACCGTATCTAATATGTCCATAGGAAAATGCCTCCAAAATTCCAAATTGGAAAGCCAAGTACATTTCTACATTTCTCTTGCTGCAGGCCTTCCGAATTTAAACTCCTCAACAGCTTCTGAGTCTTTAGTAGTTTGAGGAAGGGGGTTTGGATGGAGTTTAGGAAAGGAAACACTTACTGGTAAAGGGAAGGGAGGTAAGGGTATTATCCAGTTGATGGGCTACAGAATGTAAAACAAGTGTAAGGAAGACACAGACTGTCTCTCTCTATATGCATATGTATTGTATGCATGCATGGAACACAGCTGAAATTATAATTTAGATAGTAATGCCTAATCTGTTCATTAAAATGTTGAACTAAACTATTCACTAGAAGATATAAAACTTCTGGGGCGCCTGGGTGGCGCAGTCGGTTAAGCGTCCGACTTCAGCCAGGTCACGATCTCGCGGTCCGTGAGTTCGAGCCCCGCGTCAGGCTCTGGGCTGATGGCTCGGAGCCTGGAGCCTGTTTCCGATTCTGTGTCTCCCTCTCTCTCTCTGCCCCTCCCCCGTTCATGCTCTGTCTCTCTCTGTCCCAAAAATAAATAAAAAACGTTGAAAAAAAAAATAAAAAAAAAGAAGGTATAAAACTTCTAACATGAATTTAGTCATCTATTTTTTGTTTTTCAAAGAAGTAGCTGAAAATATGAAAAAATACTAGGCTTCAACCTTTTTTAAAATTTCTAATAGGCAAGGGGCACTGGGGTGGCTAAGTCGGTTGAGCATCAGGTCATGATCTCTCAGTTCAGGTCATAATCTCTTGGTTGGTGAGTTTGAGCCCCACATCAGGCTCACTGCTGTCAGCGCAGAGCCCACTTCAAACCCTCTGTCCCCCTCTCTCTGCCCCTCCCGTGCTTGTGCACGCATGGGCACTCTGTCTCTCTCAAAAATAAACATTTTAAAAAAATTTCTAATAGGCAAAATGAATAAAAGTGCTAAGTCATCCTTAATCCATATACTTCCTTTGCCTTTTCCTTCTCAATTCCATCCACCAAAACAGTAGCAGCTCTAAAAATATACAAAACCCAATCTAATTTAAATTCTTGTTTTATTATTTTAATATCAAAATATTATATATTTTGGGAAAATCAAGCAATCTCTTTTACTGCTATATTTAGGTAGAATGCAATAAGCCGATAGTAAAAGAAGACAGTTGGGTGATACAGCTAGAAAATAGTGAGTACTGTTACAAACAGAAGTTAACAGATTTATAACTTTTAAAAGTCAACAAATTATTTAATTCCCCTAATTTACATTCTTTTCACCTATTCTAGCTTTGGATTTCCTCCTGCCTGGCAGAAATGGTGCTTCCAGATCTACATATTTGAGAAAACTAATATTCCTAGAACCTTAATTCATTGGGCAAAGGAATACCCTCTTTCTTCTCTCTCTGGTCTTTTCTGAAAGCCTTGACCCTTGTCATATGTCTATTGCCCCTTTTGTCACTCAGTATTAAAGCACTTTACATGATGAAATACACCACGATTATATGGTGTTCCTGCAAAACAGAAAATACATTTGAATGGAAAGGTAAGGCTATTATCTTGCAAAAGTGTACCCCCCCCAAAAAAAAACACTCTCCCCACCCACCCCAAGAAGCTCAACACATGGTCACTATCATAAGGATTCCTGATTAGTGGCTTGAGATCTACAGTATGTCTTCAATACCCTTGGTTGAGCTCTAGGTCAGCTGTCACTGTCAGGTTCTCTTCTCTGCTACTCTGCAGTTCTTAGTTGGCTGGGATTAACACTTCAGGGACTGCCCTGTCAAACCACACCATCACATTTTTACTAGAAGAATATAATTTAGTTTTAAGAGATAGAAAGTATGCTCTTTTATTAAACTTCATTACTGAGATGCTAAAATGATTTCATTATGAGGTAATCCCACCTATAACATTAAAAAATGTAATATATACAGTTGACCCTTGAATAACATGAGTTTGAACTATGTGGGTATTTTTGGATATTTTTGATACAGTACAGTATTGTAAATGTATTTTCTCTTATGATTTTCTTAACATTTTCTTTTCTCTTACTATGTTATAAGAATATAGTACATAATACACATAACATACAAAAAATGTGCTAACCAACAGTTTATGTTATCTTAGGTAAGGCTTCCAGTGAAAATAGGTTACTAGTAGTTAAGTTTTGGGAGGATGAAAAGTTACACACAGATTTTCAACTGCATGGGGTCAGCATCCCAACCCTGCATTGTTCAAGGGTCAACTATAACATGTATATAAATGTTTTATAAAGAAACAAAATACTGCAACAAGAGCAGAGTCGGAACAAGGTCCCAGTGTAGTTATGTCCTAATTTCATTACTAGGACCCATTTTGAAGATATAAAAGTTTCACTAAAAACATACATCTTTCTGTACCAACAAAATGTTCACAATCTTTAAGAACACAATGAAATTTTATATATTGCTCAAAAATATGTTCTGATGAGAAATCTTTGACATTTCTTATGTGCATATTCATACTATTTTTAAGAATGCAGAAATGCATTTAGAAATACAAATGCCCACTATAAAATACTTTAAGAGAAGCCACTGAACTTGAATTTCTCATACCTGTTGGATAGTAGGCTTGGGAGTACTGCGCGGAGGGTGTGTAGTTACTGTATTTTTGGGAGGAGCTGACCATTGTTTGAGGACCTTGCTGAACGTGTACAGATGTGGCGCTTGGCTGCAGGGTATAGGTAACCTCAGTCGGAAACCTCTGCAGTACAGGAAATGGAACCCCTTTATCTGAAAAAGTGGGAGACGTTTCCACTTGTCCTGGATGCATTCCAAGGGAGTTCTGCCATGTTCTAGGAGGAATCGGGGTCCGATCTAAACCTTTCAGAGGGAAAGTACTATGGTTGTGGGATGAAGTTGATACGTAGGAGTAAGGAGACAAACTATCTCGCCGGAATGACCGGTGGAATTGTCCTACAGCCACTGGTCCTGCATAAAAGAGGAAGAGCGCGTTTACTAATTTTATATTGTACTACTGGATGTAGTAAACTAAAAGTTACAAAACATGAATGTGTTCAATTCTCAGCCATGTTTAACACAACAGAAATTTAGTTCTGGTAAAAACAAGTTCAGAATCCAGAATACAAGATTACACATACAATGCTAAAAAAATAATCAAAAAAACTTTTGCTTGGTTCTCAATCTTAGTAAGAGACAAAGTAGCCAAACTCCAATATTAAATCAAATGTTAAATCAAATGCAATGTTCAAAGACTTTTATAGATGATTCAGTCATCTTACCTTTTTAACCTCAGTTGATTAACCCAGATTTTTCCAATCTATAAGCTACTTCGTAGAAGTTTTAGAAATTCCACTCAGTCTTTCAGATCATTGAGAAACCTTAATAATATGCACAAGAGTAAACACTTAACCATATACATAAAAGAAATAAGTGGGGATCAAATAAGAACTATAACACAAACCAAAAAGAAAATGCTCTTTACTCCTTTTCAATTTTTTTTAAAGCTCATCTTTGCAGAAAAGTCAGGCTTGAAAACTTTGACTCAGTTCTTTTCTTCCTTTCTTAATCAAAAATTTTCTATGATCAAAAAAAATTTATTTTCCATAGTCTTTTTTTCCTCAGAGTATCCCCAGTAGAGTCCCTTCCTAGATATCCTAGGTATCGGCAGCTCTCAAACATTGATTTACATCTGAAATCACCTGTAGAGTTTGTCAAAAATCCATATACTCAAGCCCAGGGATTCTGATATTTGCTTTCTCCTATCTAGTAAGGTAGAAAGGAATTCAAAAGTGGAGATGATGAAGAGAGAGAAAGGGCATTACTATATAATGAGGAAAAAAGAAAATATACATGTTGCAGGCTGAACTTATTTTTCAGACTGTGATTCTTGAACACAATAAACAAAACTAGCCTGGGGTGCCTGGGTGGCTCAGTTGGTTGAGCATCTGACTCTTGATTTCAGCTCAGGTCATGATCTCACAGTCATGGGATCAAGCCCCATATTGGGCTCTGAGCTGAGCATGGAACCTGCAGAGCCCATATGGGATTCTCTCTCCCTCTTTCTCTGCCCCTCCCCCAGTGGTTCTCTCTCTCTCTCTCAAAGTAAATAAATAAAAATTAAAAAAAAAAAAAAAAGCTAGCTTTATTTTCCCAGGGAGGATGTTAAATTATGTGGTTCACAAATTCCTTTCAATTTGTTCCATTAAACTAATCTATAAAACAGAGGGGACGTCTAATTCATGTGCTACTCCTCTATTAAACTATATGGTAAAAGATGGCACTCAAATACCTACTTTTCCAAATATTTTAATTGTAAACCCATTCAACATGTTATACATCTTTCATTCTATTTCTGTGGTGTTTAATTTCCTCTAAAGAATAGAGCACTAGGAGCACTCCTAACCACTTCTGGTTTGGCACTGCCTGATTCAAGCCAATTTTCTTAATATAAACTCTTAAAAAATAATAAAAATTAAAAAAAATAAAGCATTAATGACAAAAACAAATACATACACATATATATACATACACACAAATTCTAAAGTAACCTGGAAATCAAGAAGTCTAAATCTAATGGGGGAATAAAAGTCTAATTCAGAAGACTGAATGTATTCAAATGATACATACCTCTTAAAAACTGCTTTTCTTTTTTTTCCTTTAAAGTACAAAAAAACAGTTTTTATGGTACTGGACTAGGAATTCCATATGTATACACACTTTGAACTACCAGAAACAATCCTTTAAGACCTAAAGAAACATTTTTTGCTCTTCACAACAGGTGTTTCTGAGATCTAAAACTACCCACCACTTGATTCTTCCTTGGATGCTTCACATGCTAAAACTATATATCACTACAGTGTGAAATAGCTAACCCTTCTTCCACCTTCTTTAGGGTTAAGATATTGATGAATTTTCAGATTGTCAGTAACTTAAACAGCTAATTAAAGAATTCTTTACCTTGATTTATCAAAATATAAAATCTACTTCTATCATGATAAAGTGATGGCCAAACATTCATATACTTTTAGATGTTTTTAGATGCATATGAAGACTGATAGGATTAGAAGGGCATTCTTTTACATTTTTTTTTTAAAAATAAAGAACTAAAACACATTCAGCTCTTATTTATTGTTAAGGGTTACCTCATAGGGCTCTATTCTAACTTCACAGAATATCATCTGTATGTTTTCAGAACATCTGCAAGATATATTTGACAAAGTTTAAATCCAGAATTTTAGAAATGTAAGGCAGGATGCATTTCTGTTCATAAAGGTCTTATTCCTTTTATATAAATGGCTCTGAACTAATCAATTCCCAGGAAAAAAGTCTGCCTCTTGAGAGCTTGATATCCCCAGGCCAAAACAGATTCTCTACTATTACTCAGACTTGTTACTTAGTTTAGAAAGTTTTAACAAATATTGTAAAATAAACTGCCACTAAAAACAAAATAACAAAGTGGAGCAAAAGAAAAAAAAAGGGAGAAACATGTGATTTTCACATTTCTTATCAAGGACATTCCTGAAAGGTGAACAAGACAACTATTTCAATGGATCTAGATAAAAAGGTACTAGAACAGAGGATGCTATTGTAAAAAAAAAAAAAAAAAAAAAAAAAAAGACATAAGTATTCAAACCATAAGCTGAAGTAGAACACAGAAAACAAAGTGGAGACTAAGAAGTAGCAGTACAGTCAGACATATAACTAAAGAAATGGTCAAGCAGAATAAAAACTAGGTGAAGAGAAACAGAAGAGCCAAGGGCTTAGAACACAGAATTAAAGCGAACGAAGTTGGCCCAGTATTCTTGAACTTAGAATTACATTCCACCCACATCAGAAACACAATTCCCTAGTGACCCAAGCCTATCGTGTAGACAATACACAACCGACATACCTTCTGCACATACCAACAGGCAGAATGGTAAAAAATAGGAAATGTGTGAAAACTACAATAATCTTAGGTATATGTGGATTGATGTAATATCTACACTGCAAAAATATGAATTAAATTCATGTTATTCAACAAATAATCTTTAAAATGCTGACCAACTGAACTAAAGTTCATCTATATAGTTATAGAAGTTCAATGTGTGTGTGTGTGTGTGTGTGTGTATATATATAAACTCTTTATATATATATTATATATATATAAACTCTTTATATATATTATATATATAAACTCTTTATATATATTATATATATAAACTCTTTATATATATATACACACACACATTGAATTTCTATAACTATATATATACATATGTATGTATATATATATATGATAACTATATATATATATACATATGTATGTATATGTATATATATATATGAGTTCAACTATAAGAAAATCTGACCGTCGGCAGCCCCTGTACTTCTTTCATTAAAGTGGACTCTATTCTTAGAATACAACTGGGTTTAGGATATGTGAGGAGAAAAAGAGAAGTGAAAAAAGTGAGCAAGACTTGGTTTTTATGTACGCACATTTGTATGTTTCTTTGCCTGAAGTAGTTACCCTATTACTCCCAAGAACACACTTTCCAGTCTTTTCTCCTTACACCCACCAGATACACAACCCACGTTGTGAGCTATAACAAATACCCACATCAGAGATTCTGTCAAATGCATGCCAGGGTATTGTCTACAGTGCCTTTCCCCATGCAATTCCCCACCAAAATCAATGGCCATCACATGGAAGTGGCTTAATATTCCTTTAGAATTCCTTTAGAACATTCCTTTGCCACTGCTATTTTTCCAACTTGTTACTAGAACTCTAACCTAATCCCTTATCTTCTAAACTCCACACACAAGCTAATCTCTTATCTCCTAAATTCCAAATGAACAAAATGCTGCTCATTCATAACCCTGGGCCTAGGTTAAATCAAACAAAGTGTTACTTTTATTTGTATATTTTTAGCTTCCCATAACTAAAAAATAATCCTTACATATTTATGTTAGATCCAAATTAACATGGTGAAAATGTTTCTGTTGAAGACAAGAATGAATTCTCACTATTATATCCAGTTGCTGTTTTGAAATACTGCCTCATATCATGGACTCTTTAAACAGAGAAAAGGAATATTTGCCACCCTCACCTTCCTGGAAGAGGGGGAAGAGCATCGGAAGCCAAGTTTACAAAATAATTTTCTATATATTTCTATATAGAATTTTTGCGTTTTTAGTAAATATATTTATACAAAGTTTTTTCATGACTGAAAGGTTGTAGCCAATAGTGAAAGATTCAAAGACATAAATGTGAACTTCCTAAAATTCCTCTTAACTACAACTTGACAGACAGTAAAGAAAACCATTTTGCCTTCTGTTTGTCTAACCATAACACCTCAAGTAAAGATCAGCTCTAATTAGCTATGATGAAAGAAACGTTTGGCCAATTCGTTCTATGCAGGAACAGGATCTTATGAAGAATTAATATATTATTATATATTTGCCCTTAAGATACACAATGTTTACCTTTCTATATATTACTTGGAACCTAAAACATGATTATTGTCAACATCTCTTCAGACTTCTTAGATGTGTCAATGGGTAGAAGATGGCACGTCTCTTCAAGGGCAAACTTCCACGTATAAATGTTCTACGTTTTCCTGGCTGACTTTGTTCCTTCCCACCTTGGCCATCATATCCTCACCCTCTACAGTAACTGTTTTGCTTCCCATTAGAGCAAAGGAGACCCTCCGGTGTTTCTTCCCGACCTAGTGCTTCAACAAAGGGGGCTACTTATTCTAGATGTTCGAAAAGGGAAGGGAAGAGTCTCAAGAAGGGAGATGGCTACGGGGGATTGGAGTTCAAGAGAGGCCAGGTACAGCAGAAAGACTACAGCAGAGGTCCCTTTGGCTGCCAGTGGACAATTAACCAGAACGGACTAAAAATGCCAAGTCCTTCCAGGGGACACACCGGCGGAAAGGGGGTGCTGGCGGTCGTGGGAAACAGTGGGGGCGACGTGACCTATTTCTCGGGAAGCCCAGCAGAAAGCGGATAACCTTCGCACCTGAGGATGTGTGAAATGCCCTCGGAAGTGGCGGTTGCTCCCCGTCGCCCCATGTGCCTGGTAGTGGTCATGGACTCACCATGCGGCTCGGGCCGGGGCCCCGCGGGTGGCGGCGGCTCTTGGTGCTGCAGCGGGGAGGTGGAGGCCGAGGCCGAGGCCGAGGCCGAGGCGGAGGCCGACGTAATGAGGAGCCTCTGGAAGCGGTTGGGCGGCCGGCAGGGCACCTCCAGGCCGGCGGCCAGCTTGGCCTTGTTGGCGCTGGTGAGCCTCTTGAGGTGCACCAGCAGTTGCGGCTGGTCGCGGCGGAAGTGTGGGCTGTGGAAGTGGTGGAGCGGCCCGTCGCCCGCCGGTCCGCCGCCCCCGGGCCCCGGCCCGGGCCCCGCCGCGCCCGGCCCGCCCAGCACCACCTTGCGGAAGCCGTAGAGGTTGAGCTGGCGGATGAAGCTGGTGAAGTTGGTGGTTTTGAAGAGCTCGGGCTCGGCCCCGTTGCCCCCCACACCGCCGCTGCCGCCGCCGCCGCCACCGCCGCCACCGCCCCCGCCCCCGGCTCCCGCCCCGGGCGGGCTGAGCAGCTCGGCCTCGAAGAGCGGCTGGTCGATGAGCAGCCCCTCGCCACGGCCGTCCCAGCGGATCGAGCGGTACCGGGGACTGTTCACCAACCGCCACAGCTTGGCGGGGAAGTTGTTGGGGTTGATGGGGGTGGAGAGCAGCGCCTCCTCCATCGCCCCCGCCCGGGCACTGGGCCTCGCCCCGCAGAGCCTGGCTCTTCCACCCCGTTCTCGATCCCCTCCCCCTTGCCCGGCCTTCGCTGCGCCCTGCCCCCTCCTGCCTGCGCCAGGCCCGCCGCGTACCCCGGGACCGTTGGCGCACGAGCCTCTGCCGCGCCTTCCAACGCGGCCAATGGGGCCTCGAGTTCCCACCGCGCGGCCGGACGTGGCGCGAGCCAACCCTCCCCCTGGACTCCGCGTCGTCCGACCCTTGCAGCAGCGTGGGGCGCGGCGGCAGCAAGGCATATTTCCTCGGCGACGTCCGTGGTGCCGCCAGACTCCGTGGTGTTGCAGCCCACCAGGTACTATTAAGTCCTGAAAATAAATAAACCTGATTATCCATGGTGGAATACCAAGATTCATCCTGATCACCGCAACCAGCGTGTGAGGTTTTAGAATTCGGAAACTGTGCACTTGCCAATTCAAAGTCAGCCATTCTTGAGAACAAAGGGTCTAACTCTATAATCTGAGTAGCCATAAACTAAGTATAAACTAACAGTTTAATTGCTTGTCTTCCCAAAATAAGAATGGTGATGGGGGTATGGTATCCTGAGTAAACAAAGTGATCTTTTAAAGAGTAGCATTTTATGTTTTTAGATATACTCTTTTACGTCAATGTTTTGCTCAGGACAGGTTTATTCAAGGTGGGATGAGAACTGAGGTGGCCATGAGGAGGGAATCAGAATATAATTACAATCCTCTGTACCTGGTCAACCAGCTGATGTTATTTTAGACATTGAAGAGAAACCTGACATGAGATGGGGTAGAATTCTACAGTAGCCATAATGATAAATCCCTTTCTATCAATAGATAAGAATATGGTGAGAGCTATGCTGATAGAAAGGTCCATTTGGAGCACCTGGGTGACTCAGTAAGTTAAGCTTCTGATTTTGGTTCAGGTCATGATCTCACTCAACACTTTGTGAGCTGGAGCCCAGCAGTGGGCTCTGCGCTGACAATGTGGAGCCTGCTTCTCCGGATCCTCTGCCTCTCTCTCTCTCCCTCTCTTTCTCTCTCTCTGCCCCTCCCCAGCTTGCAGTCTCTTTCTCTCAAAAGTAAATAAACATTGAAGAAAAATTATAAAAAAAGAAAGGTACATTTAAAAATGGAAATTGGGACACCTGTGTGGCTCAGTAGGTTAAGCCTCTATCTGTTGATTTCTGCTCAGGTCATGATCTCATGTTTCATGAAATCCAGCACTCATCTCCCTCCCCCCTCACCCCCACCTTCCAGTTCTGCACCAACAGCGTGGAGCCTGCTGGGAATTCTCTCCCTCCCTCTCTCTCTCTCTGCCCTTCCCCCTCCTCACTTTCAAAATAAATAAATAAACTTTAAAAACTTTAAAAATGGAAATGGTTGGGAGGAAGGAGTACAATGTTTTAGTCCTTTCTCATGGTCAAAGAAAAAATGAGTATTAAGTTTACTTAGAAATTAAAATGAATAAAAAGACCCAACAAAGCAGCACTAATATAGAGATTTTATTTAAATTGTATTGAGTTTTTACAGCACATTGCATGTTTGTCACAACGCAACTGCACAGTTTGGATTTTTGGCCACATCATGTCACTTACACCCACAAGAGCTCTGAAAGGAGTATTTGATGAATACATCTGAGCTGAGAGCCCAGAGTCTCTCTCCAAGGCCATGCAGTATGTTCACTGATGGGACAGTCCCTCAAAACAGCCACACGAAGTAGACAGATACAGTCTCCTCAAATGTTACCACCAATCTTACTCCCCCTGAAAATGGGCAGAGTGAAGTGCAATGAAAGTTAATTAAAAAGCCACTCGCAACTGGCAGTAAATTTTAATGATTGAGAAAATGCTTAGAATTTTACGTATCAGAGACAAGGAATAGTTTGTTACTTTTTCAATGATCTCAGGAATTTCCCAGACACAAATCTCCATTATTCAACTCCATTTAAATGAAAAAAAAAAAAAGTTCTGCTAGGCTGACCTAAATACGCCAAAACTTTTTAGGTTACATCCATGACAAGTATAAAAGCACAGATGCTTCTCTGTAGGACTAAAGAAAAGGTCAGGACAAATAACAATTCTTGTTCTAAATGCAGATCCTAGTTATTTTCAAATGAAAAATTTTTTTCTAGGAAGTAACATGAAAGTAGCAGTTAGACAGACAGCTACCATAGTTTTAAAACAGGATAAGCCTAAGTGTAATTCACCTTTTATACACCAATGGATTAAGGAAAATGTATAAAGGAAATACTAGTGGTTTCATTATAGATCAAGGAGACTATATCTGTCCCAACCACAGTACATGGCTATATCACTGTATCTTTTGGTTAAGTGCCACTGGTACATATAAAGATGAAACAAAACAACAACAACAACAACAACAAAAAAAAAAACAATGTTTGGTCCAAATGGACACATTTTCTCTCCCAATTTTGGTATCAAGGCTTTATTCTCTTCTGTTTGGGTTCCATTGTTAAGTGCACAGAAATAGACAGCAGCATTTGTACTGAAACCCTCACATACCAAACAGCATATTCTAGGAGGTAAAACCAAATGCTAAATTCTACCCTCAAGGTGTCAAGTGTTCAGGATAAGAAGCAGTGTGACCCAGAGGAGGCAGCAGCCAAGGGAAAGACAACATGAGGGAAGTGGGCAATGGAACAACAACAAAAATCCATTGTTTCATTTTCATGCCAGGAGAGGATCAAGGTGTAACTCCTGTGTTAGCACCAGGACAACTAGGAAAAGTCAGGCGCAAAGGGCAGGGCACGATCAGCAAATATTTGACAAGGATCATTTCTGCTTTTCCCTTCTCATTCTTCACAGTGCATACCTCAAGAGCTGCCACCGAGTAACAGAGATGACTGCCTTCGCAGCTCAAAATAACTGATTTTTGCCAGGACTGAACATCAGCAGAGCTTTCCTCTGCTCCCAAGAATGTCTGACTCCTTAGAACTGTCCCTCTAAACTGAATATTCACTGCTGTTGGCCGATAAGCCAAGTGAAAAATACAGCAAAACCTCCACTTGCTGAACCAGTCTTTAAACCAAACTCCACAGAGACAGAACTACTGCAACTAGAGGGACTGCCTCTAAAGACTGAGCCTTCATGCACAGACACAGAGCACAGAGGAACAGGATATAGTTCATTTCAAATAGGATAGGAATTCCTATCTTGTATACTAAAATCTGCTTTTTTCAAGGTGGAGGAGAGATGGATCTGTTTATCACTTGGAGTTTGGTTATACTTATGCCTTTCTATTGCTGTTTGGGGCATGTATCACCAGGCGGTATCTATGAAATAATCATCTTGTGGCCCCTAGGACAAAAGCTGGAGTCACCAGCTCAACATTAAGCTTCCAGACTCTGGGTCTGGATCAGGACCATTACCCCAAGGTGAGGGTCTCACCAATAGAGGACCTCCTGCCAAATTGGAATTCCTCTGCTCCAGTCTCATGGTACCAAGGAGGATTTCTCAAGACGGTATCTTTGAGCTCTGTTATTTCATGAGCCACACCAAGGAACCTTCAAAACTACACCTGAAGCAGATCCTCCCTTCAAACCTGCTAAAATTGGACAGGTCATCTCCTCTGGCATTCAGCTGGAAGCTGTAGCAATGGGTTTCTTCAGATGTTGGCTCATGAGTTCCCTGGCACGAGATACTTGGATGTGTTCATAACAGGAGTTACAGACGAGAACTGGGTCATAGAGCTGTTGATCAGGAATGGGCAGCTTCAGGTGGCAGCAGCCAGCACAAAATACATTCCCACAATTTCTGCCAAAGAACAAAGAGGGAAGAGCTCATCAGAAATGAATGATCCTCACGGCCCCTGAGTGGCTCAGTCAGTTAAACATCCAACTCTTGGTTTCAGCTCGGGTCATGATCTCATGGTTCATGAGTTCAAGCCCCACATCAGGTTCTGTGCTGACAGTGCAGAGCCTGTTTGGGATTCTCTCTCCTCTCCCTCTGTCTCTCCCCCGCTTGCATATGCTCTCTCTTGCTCTTTCAAAATAAACACTAAAAAAAAAAAAAAAAAACCATGAAGGATACTCTAAAAGGCCTTACATGAGTAAATAAAGAGAAAAGTTGGCAGAAAACAAAAGTAGTCCCTATAAAGATATCTCCATTTTCAGATTAACTCAATTTAGCTCAGATACACATACATCAATCACTCCTTTTTGAGCCTTACAGAATCATATAAAACATCTTACCGGCAATGGTGTCTTCGTTTGGCCAACCAGAACTCACAGTCACAGTTATAGCAATGTGATGCCATATGGTCTGGAACCCAGCGAGTCACCTAACAGAAGGCACAAGGAAAAATTCCAGGTCCTTGTCAACAAAGTAGAAGAGCAACACTGCAACAAGGAAAGCATTCCAGGAGAAAATGATGAGGTCTGTCTTTATAGTTGGCCTCTACTTGCCTAAAAAGAAGACACTCGCCCAAGAGAAGGTTCAGTTTATAGCATGTCACTCATCTCTGAGAAACATGAGAATTCAATGCTTCACAAAAGCATGTATTTGCCTGGACATACCTCAGTCTCTTTCTTATCAACAGGTTCCCAGCTTGCTTCTGAAAGGCAGTCTTCACTGTGATCAGAGCCAAAATCTTCTATATCACTGCCATCGGACTCCTTCAAACATGTCTGGAGAAAGGCAAAGACATCAACACCATCTTCACCATCACTAACATGTACTGTTTCCTATGCATTAGGTACTATTCTAAGAATATTACATGCATGGACTTCTTTAATTCCTCCCAAGAATCGTATGATGTATATTATTATCATCATCCTTATTTTACAAATAAGGAAATTAAGCACTGAGAAAAGTAAAAGGTAGTAAGTAGTAAACCTGAATTTTCAACGTTGTACAGTTGACCCTTGAACAACACAGGTTTGAATTGCACAGGTCCACTTGTATGCAGAGATTTTTCAATAAATAAGTATAGTCCTATGAATGTATTATTTTCTCTTCCTTATGATTTTCTTAGTAACGTTTTCTTTTCTCCAGCTTACTTTATTGTAAGAACACAGCATACAATACATCTAACATACAAAATATATGTTAATTACTGTATTATCAGGCTTCTTAGGCTATTACTAGTTAAGTTTTGGGGAACTCAAAAGTTGTATGTGGATTTTTGACTACATGAGGGTTCAGCACCCTAACCCCTGCATTGTTCAAGGGTCAAATGTATTTTGGATTCAGACCTATGCTCTTAACCAATATGCTTTATCACAGCACGGACATATTTCTCATTACATTCTAAACCAGAGATTCACAAACTATGGCCCACAGGCCAAATCTAGCCCACTGCCTGTTTTTGTAAATCAAGTTTTACTGGAAGACAGCTACACTCATTTTTATACGTATTGTCTATGGCTGTTTGTGTGCTGTGACAGCAGAGACAAGCAGCTGGGACACAGACTATATGTCCCACAAAGTCTAAAGTATTTAATATGGCCCTTTACCAGAAAGCTTGCTGACTCCTGTTCTAAACCAACACTCCGAATATTAGGAAGTTGTTAGCCCTGACCATCCCATCCCAGTAAGTGGGCAGCAGGCAAGTGGGAATGTGTTAACAGAAGGAAGGGAAGTGTCCGTGTTGATGACATGATACTGTGACCAAGAAACTGACTCCTAGAAGCTTCTTAAGAATTGTGGACCCAAATCTGAAGGCTCCCAACACAACAAACCTTAGTCTTCATCATCTCTCACTTTGATTGTTCCAAAACATCTTTTTTTTTTTTTAATGTTTATTTTTGACAGAGACAGAGCGTGAATGGGGGAGGGGCAGAGACAGACAGAGACACAGGATCTGAAGCAGGCTCAGGTTTGAGTTGTCAGCACGGAACCCGACATTGGGCTTGAAGCCATGAACCGTGAGATCATGACCTGAGCCGAAGTGGGAAGCTTAACAAGCTGAGCCACCCAGGCACCCCTGGATTATTCCAAAACATCTTAACCAGCCTCCCAACCTGCATTTCAAGTGCCTCATCCACTTGACACACCATTGCTAGAGTAGTATTCTTAAAATACAAATCTGATGGGGTGCCTGGGTAGCTCAGTCAGTTGAGCATCCAAGTCTTGGTTTTTGGCTCAGGTCAGGATTTCACAGTTCATGAGTTTGAGTCCTGCATCAGGGTCTGTACTGACAGCATGGAGACCCTGCTCCAGATTCTCTCTCTCTCCCTCTCTGTCCCTCCCCCACGTGGGTGCTCTCTCAAAATAAATAAATAAGCTTTAAAAAATATTTTAAAAAATACAAATCTGGGGTACTTGGGTGGCTCAGTCAGTTAAGTGTCCGTCTTCAGTTCAGGTCATGATCTCACGGTTTGTGAGTTTGAGCCCCATGTCAGGCTGTCTCCTGTCAGCACAGAGCCCACTTCGGATCCTCTGTCTCCCTCTCTCTCTGCCCCTCCCCTGCTCACACACACTCTCTCTCTCTCTCAAAAATAAACATTGGAAAAAAAAATACAGATCTGATCATGATTCTCAGTAGCCAAAATCGTGCTGCCTTGAGGGTAGAATCCACACAAGAAGGGATCTCGCGCTGACCTTTCCAATCCCTGTCTACTTCTCCAATATCAGCTCCCACCTCACTACCCAACTCCCTCCTCCATGGCCCAGCACACCTGTACATGCATGTGTCACACATGCACACGTGCACATACACACATACCCCCATCCCTTTGTTCGAGTCATCCCATCAGAATACTTATTGCCTCCATGCTTTTGAGAATGGTATTTCCTTTTTATGGTCCACCTAGCCAAATATGACAAGTTCTTCAGCACTCACCTCAAGTACTATCTTCTCAGGAAAGCCTAAGCCCCCAACACCTGATGCTTCCTTCCAGGATAACATTTAAAAAAATCATTCTAGTTGTCTGCTTCTCTCTCCTATAGACTGTGAGCTCCTTGAGAGCAGGGACTATGTCCTTCATCCTACAGACCAGCCACCTAACACAGTGGCACATAGCAAGTACCCAATGAATAAATGTTGAATGCGTGGAAGGCTGGATGGAAAGAATATATGAATGGATGGATAGCAGTGGTGAATACTTACAAAATCATCCTCATAGTCCATGGGGGGCTCTGCCGGAGGGGCACAGCAGTGACGGATATCCAACCTCATCTGAAGCTCACGCACCTGTCGGCGTAGCTGCTCTACCTCTTGCTTGTACCCTGCTTCGATTTGCCGTAATCTATGCTGAATCACATCCGTGGGAAAGGGCAGTCCATCATCATCCAGGTAGAGAGGAGGCACTGGAGAAGGGCAGCTCAGTGGAACAGGCTTTGTGCTGGAGACCTGCTTTGGGTGACCGGACAACCACATCCGGTTGTTTTTTCCCCCTGGACCAGTACAGTGTCCATTGGAATGACTAGAACAGACCGGTGATTTCACCCCTTCTCTCTGAGCCCACTGGCCCCCAAAGCAGGGCCCTATTGCCCGCACCTGCTTGTTGCTTGACCTTTTGCTGCAACAGCCATAGGAAAGCAGCCGCCGAGGGGTGGTCTCCCCACTTGGGAATGAAGTCACCATCCCTTGGAAGCTATCCCAGTTGGATCCTAAAAAGGAGAACTCACTGATCTGGCTCTGAGAAATTGGCTTTCGGGCCCATTCCAATGGCACTTTCCCAAAGCGAGGATTTTCCAATAACTGCCCATTCCTATTATTCCCTCTTTTGCCAGTGTATTCCTCCCTATGAATCAGATCTGGCACAGAGCTGGGCTGTTCCTGGTGGGAACTCCTTGCCACAGACCCTGGGGGATCTTGGCTGAGGAAGTCAGTGCTTGGCTCCGAAGGAGTTTGGCTGGTAGCACTCAGTGGGTCGCAAAGGGTACCCAGACTGTGATCTGCAGCACATCCAGAGGGCACACCTAGCATGGAATCTAGCAGGGCCTGTTGGGGGGCACCCGAAAGGGAGTCCTGGGAAGACTCAGGAAAATCACAAACTCCATTCCATTTGTTGGAAACAACTTCAGAGAGTGTGCTGACAGCTTCTTTCTCAGGACAATGTTCAGGTGGCTCCTCTGTGCCATCTAAAGTCCTATTCAGCTCATTGTGGGCAGGAGGGTCCGGAGCTGCTGCTTCAGTCTCTTCCAAGACTTTGATCTCAGGATCAGAGATGTTGCTCTTCATTTCCTGGGGCACTGCAATACTAAACAGTTTGTAACTTGGAGAACAGCTTCTCTGACTCTTAAAAGGTTTCTTGCTCAAGTAGTCTTTCTGGCTGCTGGGCAGAGGGGAAGGAAGACCCATTTCTCCTACGGTCTGCTGAGGACCTCCTACCACAGATTCCACAAAGGTCTCTGAGCCCTCAGGATTGCTGTGCCGGGGCTCCAGGCCTACTCTGGCCTCCTGACAGTGGTTATTCAGGTTAGGGTCACTGGATGTGCGAGTCAGGGGGCTGCTTGTGTCACAGGCAGAAAGCAGATCATCCATAGATCTGGTTTTAGGTAATCTAGAAAGACAAACACACCTCCAGGTCAGTAAATGGGAGCTACCTCTAATATGCAGAATCAGGCCATCAAAGCAACATCAAAGCCAGAGTTCCCAAGATACAACATTTAAGATTACAAACAACCAATGTTCACTGCAACAAGTCTACTCTGCAAAAAGTGAAGGACATGAACTCTGTCCTCCAGAACTGAGCATCTGCCCCCAACTTTTATCAGTCCTCACTCTACACAATCTCCCTGGGCGATCTTGACCACTCCCATGGTTGCAATGCTTTCTATGTTGATGCCATCTAAATCGACTATGCTAGCCAGGACTATACCTGAGCCTTAAATCTAATGTCCAACTACCTCTATCACACTCGGTAAGATGGAAGCAAGACAGTTTTGGAGCTAGACAATACTGGTCCTGACAATGATTAGCCATATGACTACAAGAAAGTTATTTAACCTTTTAGACATGTACTATCATCCTCTGTAAAATGATCATCATAAATTATACCTTATAGAGATGCTATGAGGATTCAAACTATAGGCAGCCAAGAGCAAACTTACTAAGACTACACTCACAACTTCTCATTTTTACTGCCTTCCTTGTTAGAAATGATCTTTCCATCACAGTAGTAACCAGCACAGCCTTTTACAAACCCTTAGCAGCAGTGCATGCCTCAGAGTCCTAAGTCACCATGGAAAATTCCCCTAGCATAAAGCACTCAAAAGAGTTCTAGAAGCATTCGTGCACACCAAACGGGTAACAGACATTTTCAAGAATGTCTGATTCTTAAAACATTTCAAAAGTCCTTTGAGCAACGAAAACTTCAGGGAAATTTGCCAGGAAACAGTGGAGACTTAATTGGCCTCCTATTTTCAGATGCCTCAGTCAGTCCAGCCCACACAGAAAAATCCCTCAAAGATGGAGTTAAAATATAGCTGATTTTTTAAGTGTTTGGTTTTTGAAACTTATGGGGGTTTTTTAGGTTTTTTTTAAGTGCTTATTTTGAGAGAGACAGAGAGCATGTGCACATGTACAAGTGGGGGGAGGGGCAGAGGGAGAAGAGAGAAACCCCAACCAGGCTCCAAGCTGTCAGCACAGAGCCTGACCCAGGGCTCAATCCTGTGTACTATGAGATATGACCTGGACCAAAACCAAGAGTCAGACGCTCACATTAAAAAAATTTTTTTTTTATGTGGGGGAGGGGGGCGGCACCTGGGTGGCTCAGTCAGTTAAGTGCCGACTTTGGCTCCGGTCATGATCTCATGGTTCCTGAGTTTGAGCCCCACCTCAGGCTCTGTGCTGGAGCCTGTTTCAGATCCTGTGTCTCCCTCTCTCTCTGCCCCTCCCCCGCTCATGCTCTGTCTCTCTCTCTCTCTCAAAAATAATAAAAAACATTTAAAAAATTTAAAAAAAAAAGTCAGACACTCAACCGACTGTGCCACCCAGGTTTAAAAAACACCTTATTATGTTTTTTAAGTATTTTTATGTGTGATTTTACTTTTGTGATCAATTTTGATTTTGTGTATGTGTATGGTATGAAATTCCAGGAAGGCAATGGCAATGGTTATGATTACACAGTCTCTGGAGTCCCATAGCCTCGGCTCAAATCCTAGCTTGGCAATTTTTTAACTATGTGACCTTAACTTCTTTCTCTAAGCCTCCATTCCCTCATCTATCAGAGAAAGGTAATAGTATCTATCTCTTAAAACCGTGGTGAAGATTAAACAAAACAATCCACTTCAAAGCACATCGCTCAGTACTTCCTACATTACTGCACTTACTATTTACTTGTTTCTCTCCTGCTATAAAAGTGCCGTGAGGGCAGCACTGTTTCTTATTTGAATTCCCAACACTGGCCAATCAAACAATTTGAGAAATGAGTAGTGAGCTTAAAATCTAACATCAAGTGTTCACAGCTAGGTACCAACTGAATGAAAAAGACAAGTGAGATTCAATATTTGGTGCACATTAGGAGCTCCTATAGATCTTCTAGATATATAGACAACCAGACCCATCAAAGACCTATGAATGAGAATGGCCAAGAGTGAGACCCAGGCATCTGTATTTTTAAAAAGTACCACAGCTAACTTTGGTTTTTTCCCCCCTTTATTTTGTTTTACTTTTTTATCATGGAAACTTTCAAACATACAAAAGAAGTAAAAGAGTATGAAGACCTCCCATGTATTGTTGACCCAAATTCAACAGTATCAACAGTCTGAAATCCTCAACAGCCAATTACTACCTACACAGAAGGTTTAATCAATAATGCTGGTAGAGACAATAATGCCTGAGGAGTTTAGAACAGAGACAACTCATCCAACGAGGGTGGTCAAAGAAAGCTACGTAGAGAAGGTAGGATTTGAGCTGGGTATACCAGAATGTGTTGTACTTTAATGGAAAAAGAGAAAAGAGGGCAGGATATTTTTGATCTAGAGAAAAGTAGAACCAAGTCAGGCCAGCTGTTAAAGAAAGCATTTTTTTTTTTAATTTGCATGCTACTTAGTCCTCCAAATCCAACTCTCCATCTTGAACTGCCTATAGCACACCTTCTCTTTGCTAATATTTCAATCCCAACCTGCCTGTATCTCCTCTTCCCTGAACTGACTCGTCTTCTCAACTTCCCAATGTCTTTAGGTTAGTACTAATATCCATCTAGTTTCTAGGCTCGGAGAGTCATGAGCTTTGACGAGTCCTCTTCATTTCCACACTCCCACACTCAGTCACTCCATGATCTGCTAATGACTCCTCTTCAAGGATTTTAATCCTTTCCTTTTCCAAGGACTCTTCCCCTCATATCTGAATTACAGTAGTGTTGGCTGTTCTCTGTGTCTCCAACTACCCAGCTCAGTGATTCATTCTCCAAAAATCCCATGGTCACCAGGTCACAATGACTTCCTACAATGACTTCCTATTGACAACTGACTCAAACTCCTCAGGGAAATGTTTAAAGCCCTCAATGAACTATCCCATATTTCTTTCTTTCTATTCCTCAGAATGGCCCCTTCCTAACCCCTGCCAGTTCCAAAGAGGTTCCTCTTTTTTTCTTTGAACTATCTCTCATGTAGAGGTGCATGGGTGGCTCAGTTGGTTAAGCATCAACTTTGACCCAGATCATGATCTCATAGTTCATGGGTTTGAGCCCCATGTCAGGATCTGTGTTGACAGCTCAGAGACTGGCGCCTGCTTCAGATTCTGTGTGTGTGTCTCTCTCTGCCCCTCCCCTGCTCACATTGTCTCTCTTTCTCTCAAAAATAAACAAACATTAAAAAAAATTTTTTTTTTTTTTTAAACAAAACAACTAACTCTCATGTATCCAATTCCTTTGGACCCCTCTCCACTACTTATTACCAGGTATTCCATTCATTTGTTTGTTCATTTAAGCATTTACTAAAGCACCTATTATGTGCCAGGCCCTGCACCAGATGCTAGACAAAAAAGCCAAGGTTTCCCGCTTGGTCTTCCATTAAAACTTCTCTGAGTGAACAGTCACCAAATGACCCCTTTCTGACTTCTCATTTCTCTAATAGCTTTGAACTATACACATTCTTACTTGCTTGGATGCTGACTTAGAAATATTCTCTAGTAGTAGTTCTATGTCTATCTTATTACAGCTTTTAAAGAATATCTTAAATAGAATCAATATCTTGTATTTCTTTGGACCATAAACCTAGTATTAGACAACTAGTAGGTTTAAAAAAAAACACTTATTGAATTGAAAAATTAGATATTGATTTAAGACAGTGATTTTTACACAAGTCACAGAACTTACTGAGAATTTGATAAAAAGTTCTGAGCCCTCTCCCTGGCAAAGTAAACTTATAAACCTATACTCAAATTCTGCATAGTTTGGGGAAAGAGGAAAATCACAGAATTCTTAAAGCCTATCCCTGGGCAGCTGACCATGGACTCAAGACCCTAAAACCAGTAATTTATAGGGGCGTGGTTTTTTTTGTTTTCCTTTATAATATTCAACCAGTAATTTAAGCTATATTTTAGCTTTAAAAGTCTTCCACAAGGGGTGCCTGGGTGGCTCAATCAGTTAAGTGTCAGACTCTTGATTTTGGCTCAGGTCATGATCTCACAGTTTATAAGATCAAGCCCCACATTGGGCTCCATGGTGACAGCAGAGCCTGCTTGGGATTCTCTCTCTCCCTCTGTCTGTCTGCCCCTCCCTGCTCACATATGTGCTCTCTCTAAATAAATAAATAAACTTTAATAAATAAACAAATAAATAAAAAATAAAAATCTTCCACCAAGAAACAAAGATCATACATATCCTTTGAACCCAGCATTTTCATTGCTTAGAAATTTATCTGGCAAAAACACTAGCACAAATGCCAAGATACACATATAAGGTGAGACTACTTAATTGTACACCTAAAAATGGTTCAGTTGATGGGGCACCTGGGTGGCTCAGTTGGTTAAGCAACCAAATCTTCGTTTCAGCTCAGGTCGTGATCTCACAGTTTTGTGAGTTTGAGCCCCACATCGGACTCTGTGCTGACAGCATGGAGCCTACTTGGATTCTTTCTCTCTCTCTCCCACTCTCTCTGTCCCTCCCCGGCTCATGCTGTCTCTCTCTCAAAATAAATAAACTTAAAAAAATTATTTTAAAAAAATGGTTCAGATGATAATTATTATGTGTATTTGACAACTGTTTTAAAAAACTTACACATAGTTAAGGATGTTACTTAAAGCACTCCCAGTAATGGTTAAAAAAAAAAAATCACCTGAATGATCACCAGTTGGAAACTGGTTATATAAATAATGCTACACTCTAATTTTAGACTAACATATGCAGCCGCTAAAGCAATAAAACAGCAGCTTTACATGTGCTTTACAGGGGTGACAGCCTAATACAAAGCGGGCAAAACATTTTGCAGATCAGTATGCAAAATATGGTTCCGTTTTTGTATTTTATTTTGTTAAGGTTTATTTACTTTTGGAACAAAGCACGAGCGGCAGAGGGACAGGGACAGAGAGAGAGAGAGAAAGAGAGAGAGAGAGAGGGAGGGAGGGACAGAGGATCCAAAGTAGGATCCAAAGCAGGCTCCGTGCTGATAGCAGCGAGCCCACTCGAACTCACAAACCTCAAGATCATGACCTGAGCTGACCTGAGCTGAAGTTGGCCGCTCAACCAAATAAGCCACCCAGGTGCCCCTGTTTTTGTATTTTAAAAACGTTTCTATATGAGAGCGTGGATACATGTATGTAAACATAAACATCAGGAAAGACACGCAAAGTGTTACCAGCCTGTGGGGACAAGGATCAGGGAGGGAGGACTTTCATTTTCTACTTTTACATCGTTCAACTTTTCTAAAATAGGAACTTGTGTTACTCTTATAAGGTAAACAACATTGACTGTACTTCCCCCAAATATTCAGCCAGAAGATAAACTTTAATTTTTATGTCTCCCTTTAACTTCTGGCCTTTTTGGCCAGGTGGCTCACCTGATGAGCATCCAACTCTTGATTTTTGGTTCAGGTCATGATCTCACAATTGAAGGGATCGAGCCCTGCATTAGGCTCTGCACTGATGGCAAGGAGCCTGCTTGGGATGCTCTCTCTCCTCTCTCTCTCTCTTCTCTCTGCCCCTCCCCAGCTCATGCTTTTTTTTTTTTTTTTTTTCCTCCTCTTTCTCTCTCTCAAAATAAATCAAAAAGATAAAAACTTTAAAATTCTGGTCTTTTCCTGTGGGAGAACATGAAGGCCATCCCTCTTCCGGAAACCCACTTCCCTGAGAATCAGATGCTTCTGGAAGTGCCCCAATCAATGCCTTCTATCAGTGAACATAAATCAAGCCCATTCCCACAAACCTTCCTAAAACAGTCCTTTCTGTTCTGTTCTCCTGTCCTCTGCTTGGCTATGTCACAAAGGGTGAGAGCAGCTCCAGGAAAGAAGGTAACCAATCTTATCTTAGGAGAGGACCTTGAAGACACACAGAGTACACTCCATGCTAGCTGCAAGTCCTGGGCCAAGTTTCTCCTTCAACTATATCAAGAAGTTGCTTTTAAATATCTCATAAAAGAAGGAGAACGTTAGGCTAGACACAAAGCAGTATTGCCTTCCTGGTGGAGAGAGAAGAGAGCAAGAAAGGATCTTCTTACCTGTCCAGAGAACGGCCAGAAAACTCCTGGCTCTGAGCCACCGGGGAAAGGTAAAGATCCATGGTCTCTTCCCCAAGTGTACATGGAGACGACGCTGGCAAATAAACAGCTGTCCAGAGGTGTAGGGCCCGTACGTGACACACAGGATGCAGGACCTAGGGAAGCAGCACCATACTAGTGTTTTGTGAGCTGTTCTGGGTCCCTCTTCCTTCCCCAAGCTTTTGGCTCTACATTCTCCCCACTGACTCACCCTGTTCTCCTTACAGGTCTCGAAGAAGCACTGACAGGATAAGGGTTTGGACTTACCATGTCTGAGCCAGGTGTGTAGAGGAAGTTATGGAAGTTCTTATTGCCAGCTCGCAGGAGAGCCCACACAGAGCAGGTCCGCTTATAGATGTTGCGCTTCTCTCGCTCCCAAGGGTTGTTGGCCAGGAACGTGCCGTAGAGGCAGGAGTATGTGTGCTGCACCAGCTTTACCTAGAGGGCCAAGACAGCTTGCAAATGGGAGCCTCGGCCACCTTCTCCCTGACCCTGGCCACAGGCTTTAACTTACCAGGAATGCTTCATTAAACTCAAACAGGCAGGGGAACTGCTTGAGCAGCTGATGAACGGAATCAAGCCACTGGAGGAACACAGGGCATTGCTCATTTTGGTCCTCTGCATTCTCCTGGTGGCCACAGCGATCTCCAAACTTGTGCCCAAAATCCAGCCAGTCAGACTCTACTAAAACTTGGAAGCCCTGCAAAAAAGAGAGTCCAAGTATAGGGCCTTTCTGGAAAGGCTGGTATGCTACTCCCCAGGGGATGCCCGAAGCAAGGAGCTGGCAGCTTCAGAGAAGAGCAGAACCAATCCTACAACTCAAAGCCACCCATGGCCTCCACTGAAAGATCCCCAAGACAGATCCAGAGGACCCCACGCCTTCTCTGCCCCCCTTTCCCTCTGTTCTTTCCCACCCAACCCCACTCAATACCTCCAACGTCCTATAATATGGGTCCAGTAGTATTTTGGCCAGGGCTACAATCTGCGGTGTCCGGTCCCAGCCATCTGAGCAGTGCACCAACACAGGCCGGCCTTCCCGGTCTACAGTATTAGCCACAAGCACGGCTGCCTTTAGCATCACCGACAAGTGCTGTAGCCATTTGGTGCTCTCCAGTGCCGACAACCAGCTACACAAGAGCAGAAATCAAGTCTGTCACCAAGGGCGCTGAGGATCCAATGGTCTCTTCCACCGCCCATGGCCAGCCACAACTAATGAAGTCCCTAGGGAGGGCTGAAGCCAAGCGGTCCAGTCCGTGGCCTTTCTGCCAGGAGGTATCTGGCAGGAAAGGAAGGAAGACAAGACCTGAGGTAGACAAGAGACTAGGGACCGAGGGAGAACGGGAAGCATCACACGCACATTTAGCCAGTCTTTCCCCAGTTCTCTGTGTTCTTTAGGTAGGAGAGGATCCAAACAAAGGGAGCCCAGTGTCCTGTGGCTGTTCCAAAGTGTTGGCTAAAAAGCAGAAGGAGTGATCTTGGAACTGGCCCACTGCACCCAGGCTCTCAGGTCTCCCATACCTCTATACTCCCCAGTTCCCTCTCTCACCTCCTAAGAACTAGAACTGGGTGAAGGACAAGACAAGAGAGGATGGAACTGGGGCAGGGACCACCTACTTGCTAGGATCAGGCATCTGGCTACACACAGCCCGAAGGTACTGGAAGCTGTTCCGGATGGCATGGATATTGGCCATTCCCATGAACACGACCTCACAGTTGGGATAGTATTCTGTAGACATACAGAGGAGAGTGGAGCATAAGAGCATGTCCTGAAAACAGGCGTCCAGGACAAGTGGGCCAGGCTTCCTTGGCAGTGCAGACCACTTATGTCTGGATGCTCAGGAGCCATATACTAACGGTAGTAATAATGATGTTAATGGCAAATGATAGTCCTAGTACTACTAGCAATGGCAATACATAGTAAACTCTCAATATATAGTAGCTTCTCTAGCCAGTAATTGTTATTATCATCCCCATTTGACAGATAAGAAAATAAAACTTAGATTAAGCAATTTAGTCATAGCTAGTTAAGTGGCAGAGTCCCGATTCCAAGCCAAGTGTTTGGCTCTTTCCACTGCACGAGCTGCCCCCAGGTCCCTCCTCACCAAAGCCACCCAGAGCACAGACTGACTGCAGACACTGGGGTAACAGCAGTACCTTCACACTCACAGCCTCCACCCTTGGCCCGGTTGGCCACAGCCGCCGTGTAGGATCTGGCATCCAGGATCAGCAGTTTCTGGGGGGCCGCTGTGCTCTCCACTCCAGAGCATGCAGTCAAGGAAGAATCTAAACATGTGGCAGGGAGCAGACCCTGGGTCAGCCAGCCCAGCCTCACCCTACCCTGGGACACTCCCTTTCAGAGGAGAACATACAACTATAGTCCCCTGCCACCCCACAGCTTCCCAAAGGGCAGGGACCCTGGCACCCTGTGTGTTGTCATCTTCTTCCCATCCTCTCACTGGGGACTCCCTGAAAGCCAATGAGACCAAGGAGGGGACCTGCTCCCCAGGGCATCAGCACCACCCACACCTTACCGAAGTCAGTGTCACATGCCTCGCTGGCATCACTATTCCCAGTGCTGAGGGAGCCCCCAGTGGCCCTTGTCCCCGGGTCCAGAGCACAAGCTTTAGCGATGGACGTGACCAGATACTCATCATCAGCATTGCGCCAGCCCCACCAGCTGATCTCAGGCTGGCTGCAGCGGGCAATTGCAGCCCCATTGCGTAGGTGTCTGACAAAATGGAAGAAGCCATCATGCCCTTGCCAGTTGCAGCTCCCACCCCCCACGCCTACTACCAAGGCCCCAAGAACTAAGATCTCCAGAGCCAACAGGGGCTACCAGTTCACCCAGGCCATGATAATAAACACCAAGAGCCCTTGACATATCTAGAGGGCTTTATAGTTTAGAAAGTGCTGTCATACACATTTCTCAAATAGGCTCTGTGTTGCCAGGGTGACCTTGACTTCTTGAATCTGCACAGCACCTGCTCCAGGTACAGACACCAGCAGGAGAGCAAGCCTGAGCCCAGAGCAGAACAACTCCAAACCTCCTCGCTACTATATGCCTCGCTCTATGTTAGCTATAATGTTCTACTGCAGGGAACCCGCAAGCTTTTTCAGACAGAAACAAACAATAAATGTGCAGCTTCACACGTCATAGCCAGTCTCTGTCATACATTCTCCTTTCTGGTTTTCTTGGTTTTTGTTTTTTTTTTAATAACTTTTTAAAATTATAAAAATCATTCATAGTTCTGGGCTGTACATAAAACAGGCTGCAGGCTAGATTTGGTTCACATGCGACAGTTTGCCAACTCTTGTTCTAATGCAACATTTTACACACACACACACACGCACACACACCCTCCAAAAAAGAGTAAAGTGAATGTACTCTCCAAAAGCCTCATCTTTAGGAGAAAAAAACTGAGGCAGTTTTTGATTTGAAATTATTTCATTCCCTGCAGGGTGTCAATTCCCGGTCAACTAGGACAAATCTCTAGTTTTGACTCTTTCCTTATTGCATAAAAACTATCCTCTCTACTTCCTGTCCCCTACTGCCTCACCTATACACAACCACCGGGATCCGCTTCCAGGAGCGGAAGGAAGCCACGTTCTCCAGCTCTTTGTCTGTGATCCATACAGGAACCAGCAGCTTCTGGGGGTAACTGGGGCACAATCTGCAAAGAGAACAGATGGGATCACCAAGCTTGATCTAAGACATGTGATGACAAGATCCCCAGGGATGGCTTTGTGAGTCAGGAGTCCTCCCCTCACAGAACCAGGGGCTGTGCCCGGCAAGGTCTAAGTCTAGATTGGTGTTTTGGTTCCCCCGCCCCTGCCCTCTCACTTGTAGTTGCTGTTGATGTGGGAGACTCTCCAGACATTCTGCAAATCAAAGCCCATCCTCGCGAGCTCAGCCTCCTGGCGACATCTTATGTGCTCTCCTGCAACACAGCCCCCACGCCTGTCAGCATCCAACAGAACCATGGCCAGGGGTGGAGGAGGGTAAGAACCAAGAGACAGGAAATCTCCCAAAGAAAACAGCCTGGCCTTACCTGGCTGACATAGGTGAGTATGCTGGTCCTCCTCAGTCAGCCCCAGGCACCAGGCATGGTAGGCAAAGGCAAAGAGGTCTTCAGGCTTGGCAGGTCTCGCCGTGGCCCGGCTTAGCCGTGACAGCCACTCTTGGCACTGCTTGAAAGTGGAGAAGTGGCACCTGCCAGGCAAGAAGCCACAGAGTGAGATAAGAGGCAGGTGTGCACTGGGGCCATAAGGGTCAAAAACAAGGCCACAAGAAGGCTGTGGGGAGAGGAGGCTTTAAAGCAGAAGGTAAGGCATGGGGTTCCTGAGGAGAACCAGGGATACTGGTGAATACCCAAGAGAATTTATCTTTTTGACAATTCTCTTCCCAAGAACTCTAGTCCTTGAGACATACTTGTCCCTTCTAGTGGGGGGCCCTACCATTTCATTTCTCATATCAAATCTAAATGCTACCGCATGTCCCTGAATGTCTGCTATTCCACGTTATCTCCCATGACTCCTGCTTCAGGCAGGAAGTCCTGTTCACATCATTCCTGTCTCCTTGTTTCTTCACTTCTGCTTGATTATACCTCGTCTTGGCCAAGCCACATCCTACTGACACTTTGAAGATAGTTCTGGTCACAACTCTTTTTTAAAGCCTTCCCAGCCCACTCCATTTTAAGACCCCTTCCTCTTTTATTCTTAATATGCTTAGAGTATTAAACAGTATGTTTTTCCATAGCATACTGCCACTGTTAAATCTTCCTTCAGCAACTAGACCTCAACCTCCCTGAAGGGAAGGCCACTGTGGATTCTCTTTCTGAATCCCTATAGACCTGAGCACATGACAGCCTCTAAACTGAGCATTCTTTTAATAATCCGTGGAGTCATTCCAGATTCCTCTTTCTCTCATATCCAATCTGAGAGCAAATTCTGTCATCTCTACCTTCAAAAATCTGACCACTCCTCACCAGTTTGACCACCACCACGCTAGCAAGGCCATCATGCTCTGTCACTTGGCTAACTGCAATAGCTTAACTAATCCCTCGGCCTCTGCCCTTGCTTTTGCCCCAACTCACTTCCATCTATTCACAATATAGGGCCAAAGCAATTCTATAAAACATTTAATCAGATCACATCTCTCCTTTGCTCAAAACCCTGCAGCGGTTTCTCATTTACCTCAAAGTAAAAGCCAGTCATTATGACAGCCTGACACCCCCCCTTACCTCTCAGATCTTACATTCCACCACCCTCACCCACATGCACTCCACTCCAGCTATACACTAGCTTCCTTGCTCTTCTTCCAATATGCTAGGTACATACCCACCTCAGGGCCTTTGCACTCGCTGCTCTCTCTCTCTCTGGCACCCTCTTCACTCAAATATCCACATGGTCACTCTCTTTAGGTCTTGACTCAAATGTCACCTTTGCAATGCAACCTTCTGTGATCACATTGTTTAAAGCTACAACCTTCACCTCCATAGCACTCCATATCCCTTTTACCTGCTTTATTTTTCACCTTTCATTTACCATCATTTAACATATTTTACTCATTATTTACTGCTGGCTATCTCCCCGATGGAATATAAACCCCATGAGGGTAGGAAATTTTGTCTCTTTGTTCCTGCTGTATCTCCAGTGCTTAGAACAGTCTGCCATAGGAGCACCTGGGTGGCTCAGTGGGTTAAGCATCCAACTTCGGCTCAGGTCATGATCTCGTGGTCCGTGAGTTCAGGCCCCACATTGGGCTCTGTGCTGACAGCTCAGAGCCTGGAACCTGTTTCAGATTCTGTGTCTCCCTCTCTCTCTGACCCTCCCCCATTCATGTTCTGTCTCTGTCTCAAAAATAAATAAACGTGGGGCGCCTGGGTGGCGCAGTCGGTTAAGCGTCCGACTTCAGCCAGGTCACGATCTCGCGGTCCGTGAGTTCGAGCCCCGCGTCAGGCTCTGGGCTGATGGCTCGGAGCCTGGAGCCTGTTTCCGATTCTGTGTCTCCCTCTCTCTCTGCCCCTCCCCCGTTCATGCTCTGTCTCTCTCTGTCCCAAAAATAAATAAAAAACGTTGAAAAAAAAAAATTAAAAAAAAAAAAATTAAATAAATAAATAAACGTTAAAAAAAAAAAAAAAAAAAGAACAGTCTGCCATAGAGGAGAGTACTCAATAAATGTATGTTAAGTGAATTAATAAACGAACCAACAATAAAGTAAGTGCTGTATGCTAACCCTAGGTGCTTTCTCATACATTATCCTATTTAATCCTTATGACAACCCCATGAGCTATGCATTATCCCCATTCTTCCAGGTCAAGATACTGTGGGTCAGTAAAGTGACCTCCCAACCTAGACAGGGCTTCTACCTTTTCTTCCAAATGGGGAAAGTGAGGCAGGATTTTTCCTTTCTTGCTGCAGAGAAACCCTGCATCAGAGAGGCCTGGGCAAGACTAGGGCCAGAGGACCTGCGTGCAGCCCCGTTGTTCTCACCTCACCACTTTGGAGTCCTTGCAGGCAATGTGCAACTGGAACATATCACGGCTCTCTACACTGTCAATCATCCGGAGGGGGACCTTCAGAGGAAGGGCAAACGAAAGCTCAGATCCCCACTCTCACCCCTCCTCATGCCCACCCCAGCCCAGATGCTGATATATCAATACTAGGAAGGAAACCCACATTTACTGAGGGCCAGTTAAGTGCCTAGGAACTGTGCTGGGTCCTCTACATACAGGGCCTTAATTAATAATCACAAGAACCCTGCAAGCCAAGTGTTTTCACAACAAACTATTAGGGAAGAAATTGAGCCTGAGTAGGGTGACTTGACCAAGGCCACACGGTTGGTAAGTGGCACTCTTCAAACAATGCCACTGCACCCCTTAGAAGGGCCAGGAACATAGTAAAAGGAAAGAGAGAAGAGGGGATGGAAGAATAAGAGACAGGCAGAAAGACAGGCGTATAGCTAGGAGAACGAGGCAGGAAAATAAAACGTTTGTGAGAAAAAGAAGGGAACCCCAACTATTTGGAGACATGATCAAGTAGAGTATTGGAACAATCCCACCTTGAACCAGACAGGGATTCTACTGTGGTTGTGGGAGAAGACAGGAACTCACGTTGATGACAGAATCTTTAAACTTGATATGCAGTCGGTAGTTGGAGATGGCAATGAGGGCATCAGCTGCCCGGCCCAGGAACTCCACTCCCTCACCCTGCAGCACTGTAAAGGGCACCTGTTGAAGGGCAGAGGAACCCTCAGTCCAGAAGTGAGTCACCCCTCCATTCCCCTCCCCAAACCCTGATCTGTGGGATTCCCTCTGGAAAAGCTGGGCCAAGGCAGAA